>NC_060141.1:406645826-406970372 GCF_021461385.2 Schistocerca piceifrons | reverse complement strand
ACCCGCCTGCAGTATTTTTCCCCAGTTACAAAATATGTATTCAGTGACAGCCAGTTACGTGATAATGTGCTACAGCACACTGAATATCGCACTACTATTATGCCATTCCTATACAAGTGCAAGCCGCAAATTGCACTAAAATTACGCAATTTGTCTTCGAATTCTGGTATGCAAGTGAAACAAACGAAAACGTATTTTGTAGCGCTCTCTCCGCCATACCGAGCAATCAGTGTCAAGTGCTGGAATGATTGTCAGCCACATTACGATCGACTCAACTCAGAGAAGAGACTGTTTCCGACTGCGCATGCTCTGATGTGACGTCAACCCTTCTGGTACTACGAGTGCTACGTTGCTCAGAGCGCCACGTCTAGACTGTGTGTGTAACGTATCGTTGAACAGTAGTTTATGTGGGATTTTTGAGAAACAGTTGGCATGACGGTGCCGCGGCAGAGTTGTCTACCGCATGGGCAGCCTATTCCTTGGCTCAGGTTCAATTATCACTGATACCAATCTTTTTCTTCCATCTTATTTTGATCTCCACAATGTTAAATATTAATTATAAAATTTAAATGCATTTACTCAGAAAGAGCCGGCCGGAGTGGCCGTGCGGTTCTAGGCGCTGCAGTCTGGAACCGAGCGACCGCTACGGTCGCAGGATCGAATCCTGCCTCGGGCATGGATGTGTGTGATGTCCTCAGGTTTGTTAGGTTTAATTACTTCTAAGTTCTAGGCGACTGATGACCTCAGAACTTAAGTCGCGTAGTGCTCAGAGCCATTTGAACCATTTTGAACTTAGAAAGACACGCCACAACATTGTAGCATAGCGGTAAAAGTTTGCACGAGCCGCGACGGTGTATAACATCGTCATGGCACCATGGTATTAAAGAGTGTTTTAAGGTTTATTGTATTTGTTTCATCTAACCATTACGTGCCACCGCTTTCAGAATTGCGCAAAACGTACAGTGTTTTCCACTTCGGCGCTGCGCCGTGATCTGGCCATGGACGCCGTATCTCTGCTGTCGCAGGCAATAGAATGAGGAGTCAACTAGGTGCACCTCTCTATTGACACAGGCCGGTCGTCCGTGCTTAGGGCACAAGAATACTTCACGCCGCCTGTCGCCAGCGCTAACACTTCGTACCACGTAGTTCCTGCCTAGCAAGCATTTCAAAATCCAAATATGCACTGAAGTGAACAGGCCAGATTAATTACTCCCCAAGGATAGTTATAAACAAAGGAATACCACTGGAAAACAAAGCTACTGAAAGAATTCAAGTATGTTCTTACTGCAGAAGTGCTGAAACCAACCACCACATGAATACCAGCCAAGTTACAATTCGCTTGCGTCATCTGTACTTAACAAAAATTAAAATGCTACGGAGCAGTTCAGCTGTTGGGAAGCCGGAAGCAGTACGAAAAATCAAGAACGGCGCCGAAGCGTAATCTAAATGTATGTACCTCTGTCTAGCGGAAAACAAGAAGAAAGAATACCATGCCAAAATCTTTTCGCCCTAACTCTTTCCCTGTTCCATTCACGATTGTATTTTAATTATTGTTGTTGCCCCAACGAGTACAACTTTGATATCTCGCAGCATATCAAATCGGTACTTGTGCACCATTTCTGTGATTCGCTGGCGATGCGTAGCTTACAAGAGGCCAACGGTCGATCACAGATAGTTCGTCTGCCGCATTACCAATTTCAACAGTCAGAGTTAAAAAGCACATGGTGCTGGCTATAGCCTGTCTTAAACCTACAATTTCATCGTCGACGGCGTGTTGCTGCTCCTAGTCCTCACCCCTACCCAGACACAGTTAGAACAGCTTGCTAAGAACATTGGCAATTCCTTGTTGACTTATGCTATTCTGTAAATTACACTGAGCTGATAAAAGTAATGGGATAGCTATATGCACATATCCAGATGGTGGTAGTATCGCGTATACAAGGTGTATAACGGTCGTGCATTGGCGGAGCTATCATTTTTACACCGGCGATTCATGTGGAAAGGTTACCTAAGTGATTATGGCCGCACGACGGGAATTAAAAGACTTTAAACGCGAAGTGGTAATTGGAGCTACACGCAAGAGAGACGCTGTTTCCGAAATCGTTAGGGAATTCAATATTCCCCAGATGCAGTGTGTCAAGAATAGGCAGATAATACCAAATTTCTGACATTACCTCTCACCAGGAACAACGCATTGACCGACGAACATCACTTAACGACCGAGAGCAGCGGCGTTTGCGTATAGTTGTCAGTGTTAACAGACAAGCGACATACACTATGTGATCGAAAGTATCCAGGCACCCTCAAGGACATACGTTTTTCATATTAGCTGCATTGTGCTGCCACCTACTTCCAGGTACTCCACATCAACGACCTCGGTAGTCATTAGATATCGTGAGAGAGCAGAATGGGGCGCTCCGCGGAACACACGGACTTCGAACGTGATCAAGTGATTGGGTGTCACTTGTGTCATACGTCTGTACAAGACATTTCCACACTCCTAAACATCCCTATGTCCAATGTTTCAGATGTGATAATGAAGTGGAAACGTGAAGGGACACGTACAGCACAAAAGCGTACAGGCCGACCTCGTCTGTTGACTCACAGAGACCGCTGACAGTTTAAAGATGGTGGTAATGTGCAATAGGCAGACCTCTATCTAGACCATCACACAGGAATTCCAAACTGCATCAGGATCCACTGCAAGTACTATGACAATTAGGCGGGAGGTGAGAAAACTTTGATTTCATGGTCGAGTGGCTTGCTCATAAGCCACACATCACGCCGGTAAATGCCAAACGACGCCTCGGTTGGAGTAAGGAGCGTAAACATTGGACGACTAAACAGTGGAGAAACGTTGTGTGGAGTGACGATTCACGGTACACAATGTGGCGATCCGATGGCAGGGTGCGGGTATGGCGAATGCCCGGTGAAAGTCATCTGCCAGCGTGTGTATGCCAACATTAAAATTCGGAGGCGGTGGTGTTATGGTGTGGCCGTGTTTTTCGTGAAGGAGATTGTATCCCTTGTTTTTCGTGGCACTATCACAGCACAGGCCTAAAAAAATGTTCAAATGTGTGTGAAATCTTATGGGACTTAACTGCTAAGGTCATCAGTCCCTAAGCTTACACACTACTTAACCTAAATTATCCTAAGGACAAACACCCACACCCATGCCCGAGAGAGGACTCTAACGTCCACCGGGACCAGCCGCACAGTCCATGACTGCAGCTAGCACAGGCCTACATTCATGTTTTAAGTACCTTCTTGCTTCCCACTGTTTAAGAGCAATTCGGGGATGGCGATTGCATCTTTCAACACGATAGAGCACCTGTTCATAACGCACGGCCAGTGGTGGAGTGGTTACACGAAAATAACATCTCTGTAATGGACTGGCCTACACGAAGTTCTGACCTTAATCCTATAGAACACCTTTAGAATGTTTTCGAACGCAGGCTACGTGCCAGGCCTCACCGACTGACATCCATACCTCTACTCAGTGCAGCACTCTTTGAAGAATGGGCTGCCATTCCCCAAGAAACTTTCCAGTATCTGATGAACGTATGCCTACGAGAGTGGAAGCTGTTATCAAGGCTAAGGGTGGGCCAACACCATACTGAATTCCAGCATTACCAATGGAGGGCGCCACCAACTTGAAAGTCATTTTCAGCCAGGTGACCGGATACTTTAGATCACATAGTGTAGCATGAACTAACCGCATGAATCAGTGTGGGACGTGTGACGAACGTATTCGTTTGGACAGTGCGGCGAAATCTGGCTTTAATGGGCCAAGGCAGCAGACGACAGGCGCGAGTGCCTTTGCTAACAGCACGACATCCGCAGCGCCTTTCCTGTGCTCATGGTCACATCGATCGGAACGTAGACGACTGGAAAACCATGGTCTAGTCAGATGAGTACGAATTTCAGCTGGTGAGAGGTGATGGCTGGTTCGAGTGTGGCGTAAACCCCACGAAGCCATGGACCCAAGTTGTCAACAATGCACAAGGCAAGCTGGTGGAAACTCCAAAATGGTGTGGGCTGTGTTTACGTGGAACAGACTTAGTCCTCTGGTTCAACTGAATCGATCAGTGTTTAGTAATCGTTATGTTCGGCTACTCAAACCATCGACTCCCGTTTCGAAACAACGATGTCACGTCACTGAGCCACAACTGTTCGCGATTGGTTTGAAGAACATTCTGGACAGTTCGAGCGAATGATTTGGCCACCCAGATCGCCAGACATGAATCCTATCTAACGTTTATGGGACATAATGTAGAGGTCAGTTCGTGCGCAAGATCCTGCACCGGCAACACTTCCGCAATTATGGGCGGTTATAGAGGCAGAATGGCTCAATATTCCTGCTGGGGACTTCCAACGACTAGTTGAGTCCATGCCATGTGGAGTTACTGCATTATACCGGACAAAAGGACGTCCGACACGATATTAGGAGGTACCCCATCTTCTTCACCTCAGTGTAAAGCGTGCTCTAAGTTTGTAAATTAATTCTTTACAATTACGCGCTTATGTTTTACTTATGTCGTACCGATAGCGCTCTACTGTCCTTAAGTTTCACTACATTCGACGAAAGACTTAAAAAAAAAAAAAAAAAACAAAAACCACTGCTAAGGTGAGGGTTCCATAATTTATGGAAAACAGTTGACGACCTCCGTCCTGTTACAGATTATGATTCTCTTCCCGTCTGTCTCGACTGGGCCACAAGTGGATTTGAGAATTTCCATCGGTATATCACGTTACATGAATGGTCTTCAGAAGTCTGTAAACCCAGCTGGGAAAATTTGAAGATAGCTAATTTATGGCAGTAGTTGCTACGAAGAAATTCAGGATGGGAAAAGAACACTGGCTTCCTGAAGACCAGAGGCCCAAATGAAGCCTAATTTCCCCGCAAGATTGAGGTCTCGAGACATGAAGCACTAGCTCTTCTGGACAAATATAAAGCAGGGAATCTGAAGCGCTCTTGTTGAAGGAGCCACTCCATCAATCGTATGAATTGAGCTAGACAAATCACGAAAATCCTAATTTGTTAGGTCTCAGCGGTGGTTTCTGAAGCCCATTACTTCCGATTATGAAACCTTTTAGTTACGGCAACGGATTTCCAACCTCCTCCAGCTCGATAAAGGGAAATGTATGCAGAGTATGTTAGCGTTGCGTCTTTAACCATTTGTATGACAGGTGCGACGCTAACGTGTGTAGCCCTCGTTGTTGTGTGTTCCTCATTCCAATAGCCAAATAATGTGGTCTACAAAACAACTGCCAATTCAATAGTCGAGCTATCAATTTAAATGAAGTACATCACGCTACTACTCTGGCCTAATCGCCAGACATTCACTCAACTTGGCTGATTTCACCTCTTAAGTTTCGGAGATGATCATAGTGATACACTGTAGTTTAAGGGCGTCAGCGTATCCTTTACTTCCAGATTTTAGGCCTATTGTCTTTAATTTGCGACGTATGTCATTTTACGTTGTCAGCTGAGTTGTAGTTCAAGGCAGAGAAGATACCACTATATGAATCACGAGGAAAGCAACGAACTGCTGTTACGCAATTGGTCGTGATGCAGTCATTCTTGAACAATGGCGAGAAGACTAGGTAAACACGTGGAATAAAGATTAGCAGAACCTACCTTGGTGGGAAGTAAGAAAGTATCTTCTGTCCAGACAAACTCTAGCAACATCACTAACAAATGTATAAAAGGTATATAATTAACCGCGCAGATGATGTGTTCTCCAGTCCAAAGACTCTCCACACTGGAGTATCGTGTACAAGTCTTATCATCTCTGCGTAACTGCAGCAACCTACATCCATTTGAACCTGCTTACACTCTGTCACTATCTCTCTGGAATACTTACAAGGGAACCTCCCCATCGCACCCCCCTCAGATTTAGTTATAAGTTGGCACAGTGGATAGGCCTTGAAAAACTGAACAAAGATCCATCGAGAAAACAGGAAGAAGTTGTGTGGAACTATGAAAAAAAATAAGCAAAATATACAAACTGAGTAGTCCATGTGCAAGATAGGCAACATCAAGGAAAGTGCGAGCTCAGGAACGCCGTGGTCCCGTGGTTAGCGTGAGCAGCTGTGGAACGAGAGGTCCTGGGTTCATGTCTTCCTTGAGTGAAGAGTTTAATTTTTTATTTTCAGACAATTATTATCTGTCACCGGTGTCGTATAGAATATGTCAGACGTGTTTTCCTGTGGCGGAATCGGTTGACCTATGACCTTGCGATCAAATGTTTTCGGTTCCCATTGCAGAGCACGTCCTTTCGTCTACTAATCGCACCGTTCTGCGGTGCGGTCGCAAAACACAGACACTAAACGTATTACAGTGAACAGAGACGTCAATGAACGAATGGATAGATCATAACTTTGCGAAAATAAAGAAAACAAATTTTTCACTCGAGGGAAGAATCAAACCAAGGACCTCACATTTCACAGCTGCTCACGCTGACAACAGGACCACGGAGCTCCTGAGCTCAGGCTTTCCTTGACGTTGCCTATGTTCACATGGACTACTCACTTTGTATACTTTATTTTTTTCATAGTTCCACACAACTTCCTGTTTTCTCGATTGATCTGTGTTCAGTTTTTCAAGGCCTATCCACTGTGCCAACTTATAACTAAATCTGAGGGGGGTGCGATGGGGAGGTTCCCTTGTTAGCACACCACCACCACCACCACCACCACCACCACCACCACCACCACACATTCTTGTTTTGGTTAAGTTGTGCCAGGAGTGTCTTTTCTCAGCAGTCTGATTCAGTACTACCTCAGTTACTGACACCTAATTTCAGCGTTACCCTGTATCGCCGTATTTCATGAACTTCTGTTCTCTTCTTACTTGAACTGTATATCACCAACTTTTCATTTCTATACAGAGCTTCACTCCAGATAAATACTTTCGCACAAGATTTCCTAATGAATAAATTTCTATTGGATGTTAAAATTTCTGTTCTTCGGAAATGCTTTCCTTGGTACTGTAAGTCTACATTTTGTATCCTCTTTACTTCAGCTATCAGTTATTTTGCTACCCACATAGCAAAATGCGTTGAGTACTTTTGGTGTATCATTTCATCTGATTTCCTCAGCACTGCCCGATTTAATCCGACTACATTACAGTACCCTTATTTTACTTTTTTTAACGCTAGTCTTAGAATCTCTTTTCAAGAAACATTTAGTTCAACTGCTCTTTCACATCTCTTACAGTCTCTGACAGAATTACATTGTCATCAGCAAACCATTTTTTCATCTATTCTCTCTTTGCAAAATTCTCCTTTGTTCTGTTAAAATCTTGCTCCACGAACAGATTTAAGTGCAGGTACAGTACGTCATTGGCTGTTGCGAAGTGTCACAAAATTTTACGACGAAACTTTCACAGACCATTGAGGCTCCGAAATTTTATTTTGAGATAAGGAACAACTGATTGGAAATTAATATTTCAGGCAGTACGATCTTCTTGCTAACTAAGACTGCTTTACCCACGAGCCTTAATAGCACACTCTTCCCCATGCTCCCCTCTCTGCCTCTCTTGCTTCCTCCTGCTCCCATCTAGCGCCGGAACAGGAAACTACTCAAGTGGGTAAGGGCACCCTATTAACTGCAGCACTCCTTTCCCGTGACAAATCAAACCTCAAGTCGTCGTCCGGCGACTTGTAAAAGGTAAAAAACAGCCAATTAAGGAACCGGTCTGACGAGCCGATTTCGTCAAGCGTGTGCAAGAGCTTCGTTCATGACACGTGGTTAGGCACGTCAGCAACAAGCTTGCGGAACTGAAGGACATAGCTCATCAATTCCGTCCTGAATACACTAGCTGAAGAGCTCCTTGTCAGTCTGCACAAATGATTTCTTCCAATTCCAGTGAAGTACCGTCTCTTTTACTGCCCGCATAAATACGCCGATGACTTCACAATAAGCTGAAGACTGATTAGAACCGCGAACGTCGGTGATTTTATCAGTAGTCTGCACGCAAGATCGATTCAAGTGAAGGTAACTTCGAAACTGAAATAATTTAGCGTTAGATGCACCTGTGTTCATTTGGTCTAAACATCAATCATCACTTAAGTATAGCATGTGCCAAAACAGACTTCCGGAATGAATTTCTTCATGAACAGTTCCAGAAAATTAACATTTTTGATGAATAGCAACTGACAAAGTAGGATCTCGTTAAGGATTTTATTTTTGTCGTTTTCTTGGCGTGGCTGATTTACGGCATGTTGTTGTGCTTATAGTTGAATTAACGACTCTATTATTTTTGCGGAATATTTCAATTACTGATATAGTCGTCTTCATCAGATCGAAGTTTTGCTTTGCTCTCTGTGTGTTTGGAAATAAAAGAGTGAAATGAGGAAAGGAAAATGCATATAGCAGTTATAAGAGAAACATATGTAACAAAGGAACAAGAGCACAATACAGTGAGGTGACAAAAGTCGTGGGATAACGATATACACATGTACAGATGGCAGCTGTATCGCGTACAAAAGGTGTAAAAGGGCAGTGCATGGGTGAAACTGTCATTTTTACTCAGGTGATTCATTTGAAAAGGTGTCTTGCGTGATTATGCCCGCACGACGGGAATTAACAGACTTTCAACGTGGAATGGCAGTTGGAGCTATACGAATGGGACGCCCGTTTCGGAAATCGTTCGGAATTCAATATTCCGTGATGCACAGTGTCAAGAGAGTACCGAGGATACCAAATTTCAGGCAGTACCTCTCACCTCGGACAACGGAGTGGTCGACGGCCTTCACTTAATGACCAACAGAAGCGGCATCTGCATAGAGTTCTCAGTGCTAACAGACAAGCAAGACAGCGCGAGATAAACGCAGAAATCAATGTGGGACGTACGACGAATGTATCCGTTGGAGAGTGCGGCAAAATTTGGCGTTAATGGGCTATGGCGGCAGACGATGGACGCGAGTGCCTTTGCTAACAGCACATCGTCTGCAGCGCTTCTCCTGGGTTCGTAGCCATATCTGTTGAACACCAAGCGACTGGGAAACCGTGGCCAGGTCAGGTTAGTCGAGTCCCGATTTTGGCTGTTAGCTGACAGTTGTCAACAAAGCACAGTGCAAGCTGGTGGCGGCTCCGTAAAGGTGTAGGCTGTGTTTACATGAAATATATCGGGTCCTCTGGTCCAATTGAACCGATGACTGACAGGAAATCGTTATGTTCACCTACGTGGACACCATAGATGACAATGCGCCCTGTCTCCTTGCCGTAACTATTCACAACTGATTTGAGGAACGCACTACACAATTCGAGCGAATGATCTGGCCACCCAGAACGCCCGACGTGAATCCCATCGAACATTTCTGGAATATAAAATAAATCAGTACGAGCATAAAATCCTACATCGGCAACACTTCCGCAACTATGGGCGGCTGTAGAGGCAGAATGGCTCTGTATTTCTGCAGGGGACTTCCAACGAATTTTAGAGTGGGTGCTACGTCGAGTTTCTGCACTTCGCCGGGGAAAAAGGAGATTAGACTCCGTGACTTTTGTCGCTTAGTGTATGTAGATCAGCGTCCACGAACTCTGCCACTCAAGATGCCTTGCGAAAAATAAAGGCGAAACGTGCATGGCACAAAAACCGTATCATTCAGTTGTAATTAGACTGTCCACAAAGTGGAAATTATCAATATACTATAACATGTACATATACACAGCTGAGTACGACAGGATTACAAAAATTGAAGACGAGATCACTTATCAGACTCAGCTGCTGGAAAAAAAAAAAAAAAATTGTTTGGAGCTACCCTAATGACTTACATAGCGAAAACTTTTTTTGAAGAATGTAAAATTGATATGTTCAGGCACCTATGTAATACAGATACGAGCTTATTTTTTATTCTGAGTGTGGTTTAGCAATGTTCGCTGTGTCACCAATCGTGAATCGGTTTATGTACAATATTCTGTCAGCCTGCCTGGAAGTATCATTTCTATCTTGCTGCGTGAGCGAATTGTCACTTTAAGGCAAGAAGCGTAATCGGCTTGGGACGTTCCCGCCGAAATTACTTACGCAACAACGGCGTCATTCGAACATCCGACCAGTGGCATGACATAGAACATCGAAGATATGCCTCGCAGTGGTCAACAGCAATTTAAATCAGCTGGTGACCGCTGCCTGCAATTTATGACGGCTCTTAGGTACCCCGAGAAGAGGGTAACAGAACTGAGCTGTCTTTTTGGAGGAACTAAGAGCTGTGTCGACCCGGACAGTACGCAACCGACTCCACGCGATCAATCTGGCCTCTAGGCGTCCATCGCGGGCAACAGTGCCTACTCCCCTTCCGAAAATCAGTCAGATACCAGACTCAGGAAACTAGTTAATCAAATAAATGCATTGTCCCGTCATTATGAATTCAAATACAATCAAAACAAGTAGTTAAAACTCAATAAACGTGAACATAACCAACGACCGCGATAACAAGATCGCTTTGAGAAACAACGTACACCAGCTAGAGTGTGCCCGTCATCCACAGCGGCTTGATGAAAGTAGATAACAAACAGTTGATGAATGCTATCCATTATTGAATGCCTCCATTTGTGAAAATCGAGGATGCTGTGCCCCTAACATCTCCTCCTGGTCGAATCAGGAACCCACGAGTCGCGGCTATATTTCCTGGAGGCAGCTGTGAAACGCTGTAACCCAAGTAGGGAAATTGTATGAACGCCACCGTTCATCGTTGACCAAGCACAGCCTGGCGAGGGACTGCAAGGGACAAGTGGTATAGTGTATAAATTTTAACACTTTAGGAGGATTATATCAACGTACAGCGTAACATCGTATAAAGCTTTTCCAAAACGTCTGACTAAAAGCAGTAGCTTCTGTATAGGAGCGAGACTGTACTAAATATCTTCCACATTTCTCCAAGTTTCAAGACTTAAGACTACGAAGAATCAACAGTTTCAGTGGTTTCTTGATCAGCGAAGGCTTTGTCTTTATGAAACGAAACTAGTCTAAAACAAAACATTATACGTATAGGGCGACACTTGACGCCGTGCGTGCGAACTGTGTTAAGCCCACCGAGCGATCCACTGTCCTTGATTTGAATGATCCAGTGTTTGCATGTCGCTGAAGCAACCTGCTTAGTATTACTTTTTGTTATGTGAGAACGTCCAGTCGCTCGTCGGCTGAACTTTCTAGTGTGACAAAATACCGTCATATAATCGATAATAACTAAGACACTAATAATGCGTAAATAATGGTTGAGCCTACAATGGATGTACCATGTCTGTACCGTGTTTGATGAGTAGCATTGGTTTTGCCTGTGACGTCAGCAGCCAATGAGTGATTTTTGCGAATTAGCTTTCTATTAAGTCATAAACTGATGCAATGTTGAAACGCGTCTGAGTATGTAGATCCCTGCGTTCGTACCTTTAATGTTGATTGTTGATTATTAGTGAGTGCACTTCTAACATTCTGCGTGGTGTCTGTCTGTTCTATATCGTGTCTCCCTACCACTTTCGCGCAACGACGCTCTGAGCGTGTGTTTTAGGGAATTGACTAGTTTGAACCTGGGACCTGTTGCTGGTAAGGAGACACCAGACCACACATGACATGTAGAGTTCAGAAGAGTTCAGTGAGACTAGCGATGATATAACCAAATACTTAATGATTTCAGCGTCAGCTCCACTGCACACCCTGTAAAAGAATCTTAATACTAACTAAATTAAGTGGAAGGGGTTCAAGGCTTTCCTATTTTTAGTTAGCTGGTAAAATAACGTCGAAAAAGCAGTTAAGTTTACCATTGGAAATTTTATTCTACTCACAAAACATTGTTTATAAATTGCACTATTGATAAAAGGAAATGTTTTAATACAGGATGATAAAAACCAACTGCGTTCAACAAAAATGTGAACGAATATTCCCTGAATGGGTTTCCAAGTTCTACAATGGATCGAAGGATGACCTGTACCATATCACATCTATAATCTAGGTTTAAATTAAGTTTCACAAGAGAGAAAACTATCAAAATGGTCTACAGTGACCCTCAATTATCTTTAATTACTTATCTAACTTGTCGTAAATTACAGTGGCTGATGTGGCTTCTCAATAGCTGTATAACAGAAAAAGCATCGCGTTTCAGATTTTTACTTCAAGCGGCAAATGTGAACACCATGAGCTTTAATTGACGATCGACACTAGTGTTACGCAAAAAGGGGGTGTAATAGATGATACTTCTGCAGTTCTGAGTGAAGCTTTATGCGCTGTTATGCGGCATCGCGTGCGTTCATTACCTTGTCGGTGTTCGTCAGGGGGCGGCGGGCAGCACAGCTCCGCTCACCTCGCCGTCTCGGAAGCAACTCTGTCCTAACTTCTCCTTACTACAATTTACCGAAGTTGGTTTTAAAAAACTATCTGGCTGTGTTTTCATCTGACCAATCAGGGTCTCAATGTTAACCTTAAGCTCCGCTTACAAAAATTCTGTCTATCAAATGTGAAACGTTATACTTTTCATGGTGGGGCAATGTTTTTTACGTTTGCAACATAACAGAGACGCGAAAAAGTCTCACGCTAAAACTTGCGACTGGGGTGGCCCTTTTTGTGTTATCGTAAGATCTATACTGTTCTTCTAGAGGGCTCCAGCTTTTAACATGGGCTGGGGGGTGGTCCTAGCGGTTAGCTGGCTACATGGGTGTCCGTCCCTTATCGTAGGGCCTTCCAGCTTAACACGGTTCTGCTCTCGGCTTCTGTTCTCGTTTCTCCCCTCGGAACTGCGTCTGTCTAACGGTGGGAAGGTATGACATGCATTTAGGCATTCTTGTGTTAGTCTGTGGTATTCCATTCGCTCACTCGTTACTCGTATTACTTTGGTTAATTTGATGTCACGATTTATTCGGAGCTATGTGACATACTACTGGATTTACTTATCATGTCAGGGTTTTCATGGAAGGTGTTGGATTTGCCTGACACCTTACACACTGTCTGGCATATTTTATGACTGACGATATATGTGACACCAGTGACGAATTCGTGGATTTTATCATCTAACGCCGTTGATTTTGTATCGTGCAGTACGATGTAAATGCTTTTATGAACCTGATGCTGGTCTGTGGACCGAAACTGGTTATTCAATGAAAAAAATTTATGATCAGTTCTTGCCAGTGCCTCATGACGTTCTTCGAAACCCTTTCAGCTTAGACACTGAGTTGGTTGACGTTGTGAAGACCTTGCAGAGCACTACTAGGACCCGAAGTGAGACAAAAATATTTGCGAAATACACCGAAGCACCAAAATACTTGTACAGGCATGCGTATTGAAGTACTGGTGCAATTAGATCGGTTACTGCTGTACAATGGCTGGTTATAAAGATTTAAGTGAGTTTGGTCGTGGTGTTACAGTCTGCGCACGAGCGACGGGACACAGCACCTCCAACGCAGCAATGAAGTCGTGATTTTCCCGTACGACCACTTCACGAGTATACCGTGAGTACCTAGAATCCGGTAAAACATCGTATCTCGGACATCGCTGCGGCCGGCAAAAGATCCTGCAAGAATGGGACCATCGACGAGTGAAGAGAATCTTTCAAAGTGCGGGAATGCAACCCTTTCGCAAATTGCTGCAGATTTCAGTGCTGGGCCAACAACAAGTATCAGCGTACGAACCATTCAACGGAACATCATCGATATGGGCTTCCGGAGCCGAAGGCCCATGCTTTTACACTTTATTACTGCACGACACAAAGCTTTACGCCTCGCCTGCTCCCGTCAACACAGACATTGGACTGTTGATGAATGGAAACATGTTGCCTGGTCGGACGAGTCGCGTTTCAAATTGCATCGAGCGGATGGAGGTGTACGGGTATGGAGGCACCCCTCATGAGTCCATGGACCCTGCATGTCAGCAGGGGACTGTTAAACTGATGGAGGCTCTGCTATAGTGTGTAGTGTGTTCGGTTGGAGTGATGTGGGACCCCTGATACGTCTAGATATGACTGACAGGTGATCGTCTGCATCCATTCATGTGCAT
Organism: Schistocerca piceifrons; assembly: GCF_021461385.2. NCBI lineage: Eukaryota > Metazoa > Arthropoda > Insecta > Orthoptera > Acrididae > Schistocerca > Schistocerca piceifrons. Next base: position 406,956,385 of record NC_060141.1, on the reverse strand, counting down.
TGTGCAGTCTGGCAGACTTGGACAATTCCAGCAGAACACTGCGATACCCCACACGTCCAGAATTGCTATGGAGTGGCTCCAGGAACACTCTTCTGAGTTAAAACATTTCTGCTGGCCACCAAACTCCTCAAACATGAACATTAGTGAACATATCTGGAATGCCTTGCAACGTTCTTTTGAGAAGTTATCTCCATCCCCTCACAGTTACGGATTTATGGACAGCCCTGCAGGATTCATGGTGTCAGTTCCCTCCAGCATTACTTCAGACGTTAATAGAGTCCATTCTACGTCGTGTTGCGGCAATTTTGCGTGGTCGCGGGGGCCCTACACGAATTAGGCAGGTGTACCATTTTCTCTGGCTCTTCAGTGTGTAAGTAAACATCGATTCTAAAGTGAAAATTACAAAATAGTAAGAAGTCTCGTATGACTCGCAAATGGCTCAGAGTTATAGAAAACTCAGAAGAATGTTCGCGTCGAAATGCATCCCAAAAGCCTAAAAAGTCCAATGCCAAGCGAATGTGAGAGCTATGGTAGCGTCGAAAAGAAAATGAAAATGTGACGCAAAGCGATTGCTTGGCTGGCCATTCGGGCTGACAGCGGCTATATAGGTCGCCGCACGGCCGATCTAAGGCAGCTGCCACGTGGAGTAGCTGTGTGGCCAGGCGCCAACCGTCCGCGAACTTTGAATACAGAGCTCCCATTACCGGGAGCAGCAGCAACGCATCTGCAGACTTTCCGGGACCAGCGCCGATCCCGAAGCAGCACTTCTCGGCAGATCCCGACATGCAGTGTACTCCGCCGATCCTGAGAACCGTCTCTTGGCGGATCCCCTTACCCGCCAACATATCGCAGCGTACAGTGTACAGTGACAGACTCAGAACTTGTACTAGGTTACACACAGACTATTATGTTTGTTCATACAGTTACGCACATGGGAACTTTTGTTCTGTTTGCTTACTGACTTAACGAAGTTCATTGCTTCGGCTACCCGGTCCGGGTTCATATCCAATAACATGTCGTTGACACTCAGTCACGAACGTGAAATACTGCTTCATACTATGTGTAGTACGAGACTCATGGAACATCGCATTAAAGGTACAAAAGTCTACGTTTACTTCGTTTTACGATATTCGTATCTTCGAGAGTGATTTTCGTTTTCTGAACCTGGGGACAATGAACTGAAACATCTGTCAACCGTGGCGACGGATGAGCTAAAAGCTACTGACCAAGGCGAGTGCGAATGCCGCCTTGTAGCGATGCGGGCATGTTACGTGGAAAGGTACGTTATTTTTATTTTCACACGTCCATCTTTATCACAAACATTTCTTTACACTTTTGAAAATAAAAGTGCTAAAAATAAAAAACTCGTGGACTCACATACAGACTTCATGTCTTCAGTTGATAAGGAACGTTACGTCAGAGGGGCAGAGACCGATAGGGATCATTCTAGTGACTATAGGAGCCGCAAAACAGAAGAATCACAGACGTAATCGATTTTGACAAAGAGCAGATTGTTATGTTCCGACATCTGTGAAGGAGCATCTCGAAAAAATGGAGATTATGATCGGCTGATCGCGTGTTACAGACGCATGGCAGTGGGGCAATATTTACGCTATTGAGACATTCTTCTGGACTTCTCTGGTAGTAATGGAGGACACTATGACAGCTGTGGACTACATAACACATTACAGTTGCCAAGTGCACCCCTTCATACTTTGTTTTTCCTGGTGGTGGTGATACTTCCATCAAGTAACTATCCCTGTGGAAATGCCATAAATGTTCTACAGTTGTCTGAGGAACATGATAGTTAATTCACACTGATATCGTGCCTACCTAATAAGTTTCATCTGAACGCGATGGAACACATTTGAGACGGCTTCAGGCACCGTCTCCGCGCGCAGAAACTACAGACTGGTAATTCACGGATATTATGTGACCTGTGCCTAGGCATCTGCTGCCACATACCTCGGGGAAACCTACCATGGGCTTGTCGAATCCACGCCACGCAGAATCGCTACGATAAAACCTAGACTTCGCCTACCTTACAAGAAAAAAGAGCGAAACGTGGAAAATGACAAAGACAGAAGCCTTTTGAAGTGTGGTGGCACACTAGACCGTTGATCTGATAGAGTGATCTAACAAGGAATGAGTACGTCCTGCTATGAGTAAACGATAAAAACCATCTGCAATGAAGTACATAGTGAATTTAAGGAGAAATTGATTGCTGAAAACTGTATTTGAATTATCGTGAAAGGAAATCGCAGCCTAGTAATTTAGAAATTCGTTTTGTCTTCTAGCGAAATTTTAAAACGCCGTAGAAGTCCCTGCCTTTCTGCGTGGCTTATTGTATTCCTCTTCATGATCTCTTATAAATGTGCTTTTTGTGTATTTTTCTACTCGCGCTTTGTAAAAACAAATGAACTGAAGAATTCAGCCCACTACTCGTCCAAATTTGTTCCTGGAAAATATCAACAAATTCCTGCTCAGAGATGCGTGAATTAATCACAAATTATTGTTTAGCCCACTTCACAGCTCTAACTAACCCCTTCTTGAATTGAAATAGTAACCTTCATGTACGCTAAAGAACACACACAGCCATCGATCAAAGCACTGAAAGCGGCAAACTTTGTCTTCAAGCACTCCCCGTCTCCCCCTATTCGATCTGAAAGTCCCCTACGTACATACACATGGCGCCCTTATTAACTGTTATTAATCGATTCATGCAGTGTAACAGGAGAGAACGTGGGTACACACAGACTTCGCCTACTTTACAAGAGAGTGCGAAACGTGGACACACACACACACACACACACACACACACACACACACACACACACACACACAGACAGAGAGAGAGAGAGAGAGAGAGAGAGAGAGAGAGAGAGAGAGGTGGGGGTAGAAGGGTGGCGGGGGAGGGGGGTTAGATCTTAGGAAAGTCCCATCGTATTTACTAATGTCGTTGGCGTTTATGATGCAAAGTCTATGTCAGCAAGTAGCGGGCATCCTGTTCATGTGTGGTATGGATTAAATTACCCAAAAGGAATGACAATAGCGTAAGTTGATGCGGAAGAGAGGAATTTATTTTCCTCACAGCGTATGTGCCGAACTTACTAAGTTTTGTATAGAGGATGATAGCAATGTACAACTCGTTTGGATCACTGCAGGACGACAGACAGGTAATTATACCACTAGCGTCTTAGGGAGATGTCGGGAGAAAAGATATGCTAGTGGCGAAAGGAGCTGATTTTCTTCGATTAAACGTGTGATTACATGTTTGTTCTGTATAGCCTCAGACGGGCGTCGGCTATACCCTAGCGAAAACAGCGGTCGTGCACGCAATGTGTCTCAAACAAAGGTCCCTTATGTAACTATATTCTCCATTAATGGACACGGAGACCCCTGTCACGCCAACTCATCCAATTTCAACTCTGGTAACGCAGTTATTTCCTCACTGGGACACGTAATATTGTATAAATGCCATTCACGTCGTGTATGTTTGGACGCGTTCATAACTTGTGAACAGGAGACTGGCGCGTGGAAAGTCGGGACGACGTAGGAAACTATCCGGAAACAATGATCAAGCCTACCAGTACTCACTCTCGGCTAGTATGCAGTGACCAATGTTGAATACGCAGCTGGCAGTCTTATCCGGCGGTAACTTCCATCTTGGCGGCAGAAAGGCAATAAACGGCTGGAAAGCTGAATAATTTACCACGTTATACCAGAAAAACGGCTAGAGAGAAAGTGCAAGAGGCTTAACGAACTTTCATCACGAAGTAATTCTTTTTAGATAATGGAACTTTTATAATGTTGAATGTCACATTTTATTACGGAAATAACTGTGTCATATTATGCTGTGTGTAGGAATCAAAGACTTTGCTCTTCGCATAACAAAAGCGAAAATTATCACTGCATTATCTCAGATTTTTACTATTCTTGTTGTTGAATGTAACATTATCGTCTTCGATTTTGTTCTTGCTCTGATAAAGTCGAAGGGAAGTTATAACTGTAAATATTACGTATTACCACTCGATAGCAGGAAATAAACGAGTGCTCATCTATGATATATAATTAGTTGAGACTAACGTTAATATTGCTCTTTCTAGTCATTCTATTTACTATAGAAAGTTTCAGCTACACTACGTCAACGTGGAGTTAGAGAGCTACTGGGAGATTGGCAAACAAACGCGCAAATAAACACGGCGACTGACAACGGATTCAAGAGCACGCAACAAGAAATCTGCTCTTTGCCAACGTATTACCACACGATAAAACACACACACACACACACACACACACACACACACACACACACACACAAGGCGAATTTAGTTTCAATAGACATTTCAACACCATTTGAAAACCAAGAATCATGCTAGTCTTGTCTTTAAAATCATAAAATATAATAAATATAACGATATAACGTGTATCTGCAGCTTAGATTGTAGTCCACACGCTAGGGCAATGACATTATCAGAAAGAAGTCTGTTCGAATCGCGACAGAGGGGGAAAAAAAAAAAATTTACATGATTGTTATATGACTGATGGCAAGAGATGTTATAGGATACAGAACGCTATCACTACACTGAATTGCTCTGGCTTAAAACATGAATGTATTCACTCTGTGAGATCGGGTGAATGACTTTAGCAATTTGTCTATGACACCAGCTCGAACGGGGACGCAATACGTCTTGTTTACTGTTCGTAGTGACTAATTTCCTCTTATTATTGTTCTCATTTTCATCTAGCGTTTCCGTGTCAGAAAACTGCTAAAAGTAGAGATGTTGCCGAACGCAGCACGGATGAAAGACAAGGAGAGAAAGATTGCACACCGACTGTACAAAAACCACTTCAGCTGTAAGAGCTGAAGGACATGAAAGGGATGCAGTAGTTGAGAAGAGAATGAGACGGACTTTTAGCCTACCCCAGTTATTAAATTAGTGCAAAGAGGTAGCTGGAGGGGGGGAAATTAAAGTTCAGGGAGAAGAATTAAAAACTGTACGGTTTGCCTGCAACATCGTAATTGTGTCAGATAACAAAAGAGTGCAGCAATCAGTCGTCCTTTTTTAGATTTTATTACGCAAATCCAGATTTCGGCTAGTAGCTAGCCATTCTCAGTGCACTATTTTCTATTCTCAATGCATGTAAGTCCCTGTCGTTCGGGTGTCCGTCACAGTTCTTTGAATATCCAGTTCAAAGAACTATGACGTCCGAACAGCGACTTACATGCATTGAGAATAGAAAATAGTGCACTGAGAATGGCTAGCTACTAGCCGAAATCTGGATTTGCGTTATTAAATCTAGAAAAGGACGACTGATTTCTGCACTCTGTAATTTATAAGTCATATAACAGTCGCTGGGTGCAACCACTTTCCGATTGGAAGGTAACCTGAGAACAAATGAGTTCAAAAAGCAGTTTAACGGTATGAACAGTGTCTTGAAAACACATTATAAAATGAGCATCAACGGAAGTAAAACAAGGATGATACAGTATCGTCGAATTAAATCCGAAGCTGAGAGGGAGTTGGATTACAAAAGGGCGCGCCAAAAGTAGTATATGAGGTTTGTTATTTGAGCGGCTAAAGAAGTGACGATGGCTGAAGTAGAGTGGATATCAAATGCTAAACGGCTATAGGAAGTGAACAATTTCTGAAAAAAAGCGATATTTTAACATCAGATGTAAGTTTAAATGTTAGGAAGCCTAAACTCTTAGCGTATTTTTTAACCAGATGCCACATGGTTCCTGTCTTTCCTATCGACATTACCTTACACTTAACGACATTTGGTGATGGCTGCTAGTCATTACACCCAGAGCAAATTTTGCCCAAGTCTTTCAGCAGTTTCTTAAGATTTCGGTAACTATACTTTCCCGTACACAAGCGTATTGTCAGCTGACAAGCACAGTGCTGCTGAATCTATCCGATAACTCGTTTATTTAAATTGAGAACTTTGAAGGTCCTATTACGCTTCTTGAGACACACCAGATGTTACTTTCGTCCAACATTCGTCGTCCATTATAACGTATTGGTTTCTATTAGCCAAATATTTCTCGAGCCAGCCACATATTTGCGAAGATACTCTGCACGAACGTATCTTTGTTAGTAGTCGACGATTTGGGACAGAGTGTCTAGCACCTATCGGAAATCTGGGTAAACTGTGTCTACCTGTCCACCTGTATCGATTGTCTGCAAGATTCGTATATGACTAAATCAAGCTGTGTTTAACACGATTGGCTTTTTTCCTGAATCCGCGTTAGCTCTCTGAGAGAAGCTTGTTTTCCTCCAAAACATCTTAATGGTTGTTTAACGATCCTACAACATATTCTAAGCTCAGACGGATACGGCGATATCAGGCGGTGTTCTCACTGAGGCGATACGACACGTTGCACTAACGGCCGCACTGTGCGACGATTATCCACGCGACACAGGAGCGATATGGCAACGAGACACAGTAGGCGGCAATAGCTTCGCGTGTGGCGTGGTGCGGGCAGCCTCATCGTCGGCAACGTCCCAAATATGTTACGTATGTACTTTAGACTGGGAGGAGAGGTGGTCCTCCTTCCAGCGTTAGAAACAATTTCGATATCTTAGCTACATTTGTTACGTAGCAGTGTATGACCCAAAATGCATTAAACATGAACTGGTCAGCACCTTCATTTTTCACTGTAAATTTTTCAAAATATCAGCGATGTTTTACTTCGAATATCACAACTATAGGTAATAACTACGAGGTGCGACAAAGTAATGAGACTAACTTTCTTTGTAAGATGTGGAAACCCTACAGGCTTGCGTAGGCACAATATCTTTGACCTTGGTCTATAAGCTGCTTCTAGTCCAAGCGGCACATCGATGCAGCTGCTTAGTCGTGAACTGTGCTGTAATAAGTTAACATGTGTTTGTGTGTCTCGTCACGGAAATTGAACCACATAATATTGCGCAACGGTATGCCATTTCTTTTTGCGTTAAATTGGGTGAAAATGAAATGACAACTTACGGTGAGCTTCAGAAGGCTTTTGGAGAGGAGGTTATGTCAAGAGCTCAAGTTTTTCGTTGGCATAAAATGTTTAGTGAAAGCAGAACGAATCTTGAAGGTGAAAACCGCAGTGGACGACCATCAACCTCACGGACGGATGTCAACTTGGCCAGGGTGCGTGAACTCTTACGATCTGATCGAGGATTATCCGTGAAAATCATTGCAGACTAACTGAACATCAATCGAGAAACGGTTCGTCTAATAGTAACTGAACGGTCCCCAAAAATCTCACACCACAACAACGAGAAACACCGAAAAATGTGGCAGCCGATCTGTTAGAGCTAATGGAAATCAAGCCACAATTTTTGAGCCATGTTATCACTGGTGATTAAAGTTTTTTTTTTTCTTCTCAGTACGGTCCAAAGACAAAACGCCAAAGTTCTCAATGGTGCTCAAAGGCATCACCCAGACCAAAACAGCTCGCATGTCAAAGTCAAAAGTGAAATGCATGCTTGTGTGTTTCTTCGATTCCAAGAGAATTGTTCATAAAAAGTGGGTGCCTCCTGGACAAACAGTTAACCAATACAACTACAAAGAAATTTTAGAAAGACTTGGTAAATAGAGTTATTCGTGTCCGTGCCAACATTGCTGGTAATTGGATTCTACATCACGATAATGCGCCATCCCATACTGCTCTGTCAGTACAGCAATTTTTAACCTCAAAACAAATTTCAGTACTACCACAGCCACCTTATTCACCAGATATCGCTCCGTGTCAAGCAACACCATTTTCAAACAACACAATATGTCCAAAAAGCTGTGAAGAGGGTCTTTGAGGATATTACGGAAGATGAGTTCCAGAAATGTTACTATCAGTGGCAGAAGCGCTGGAAAAAGTGTGTGCAATCAGAAGCGAACTACTTTGAGGAAGGCAACACTAAACTTTACTATAACGGTAAGCAACATTTTTTTTCCACATCAGTCTCATTACTTTGTCGCACCTTGTATAACCAGTTCATTATCCAGCTGTGCTGTCAAAGAATATAAGATAGCGAAAAAAATTTTTTTTGTACTTAATAATTTTCTCAAAATGGAATGAGGAAGTCAGCATAGCGGAGCACACGTGCGAATCCCGGAACAATGGTTTCATGTAGTATTGCTTTACCCACATTACACATTTTGTGAGGCACATAAGGTGACTTTAAATATCCCTCCTGTACCGTACAATACAGGTGGGTGGGACAAACAGAACGCTGTGTTCGCAGGGTGTTGTATCGCTGTCATCCCAGTGTGAACCATTTAAGTCGCTGTAACTAAGTTTCTACGCGGTCCACCAATGCCGGTTGCTTCTGCGTCGTATCGCAAGCCGCATCACGTATTCTATCTCTTATAGCATCGTCTCAATAAGAACTATGCCTTAGTAATTCTGTGCACACGATGTTTTACCCTTTTTGTAAGTAGGAAACACACACTTTTCCAGTCACGCGGGACTATTCACCGCACAAGTTGCAGCGCAAGTGTGTTTCTTATCGCCCCTTCACATGAGACAGTTATTTAACATTTTGATATTATCTTCAGCAGAGAAACATAGCATATACGTGCCAGAAGTAAGCCCAGGAGTATAATTAACGTCTTGTTCGTTAACCACAACAAAATATTCAGCAAACATAATAAAACTTTGTATTTCCCTTCCTCTTTACCACACATGGTCGGACACATTCAATATTTAGAGATATTGTAAATAGTGAATGAAACGGAATGGAGAAGGCGTATTAGAATATAGTTTTCTTTTTCTTTTTAACAGGGGTTCTTGTTTAAGGACTACGATGGTTAAAAAGCTGGAGGGATAATTGTTTCAGCGTACTTTGTTTAACAAGAGCCATGTCTTCCATCGAAATTCCCTACACTTTTTCTTCACTTGGTTAAATTGTGAGCACAGGTCGCCAGCCTGCTGTTAACATATTAACGCGACCTGTTTGTTATAAAAACATTTTTAAGACTATTTCGAAAAATCAGACGTTCACTTCAGCACCGAAAATTATACAAAAACAGATCTGGAGAATCAGGGGGTGGTGGAGCTGGGGGAAGGGACTACTAATACATACGCTGTTTAAATGTTTACGAACTCTCACATTCTGAGTATTGAATAAACAGAGCGTTTGTTATGCGTTTGAGTCATCGACGCCGGGAGTGAATCATCCAGCATTATTTAGCCCGCTGCTAGCATTATTTAGCCCGCTGCTAACACATCACACGTGTGCGCGCGACCGCTTGCCAATGAACTCCACCGTGTCTGAACGTCAGTCACGCTGGAGTATCGACTGAGGCGATCTGTTCGCATCGTAATTTTTCTGCCTCAGGTAGCTGCCGATACTACTGTCAAGTTGTTACACAAAAAAAAAACGCGCTCCGCCTGCCACATGCATTGTACTGATGTCCCGAACTGATGCAATGTTTTCTTCATTCCGGTGAATACACCCTGTAACATCAGAAACATTGTGCAAGGCGTTTCTGCGATAAACCGTTCATTACATCAAATTACTGTCCGTGCCTAACAGGACTGGCAGATGAAATTTTCTTGTTTCTTAACTTCAGAGCGTCTCCAATCCGTAGTTTTCGAAGGATTGCACATTTTCTCGCATAAGCAACCGCGAATGTCTCTGCAGTGTATGGTAAACTACAATATTTACAGAAATTTCGTGAAGAACTGTACATGATTATATCTTATAGCTTAGGAATATTTTTGTTAGTGATACGCTGTTTTAAGTCTTAATGTTATTTTGCTGTTTAGTCTAACGCGTTTCGGAGCTACAACTCCACATCTCCATTTTCAAGCAAGGATTTTTTGAGGATTTTTTCGACACTACGTCTCCTTCAGCTATCTTCATTAGGCCATGAAATTTTCAACTAGATTTGTCAAATATTTACAAACTGCACTTACACTTAAAATGTTTCTTGGGCGAATGGTGGTGTCAAAATGAAGCAGATCTGAAGAAAAAATTGCGTTAGACTGAAACAAACGTAAAATACTCTCATTACTCACATTGGCATATTGTTTAAAAAAGTATGCCGAATCTATACCGGCAACGACAGGTTGTCCACGAGAGAATATATTTTCAGATGCTCGTATTATTTGGAAGTAAAAAACATAGCCAAACCGACGTGCTAAACTATGCTGCGTCCAGTGTTGCGTCTCAGTGTTTCGCTAGCAAGATACAAATGATCAGTGTGCTCATATACCTCAACGTATGAGCAGGCGGTAGAGTTCCAGGCAGGGTACGCCAGTATATTGCTACCAAACTACCTTTGTATTACGCCGAGTGTCCAAGTGACGAAGTATTTGCAACGCTGGTGAAGCCCCTGCGTTTTTCTGGCCTATTAACCAGCTTACCCAGCGAGTAGGATTATCTCAATACTCCGGTAGCATCCCACCCACGGTGAGACTAAGTTGTTTCGATACATGCAAGGTTTCAAAACAGATGAAGTAAGTTAAAATTCAGGAAGACTTTACGCACATGGTGATTTATACCAGCGGACGTTAACTTCCTCCCGTAACGTATGCGTCAGGCAGTTCCCTAACCGCACTAAAATTGATATTAGGTAAATTTTGTAGTCTGATGATATACGAGGACAAGGGTTGTTGAGTACATATATTAACACTTCACCCTTCTGTCAACATATCGACAACTTTATTCAGTTTAGCCATACCTGATTATCACTATCACCGTGTGTCACTGTGGACAGAATGGCATTGGCGATCATTTTTGTGGTGCAGAGCATTTCTGGATCTCTATCGGTATGTGCTACAAGGGAATAATTTATAATATGAGAGGTTGGAGCCAGCAGGGTATTACGGATCGATGTGGACAGTTATCAGAGTTCCACAGGGATAACATCAGCGCTGACGACGCAGCCGCTCAGTTGACGTACTTCATGAATAACTAAGAAGAACGCTGTTGCAATAGGATTTTTGGATTGTTTGGCGGAGGAGACCAGACAGCGAGGTCATCGGTCTCATCGGATTAGGGAAGGAACTCGACCATGCCCTTTCTAAGTTGCCTGGAGCGATTTAGGGAAATCACGGAAAACCTAAATCAGGATGGTCGGACGCGGGATTGAACCGTCGTCCTCCCGAATGCGAGTCCAGTGTGCTAGCCACTGCGCCACCTCGCTCGGTATTGCAATAGTAAGTCTGTCAGTAAGGAAACAACTGGGTTAAGGTGATATTACGACGTTTCACTATACAGAAGAAACTGCATATTTTCACCTGAATTTTGCGACACGAAATCAAGGCGTTCAGAAATCTGTGCTATTGTCCGCCTTAGCGATTACGGGTGGAAAGACTGAACAGGTAAATTTGTGTGTTTCATACGCCAGCCACGATCGCAAGAAGATCCCGCCGCTCAAATTTAGACCTCTGGCTCCACTGCGTTAGTTACTATAACTAAATGATTAATATTGATCATGTAATGTGTCATGTGGAAAACGTTCGCTTCCATGTCAGTCTTTTAATGGGACCGCACCTACCCGTCGTCATCGATTTCATCCAAATCTATGGTATATCAAGGGCTTGGCCAGAAATGGAAGTGACAAGTGTGAGCTCGAGATCGTCAATTGTTTGGAAAAAATAACAATTTGGCGCTGGTCGCGTGACGCACTATTGATTTACACACTCAGTTCACAATGTGACCACCTCTCTAAAGCCTAAATAACCACGTTCCGCAGCTTGGACCGCTACGAGACGTGCACAAGGATATTCAGTGAGGTTCTGGAAGGTGGCGACAGGAATGCCGAGCCTTACCAACTCCGGTCCTCTATGTTTTCCGGTTGAGGACACATGGCGCGAACAGCACAGTCGAGGTTGTCCTACAGATTCTCAGTTGGGTGGAGACTGGTGCCTAATTGAGTACGATAAATTTATCCCCTTGCTATTTGAGACAAGCACGTACTCAGATCTGTGCGATACGTTCCATTGTCCTGGTGGTAGACGCAAATGTGCCGAGGAAAAAAAACTGCATGTAGGAATATTATGAAAAAGATAGTTCCTACTCACCATTTAGTGGAGATGCTGAGTCGCAGATAGGCGCAGCAAAATCACTGACCATCTTATTGTTGTGGCTATCTGCGATTCAGCATCTCCACCATATGGTATCAACTATCCTTTTCATAATATTGTAACATTCCATCCTGGATTTTCCATTGTTTGAAATTGCACGTAGGGCTGGGCATTGCTCCCAACGATAGTTATATACTTGTGATGAGCTATTGTGCCTTCCAGAACGACGAGATCACCCCAGGAATGTGACAAACATTCCCCAGACCATGAAACTCGCCTGCCTATTCGCCTGTACAAATATTCGCAGCTTGTCGTCTATGGCCCGTGGTGCGTCACAGTTGACGTGTCGCGGTTTTGGACAGCATTTTGCCATGCACTTTATACTTTAACCGCAGTGACATGCGAACAATTTACAGACAGCCTCTTCGAAGTCGTGCCACCCTTGTCCTGAAACGCAATGATCATTCCCTGTTGGACGTCAGATAATTGCCCAGTTTCCGCATTACAAAATGACTGCACTGACTTCCGCATCCCCCTTCTCTCCCCCGTCCGACAAGTTTTTTATACCCTCAACTGCTAGTGCTGCCACCTGCCTTCTCGTAGTAGTTCTCTGACGTAGAGCATAGGCAGTGGTCGCATTAATGTGACTGGGCCGTGTAGGTTAGACGGCAGTTGGCGCAGTGGAAAGCGTACAAGACGATAATTTAAGGGTCGTAGAATCTAGTCACAATGTGGAAACTTTTGTGCTTGTTTGTATTCAATGTTTACGTTACTTACACTGCAAAGAAACCGATAATGAACGAAGTAACCCACATGCACACAGCGCTTACGCTATAAACCGTCCTGGAAAATTATTGCCAGTAGTCTATGTATGCTCTTTTGCACGGTGTATTAAAAAAACGTATAGATGAGTATGCGGTAAAACAAGAGTGTAGTCATTGCTTCGTCAAAAACTGGGCGAACTACAAAAATTTGATGTGATTAAGCCCTACGCGCAGGAGAACAAAATTCTTCTGCTAATTGACACGTGGGGAAGACAGACAAATCCATGATTATACGACGTGATTTTTAAAGATAGATGGTTGCCATCGTATAGTATTAATGACTTCCATCAAATGTATTCCCATCGTGTAACTCTGCGATAAGTAATTTTATCATCAGGTAAAGAATTTGATCAAAACGCTTCAAAGTTGCTCTTATCGAGATAGAGGAGATGGGAAAAAAAAACACCCCGAAAAGACTGCATCGAATCACATTCCATTGTGCATCACCAGTTCTCCTCTCCAATTTTTGGCGAATGGATGTGTTACACGTGGTTTGCTGCCAAACCGTGCGCCGAGAGAGAACCTTTTATACGTATGCCAAGTTTGTTGTTGTATACAATCTTTAAAATAACGATGTAATAGTAAAAATTCTGCGATTACAACGTTCCCAACGTGTCGAGAAAATTACTGCTTCCCTGCTGTTACGATGAACATCAACCCAGCGTGTGTAGATTATCAACTTTCATTATTTTAAAGTATCTAATTTTATTTGCTAAGTTCTCCTGAATGCCGTTTATCCATTTGTGGAAATTTATTTCCAATCCAAAATTTTCCTTTGCCCTTCATGTTTACGCATATTGTGAAAATATTAATAAACTGAGAAGTGTTTTCACATCTGGTCTCGACCCTATGATTACCGTTCTGTGTTCTCCCCTCTGCGCCATCGGCTGCCTGGAAACTAACATAAATGGCTCGTGGCTCTCAGACCCGCGCCAAAAATGGTTTTTTTTTACGTATTGACCATCTGGAGCTCCAATTTCAGCCACTTTCGTTTCTGGCCAAGCTCTGCATATACAACTAATCTGCATGAAGTCTGTGATGACGAGTAGAGGCGGCCTCCTTGTTAGTAGAGAATAAACGCCCTACATATGTGCAACATACGGACATCTGTATACTAATCAGCTATGTTACATTGAATATATTTGATGCGACTAACACTTGTCTTAGAAGATTCGATCGGATTTTATTGAATATATATAATACAAGATGGCGACACATGTCTAAAATATTAAAGAAATTTATGCTGAATACGATTTTACTCCTATGGAAACCAGTCGAAATTTGAGTATAAAAGGCCCAGAGAAAACACCTGTAAAATTTCAAAATAACATTATCATAGAGTATAAAGGTATCATTACCTCTACAGTTAGAACCTATAAATGAAACTATTCATGGAACGGTTTTAACGAGCGTGCAATAATCGCAAATATACTACTATTTTATTCTTATTAAAACCAAGGAAACAATGGTGGTGTACATCCTGGATGAAGATATTGTTCCAAGCATTTTTATAAGAAAATATTAAAATCTTCGGGGATCCGAGGCAGCGGAGCACTATTAACTTGCAGTTGTCAACGTTGTTAAATGCTCCCATTGTAGAGCTGGGACTGTCTCTTGCAACTGACAACTGCAAAGGAAAAATCGGCAGGGAGAGCCTACATTTTCTACATTCTGTTATCTGCTGATGAACGCAAGTCTATGAGTGTGTCAGCTGACAAGACAGTTTGTTCCACATATCGGGAAAATTGCCAGAGATCAAATCTTTTTGCTGCAATATTTCAGTGCAGATTAGTCTTGCAATTTTCAGGCGTTCACTGGCGTCAGGACACTGAACTTCTCCATTCAAGATCCCAGCGGCGCACGAGTGGTGCATTCTTGAGTCGTTCCGCAGGTAATACTTAAACGCTCGTGCTTCTGTTGCAACCACACCCTCCGTGGCGACCGCTCACCTTGATAACAGATCGATCTTGTCCGTTCCGTAAAATCGAATGCGGCAAATGTGAGACAGGGGAAAGCAACAATGCTGATTCAGACGCGCACTGTGGAACAACGGCATACTATTCCAAGCCAGCACATCAGCTATTGCTGAATGCTATTTCTCTGAAAGTAAAATTACGTCCCATACTTACAGTTTTGGGACGCTACCATCAAAGAACCAGCGTAAATACGGCTGCGTGAAGGCATCATCAATCGGGTCAACATTACCATTTGGACACCACACGGAATTCTGTCATTGGGAAACTTCGTCCTCTACGTAACCGCTGTGTTTCAGTGATTTTACCGAAGAAAAGATCGATATGATATCGATAAGGCGGGATTTTATCGCGGAAGGTGCTAGGGACATCGCAGTCTTACAGTAGAAGTGCATGCGCTCAAGCAGTGTTAGCGCGCCGACTTGAGAGTACACCACTCACGCACCAGCGGGGTCTTAAACGGAGAAGCTCGGCGTACTTTCGCAAATGCACAAAAGACGGCCAGAAGACTGTTCGTAGTGGTATCGTGACAATAAGTTACTGAAATCCGGCAAGTCTCCCGAAATTCCATGAAACCGTCCATACATTGGGAACGGTTGAAATGTCGCACTTTAAATATTTTTGTCGAGAGGTTTGAAAGAATGAAGAAAGGCATATCGGAAGTTGCTATTAAAATTAAAATGAACATTTCCTACGACACTTTGTACCGTGCGGGTAAAAAGTTGACTTCCTGCGCTACAGGAAGCAGACTGGTATGAGATCCAATCTGATTTCCGGGATGAACTGAGAGCAAAACGCTCGCCTTACTGGAGGCAGGTTCGGAGGATCTTTTCCACATTTATCCCCACACGAGTGTTCTCTACCAAAGTTTGTCTGGCAGCAGTTCGCAGTGCGACAAGGTTCTCCGTAATGTAAACACATTGAGAGAATATGAGACTAAACATTTATCTGACAATTACATTAATCATCCGTCAACACAAGACACTTTTTGACATTCTTATGTGTATACTATTATAAAGCCGTTAAAAGTAAGCAAATTATCACTAATTATAATAAAAGTATTAAATATGTGTTACGTAATAAAATAGCATATAACAATATTAAGTATCATTATCTACCAAAACTGCCATCGTACAGACGTATTGTCTTTGGTCTCTCGTGAGACATTTTGTTGGTAATATGAAATTCCCCGTGTAAATGACGACCATCATTGAGTAATTATGAAACGTTCCACAAAATATTGCGTAAAAGGTTTTCATAATCAGGCAGAATCCATTTTCAGTCATTTACAAGGCATACTGTGATAAGCAACGTCCATTCAGTTTCCGACATCTAGACCAATAAGCTGTTATGTACAATTTTACCAGTTCCAAATATTTCTTGTAACGATTGAGATTAGTTCACTACAACCGTTATAGCGATGTAGACCTTGAAACTTTTCTCTGTCATGCTCGGCAATTACAAATCTTACATTAATTAAAGCGCATGTCAGACTACTTGCTAGTGAGCATGGCGAGATCAAACATACCACATAGTTTTCCTTTTTTAGTCTTAGAGAATATGGTTTATCATCATCTTACTCCCACCTAGGGATGATTTAAATGTGGATATGTATCAAGTGAATGACCGACGAATAGTTCTGCAGTACAGTGTTGTGATGGATGAGTGCTGAAACGAAAGGGAGGAATCCAACGTTACGCTGTGCTGGATTGTACCCTACTTCTGTCTAGGCTCACCGAAAGGTCCTCCGAGATCACCGTCCCCGTGGGATGAACGCACAACCAGGCAACAGACTGCTATGCCTCTACTCGTTGGAACACAGCGGAGGGAACTGGCATTTAAAGGGAGGTGGTGCGTGTGATGATCAGGAACTGTGTGCGTTAAAAGCAGATTACAGCTCCAGTTGCAACTAACAGCGCGAAAGGTTTCGGCCACCGGCGTCATTTACAAATGTTTGCATCTACTACTATACTCCTCAAGCGACCTTATGATATGTGCCGTAGGGTATTGTGTGCGCCGTGTCACTTTCCCATTTTCCTGTTACTGTCGCATATGGTTCGCGGGAAGAGTCATTGCTGGTAAGCCTCCTTGTGGGCTCGAATCTCTATCTTCACGAGATATATCTACGAGCATGCAATATACTGTGACTCTTCTAGGAATGGACGCTCTCTGAACTTTAACAGTAGACCACAACGTGATGCAGAACGCCTCTTGCAGCGTTTGCCGCTAGAGTTGGGTGAGCATCTCCGTGGCTCTCTCGCTCTTAGTAAATGAACCTGTGACGACAGGTGCTGCTTTTCTTCGGATCTTCGCGGTTTCTTTTATCAGTTCCATATAGTACTGATCCTGGATCCCATACTGACGAGCAATACTCAGGTATTGATTGAACGAGTATTTCTTAAAACTACTTCCTTTGTTGTTGGATTACATTTCCTGAGGATTCTTCCAATGAAGATCAGTCTGGCATCCGAACAAAATTACACACCAATTCAAAAAATGGAACCAGTTACATAAACAGAGAAAGTAACAAAAAACATCATTAGGCCAACGAAGTCTGAATTACATAATGTAAACAGTGATGTACGAGGTCCGTTCAAAAAAATTCGGAGCATTCGTAATTTCGCGCCAACAGTGTGCTGGAGCGAAATGCGGTTGGCATCCCTGCACACGCCTGTGTTTAATGTTTAACTGCCGGAAGTTTCACTGTTTTATGTCTTATTGTTCAGTGCTGTATTGAGTAGAACGATGTGTTGGGTGAAACTCGGGAGCCGGCCGGTGTGGCCGAGCGGTTCTAGGCGCTTCAGTCTGGAACCGCGAGGCCGCTACCGTCGCAGGTTCGAATCCTGCCTCGGGCATGGATGTGTTATGTCCTTAGGTTTGTTAGGTTTAAGTAGTTTTAAGTTCTAGGGAACTAATGACCTCAGATGTTAAGTCCCATAGTGCTCAGAGTCATACGAACCATTTTTTTCTTAAATTTTAGCTATGCTGTTACAAATGCTGCAGCACGGACAAAACTTAGACGACAGCTAAATTCTTCATGAACTGCACATATGTATCTGCTTTTACAGAAGTTATGGCGGCTGTTATCCTGTTCTTCACTTCTTTCATTTCTTGTCTTACTAAACGTTCATGCAAATTGAACTTTTTATTTATGTACACCGGAGACATAACAATATGACTTGCACATGGTCAAGAAAGGAAATGTGCTTTTTAACAGTGCTAACATTGAATTCTACGTGCGTCCATTTCCTTGAATGAACTGTGTAGTGTGTGGTTTTGGGGCCAACTAAAGCCGACAACTGCCATTAGAGCGCTTAGAGTCCAATCTCGCTTTAACCAGCCAGTGCCGAGTGCCGACGGCGCTGTCTCGTGAGTTGGATATGCTGTGTGTGCACGTCAACGTTAGCTACTCGCCCCCGTGAACCTCTAATTCTTAAGAGAGAATGAGTCTACGAGTAGGAAGCGACTGCAGCGTCACCTTTCTCAGACTCGTCAAACTCACTGAGGTCCAGCGGTAAGGAAAGAAGCCGATATGCCACCGACGCCTTCTGATGTATGCAACCCTCAAGATCAGATTCTTATTCGTTCCGTTTCTGATCTGCCAGACCAGCCTGCCGTCTGATCGACACGAAGATCAAAGGAAAAAATCTGCTAAGGGGATGCAAATAACAATAGAGAATTGAATAGGAGAATTTTTGATAGCAGGTTGGACGGGAACGCGCTCCAGCTTAATTGTCTCCAGTGCTGTGCGCTTGTAAGCACGACGAAAGCTCAATTTTGCTGACTATAAGTGGACACAGAATACGCTTATGTTTAATTAGACAAAAGGTCTTTTGTAGTTCTATTCCAGTTAATAGGTTTGCTACCATTCCATTTGGTGCATGACAGCAGAATATTGGCATGGAGTCCGTCTCTCAGCTAAGTGGTCAGCATGTCTGACCGCCATGCAGTAGGCCCCAATTCGATTCCCAGCCAGGTTGGAGATTCTTTCCCTCCGGGGACTTATTTCAAATGGTTCAAATGTCCCTGAGCACTATGGGACTTAACATCTGAGTCCATGAGTCCCCTAGAACTTGGAACTACTTAAACCTAACTTAAGGACATCACACACATCCATGCCCGAGGCAGGATTCGAACCTGCGACCATAGCAGTCGCAGGGTTCCGGACTGAAGCGCCTAGAACCGCACGGCCACCCCGGCCGGCCACTCATTATTTCACCTTCACCACCACCACCACCACCACCACCACCACCACCACCACCACCACCACCACCCATATCGCTCAGTGTGGCGTCCCCTGTAAGGCTTTCTACTCGGCGCCCGAACTAACCCAGGTGGAAATTCCTGGCCATCAATGCTATCATTTCATTGGCATGGATTACAAAGGCAAATCACTTCTGAACGAGAAATCACTATGGTTCAGAGCCTCTCACCTTATTGTAGTATACCTATACCACGCACGCGCTAAAATGCCATAATGCAAATAAGTCAGTGGGACCGTGAGTTGCCTCTTGGACTAATGCTCATTACCGGTTACAATGGGCCGTTTTCGGAAATAATGAATTTAAGCCAGATACACCAAAGCTACGTTTGTTTGGTTTGAGAAAACGAAATGAAAAACATGTTTGGTGACACTGTCTCCGGCAGGCTGCTTGAATCTGCGTGCGCAAGATCTGATTGGCTAACTTGAATAATAATCAGATCAGAAAAGGAGGAACTCAACGAATTTTTTCCTGGTTATTTCTCAGCACAATCTACCCCGCAACATTCTTACAAGCTTTTCACAGTTTTTGGCCAGCGTGTATAGTACGCCACTTGAGTATAACAATACGCCAACAGCAAGCAACTAAGATTAGGGAATTATGTACGATGTGGGGCCTACGTCATATTCCACGGCATAATCACACGATGTACTGCTTGTCGTATATTTCAACACGTAATATACTGGTAAATATTTTTGTAAACGTATTTCATACATACTTTTTATGATTGCTAATTTCATAAAAATGGGTTTCCTTTTTCTTCGAAAATGTGTTAATGTCATAGCAACTACTCCAAAGTTTGGTAATTTATTTTACGTCATTGCGGATCTCGGAACGTTCTTTATTCTTTAGAGTGCGCTCCGTCCTTGCTCACGCATTCTGTTTGGATTTGAAGTGGAGTCAATCATGTAGACTGACAATTTGAATTGCTTTCAAATGCTTCATTTCTTCCACTATGTCTGACACGTCACCTTTACAGTTTGGGTCTAAAACTTGGTCCCCTGTTCAAGCTCCAATTTCGGTAATTAGGTTACAACAGTAAGAAATAAACTTTTCTAAATTTAGCTCTTTTCTCACGTTCACATGTTTTTATGAACGTTTAAAATTGTGTCAGATGGATGCTTTGTGTGATGTATGGGCTCTCGGCGCAGAAACCTGCCCCGTCTGCCTCCCCCCCCCCCTCCCCCACCGTTCCGTTCCTAACCGTCGGTGCGGACAGAGCAAATAATGACTGAGCAGTGACGGGGGCTGGAAGGCAGGGCAGAGGCTATGCAGGAAGGCATGCGGACAATGCGGCCTGCTGCTTGCTCCTGTAGCGATCGATGCGGCGTGCGGGCGCGCTCCATTGCCGACCGCCGCAGGACAACAATTTTTTTACCACTTGTATTGCACAGAATTTGCCAAATCGTCGAAATGAGTGTTCGCACGCACTTGCTGCGCAGGCAGACGCACAGGTCTTTTAGGGCACCTACAAACTCAGCGCCACACGAACCAAAACTAACCTCATTCGCTTTGCCCAGTGGTGGATTTGTTATGAATAATTACCTCTAAAGCGTAGCAAACCGCTGGCAGCATTTTAATCTAGTATGTTTTGTTCAGAACCCATTTCCACTTCCGCAGTGCTTTGTAATGCAGACACGTACGCGGCATGTCGGGAGATACAGTGCTGCTGTTGTTTAACATCACCAGACCGAAGACTGGTTTGATGTGCACTAAAAACACGAAAGTTTTGGGATAGCGATATGCACTTATACAGATGGCGATAGTACCGAATACACAAGGTATATACATGGGTAGTGCATTGGCGGAGCTGCCATTTGTGCTCAGGTGATTTATGTCTGAAGGCTTCCGACGTGATTACGGCCGCACGACGGGAATTAACTGACATTGAACGCGTCATGGTATTGGAACTACGGGCACGGGGCGTTCAATTTCCCAAAAAGTAAGGGAATTTGACGTTAATGGGGTATAGTAGCAGAGGACAGACGCGAATGCCTTTGCTAACAGCACGACACCGCCTGCAGCGCGTCTCCAGGCGTCGTCACCATATCGGCTAGAACCTAGACGACCTAGTCAGAAGAGTCCCGATATCCGCTGGTAAGAGTTGATGGCAGTGTTCTAGTGTGGCACTGTTCAAGCTGGTGGTGGCTCCATAATGGTGTGGGCTGTATATACATGGAATGAACTGGGTCTTTTGGTCCAACTGAACCGATCATTGACGAAACGGTTATGTTCGGTCATCTTGAGACCATTTTCAGCCATTCATATACTTCTTTTTCCTACACAACAATGGAATTTTTATGGATAACAATGCACCATATCACCAGGCCGCACTGTTCGCGATTGGGTTGAAGAACATACTGGACAATTCGAGCGAATGATTTGGCTACCCACATCGCGCTGACAAGAATACCCTCTAACATTTTTGGTACATAATCCAGATGTGAGTTCATGGACAAAATCCTGTACTGGGAACACTTTCGTAATTATTGACGGCTACAGAGGCAACATGGCTCAATATTTCTGCAGCGGACTTCCAGAGACTTGTTGAGTCCACGCCACGTCGAATTGCTACACTACGCTAGGCAAATGGAGGTCCGACACGAAAGAGTTGGAATTGTTTTGGGGGAAGAGGCCAAACTGCGAGGTCATCGGTCTCATCGGTTAAGGGATGGACGGGGAAGGAGGTCGGCCGTACCCTTTCGAAGGAACCATCCCGGAATTTGCCTGGAGCGATTTAGGGAAATAACGGAAAACCTAAATAAGGATGGCCTGACGCGGGAGTGAACCGTCGTCCTCCCGAATGCGAGTCCAGTGTGCTATCCAATGCCCCACCTTACTCAGTCCGACACGAGAGAGAGAGAGAGAGAGAGAGAGAGAGAGAGAGAGAGAGACCTACTTTTTAGGTTAACTCTGCGAGTCACAATTCGAAACTTATAATCAAAACAAAGGTTTGAAAAGCAAGTTATGTCTATAAAGCAGCAGTTGGGTTACTAGTCAGGGTTATAAGCATGCTTATAGCAAATTTAAATATGCCTCTCGAAATTCCGATTCACCTGGAGTGTGCACACGACAGATTGTGAGAGTACGCCTTCGTAAATCAACCGAAGTCGAGATCTAAGCATTCCACTTTGTATGTTTCAAAACACACATCTCAAATGCAAAAGAATCTGATCTCTTCCCTCAGACATTGATGCCCACTGTTCTATAAAATTCACCAGGAACTCTTTTTTACATAAGGTACGGAGGTGCCTTGGTTTTCAATGAAAGCCGCGCGGGATTAGCCGAGCAGTCTAGGGCGCTGCAGTCATGGACTATGCGGCTGGTCCCGGCGGAGGTTCGAGTCCTCCCTCAGGCATGGGTGTGTGTGTGTTTGTGTTTGTCCTTATGATAATTTAGGTTAAGTAGTGTGTAAGCTTAGGGAGTGATGACCTTAGCAGTAAGTCCCGTAAGATTTCACACATTTTGAACATTTTTTCAATGAAACTTGGTTATCAGCACATTTCAAGCTCTAGTGAAGAAGCCACTGCATGTGTTAATGCCTTCTGACATCCAAGGTCACTGAGCTAGCCCCATTGTATTCTCTTGCATTGAGAGCTCATTTATTTTTGCATTGATTTCATCTTCCGCACGAAGATGTACGCTGTTAAGTCACATTAATGTGAACGAACACCTATCGAAAGTTGGAATAACCACCTTTTAGAACGTGGACCGATGCGAGACATGCAGAAAGATTCTGTTAGTGAGGTAGTGGAAGCTACCAACAGGTATGTGGAACCATGCCGACCGCAGTGCCTTGAGCAGCTCCGATAAGTTTCTCTGTTGAGGATGCATGGCGCGAACAAACGCATCGAGGTTTTAAATCTGTGGAGTTAGTTGGCCAGTAGAGTGCAGTAAGCTTATCCTGGTTCTCTTCTAACTACGCACGTACACTGTGAGCTGTGTGAAACCATTATTCTTTAGCTAGATGCATAAACAAACTGTATGTAGGGGTTGACGTGGTCCCCAAGAATAGATGCATAGTTGTGTTGGTCCACTTTGCTTTCCAGAATGACGAGATCACCCAAGGCCTGCCACGGACACACTGTCCAGACCGTAACGTTCCCTCCTAGTTGCAGGGTCTTTGCTTTCAGACGCTTCGTGTCATACACGCCGTAGGGTATTTGTGCGATGGAGCACAAAACTTCAATCATCTGAAGAGGCCACCTGTCGCCACTCAGGATACGTCCAGTTGCGGTATGGAAAGCGAATTCCAACCTTCCTCACCGATGAGCAGCAGTCAGCATGTGTGAATGAACGAGGTGTCCGCCGCGGAAGCCCATACACAGCAACGTTCGCTGAACGGTCGTTGAGAGGATACTACTGGTAGACTGTTAGTTCATTTGGGAGTTTATTTGCTCTACAGTTTTACGTCTGTTCGTCCGTACGACTCCGCAGGCTTCGTTCACCCTTGATATCTATGGCTCGTGGTACACCACAGTTGCCTCGGCGCCGGTTCTGCATATCGCCACGGCAGCAAACGAACAGTTTTCAAACTTAGCCGTTTCGGAAATGCTTCCGGCCTTGGTCCGAAAGCCGATGATTATGTCCTGTTGGATGTCCAATACATCTTACCGCATTACGGAAGAACATAGGCGGCGGTCACATTAACGTGACTGAACCGTGTATATCGGTCCATATTAGGGATTCGTAACAACATACAGGGTGAAGCGAAATTCGCGCACTAGGGCTTCGCAGAGCGACTCCTCACATGCCAGCAAGGGGAAAAAAAAATTTCTCACAAAATTTCGTCCGGCGAGTACATCCGGCAGAAAAAGGACGTTAAAGAGCGGAAATCTGGCAACACTGTAACCACATGTATGATAACTAACTTTGTGAGCACATATTAGTTGTGCTGTACAGTTGGTGCAGTGGGTAGAGTTTTGGGTTAGCATGTAGGAGGTCGATGGTTCGATTCTGAGTTGAGGCGTATGTTTCTTATTTGGTAAATGCAGTCCAGGTGGTACGGTATCTGGCAACTTAATCGTCAACAGCGATTGCACCGGGTCCTCTAGAAAGCATTTGCACCTACATACTAAGATCTTAGGAACGGAAGACTGCTCAGCTTTGAAAGAAGCCCTTTCCACGTCGTGGGCATGAATTTATTCGCACCACTTCATTTACTAGATGCGAAACCTGTTTTCTTTGTACCCTCCTCCAATGGTCCCATAGATTAGTACAGACTATTATTCTTGCCTCGTTCAGATCCATTACATTTCATTAGGGCCTTACGTTACCGGTAGGGCAGCAATGTGCTTTGCGAATAATGTCTAAACGCTCTCATATTTGTACGTGTTATCACAAAAGTCCCATTAATTATGCCTTTCAACACTGAGTCTGGTAACCGCATGCTGTTTAATACATCTCGAATTATTATTATTATTTCTCTTTCCTGTCTCAGACGTTATGTCTGGTTAAAAATGGAAAGTGACGCGGACCTTGATCAAGCGTCACTTCCTTTTAACTGTATGGTATGTGTTATATTGCATTTAGGAACTTTCGGGTAATTGAACATGTATCAATAATTACAGATTTCTGTAGTTGTATATATAAGTTTGGATGTAGCTGTATTGCATTGATGTACTGGTGGATATTGTGTGGTATGACTCCTGTAGTTGATAGTATAATTGGTATAATGTCAACTTTATCCTGATGCCACATGTCCTTGACTTCCTCAGCCAGTTGGATGTATTTTTCAATTTTTTCTCCTGTTTTCTTTTGTATATTTGTTGTATTGGGTATGGATATTTCGATTAGTTGTGTTAATTTCTTCTTTTTATTGGTGAGTATGATGTCAGGTTTGTTATGTGGTGGTGTTTTATCTGTTATAATGGTTCTGTTCCAGTATAATTTGAATTCATCATTCTCCAGTACACTTTGTGGTGCATACTTGTATGTGGGAACGTGTTGTTTTATAAGTTTATGTTGTAAGGCAAGCTGTTGATGTATTATTTTTGCTACATTGTCATGTCTTCTGGGGTATTCTGTATTTGCTAGTATTGTACATCCGCTTGTGATGTGATCTACTGTTTCTATTTGTTGTTTGCAAAGTCTGCATTTATCTGTTGTGGTATTGGGATCTTTAATAATATGCTTGCTGTAATATCTGGTGTTTATTGTTTGATCCTGTATTGCAATCATGAATCCTTCCATCTCACTGTATACATTGCCTTTTCTTAGCCATGTGTTGGATGCGTCTTGATCGATGTGTGGCTGTGTTAGATGATACGGGTGCTTGCCATGTAGTGTTTTCTTTTTCCAGTTTACTTTCTTCGTATCTGTTGATGTTATGTGATCTAAAGGGTTGTAGAAGTGGTTATGAAATTGCAGTGGTGTAACTGATGTATTTATATGAGTAATTGCTTTGTGTATTTTGCTAGTTTCTGCTCGTTCTAGAAAGAATTTTCTTAAATTGTCTACCTGTCCATAATGTAGGTTTTTTATGTCGATAAATGCCCTTCCTCCTCCCTTTCTGCTTAATGTGAATCTTTCTGTTGCTGAATGTATGTGATGTATTCTATTATTATTATTATTATTATTATTATTATTATTATTATTATTATTATTATTATTATTCTGTCGATGGGATTGTGGAAACATGTCTATAACCATTAGGGAAACTAATTTGAAACCGAACATTTCGCAGTTAGCAGTGTCGGGATGAACCATGTAGAACAATGTGTCAGAGGGGTAATGCGCGTTACGTAGACCAGTGCTTCGGACTGACTGCGTGTTTATGCTGTATGCGCTGTCCACCAGACAGGGACTAGGTGCGAGCGAGGTAACGCGCCCATGACACACTCCAATGTGCATGCGCAAACATATGCAATTTTCTAATTGTAAACCTCCACACTCTGGAATTAATGTGCGACATTATCTGGACAGAAAATTACCTGGGAAATAGCTCGGATGTGGAGGTCCAGTTGTACGGCCACCGCACTCAACTAACCTAAATCCCCTTGATTTCTTCCTGTGAGGACACTTTAAGGAGCATGTGTACTCTACTCCGCCGACTTATGTGGAAAAATTGGTAGCTCGTGATCATGCCACTCTTGTTACTGTGAACGCAACTTTGCTGCTACGGGTCCGAAGCTGTATGATTCTGAAAAGTATTCTGTTGCGAGGATCAAGCAGACATTAATATGGACATTATTACTGTCACTGGTTGCTAATGTGCGATATCTGAGCGCTCATGTTACATGCAGTATAAATGACCAGTAGATGTGTTGTTGTACTGGGCTATCATCTTTAGCATCTCGAAATTTGTATTGTTCTTGTAGTTATTCTGTCCTATGACAGATCATTTCTTTCAGCTTTGTTTCTTTTTTGTCTAACCATGTATTTGTTATGTTCAGCGTTACAAAAGTTGTAAATTTAGGATATATGTGACCTAAGAAACGGTGTATGTTACCGTATGAAATGTCAGAACGAAATTAGCAAATTAAAAAAAAAATACCGCCCAACCCAGGATCGTACCCACGACCTCCCCCATGCTAACCCAGAACTATCTACTGCACCAACTGTACAGGGCAACTAGTATGTGCTGATAGAGGTAGTTACCATAGATGTGGTTGCAGTGTTGCCAGATTGCCACTCTTTATAGTACTTTTTCTGCCGGATGTACTCGCCGGACGAAATTTTGTGACTTTTTTTTATCACTGGCATGTGAGGAGTGGCGCTGCGAAGCCCAGGTGCGCGAATTTCGTTTGACCCTGTGGAATACATCGCAGTACAGCGAAATAAACCAACGGTTTCTTCGATATTTGTGTTTGCCAACCAGTGATGTCGATGGAAACAGTTTAGGCATACGTTTTCGCCCTCCATCTGGCATAAGCAGTTGCACTTCCGAAAGGCCATCAGTTGTATGCGAAGTATTCTAACTCCGATAAGACACAACTGTGATACACTCTTTGATGATAGTTCAAATACATCGAGTAGAAATTTAGAGTGGTGGTGTTTCATTCAATGTTAACTATGGAAGTTGTCCCAACTGCTTCGCATACCCGAAGAGCACGCAGTCTATTGGCATCAATCTTCCTGTCTGTCATAGGCGTATTGACGCCACGGCATGCAGAAAATTTAATTTTTGTCAGCGATATTTTATTACATTGTTTGCGGCAAGCTTTCAACGAACAAAGAACATGCGCGGGTGAGAAAGCGACTCGTGAAACGACTTTCCAACCTTAGAACCTAAGTCTGTATCCTACCATACCAGTTCGTTATAAATACATTAGTAAGCGATTTAAAAACAATATTCCATTATTCTGTTGGCAACCGCGACGGAAGAATGTGTTTCCTGCTTTACGTACTGTGTATACTTTGTTTTAATGCCTTGATTTACTCTTCAGCGCAGAATGTTCATAATTTTCACGATAATACTGTACTTGTGGCGGAGAAAGAAGATCTTACGTCATCTATCCTAACATGAAAGCGATGTAGGTTCAACGATAGCCGTCTAGCACTGTATTCGTGTATGTTTAGCGATAATGGTTTATTGGAAGGTATGGAAAATTTAACGGACTACCTAAATACGTCAATACTTGCGAACAGAGCATAACATGATTTCCCTGCATTTCTGCATGCCAATTAAAGGAAACTTTTTATCACCTTAACTTGCGCTGACACTTATGTCTTTAAGTCACTGTTATATTTGCCTTGCAAACTACCAGCCCCTTTTACCAGTTCTGCCTTGTGACGTAAGCGATGTAACACACGTAACAAGGTCATTAGTTTCCCTGTCCCGTGCCTCTCTTAGCGCGCAGTCACAGCATTAATTCAGCACAAGTTCGCCGTCGCTGTTAAGATTAATGTTTCGAACAGCAGCAGCGGCGAAGTGATGTCACATTCTCGCGGGAACAGTAGAACTTGCCGCTACCTCGGTTTGTGTCACAGCGAAATTAGTTCAGGAAACTCGCAAGACACCAGAGACAACAATGGACTGATGAAGGCTTAGATTATGTGTAAGCATGTCACTCATACATAGGTAACTTACTACGGAGAAAACTAAGTTCATTGAGAGTAAGCCCTGAAAGACTTTTTTATATATTCAAGATGGCTGAGATGCGTAGTAATCTGACCGGACTAGACTTGCGAGGGTAGACATTGAAATGTAGATTATGCAGGGCGGTCAGAAACAGTCTGTAAAGCTTGTATGGGTGTCGCAGGATAGGGTGTGCTGAAAAGCAGCTGTTAAGAAAAAGATTCAATACGTTTCACCGTTTCAGAGTTATTTGGTAAACCGAACAAATGTAGCTTTTGCTCGGCTGGCTTAAATTTATCACTTCCGAAAACGGCACATTTTAGTTGGTAATGAGCATTTGAAGATTTGGTAACTCAAGCACCCACAAACGTCTCTGCATTACCTCATTTTAGAGCGTGCAAGTGCTTGAATTTGCGCAAGCGACGACCTGATTTGGTAAGGTCAGTGCTAAGTGGCTCGGAAACTGCGCAACGTATCAAA
This sequence comes from Schistocerca piceifrons, assembly GCF_021461385.2. Taxonomy (NCBI): domain Eukaryota; kingdom Metazoa; phylum Arthropoda; class Insecta; order Orthoptera; family Acrididae; genus Schistocerca; species Schistocerca piceifrons. Next base: position 406,927,799 of record NC_060141.1, on the reverse strand, counting down.
TTTTTTCTCAGCACAACTTCCACTGCACACCTTAACAAGATTCTCAGACTGTTTCTGACCAACCCGTATAGCATGACTACAGGATGGTAGATTAACAACAACAACAACAACAACAACAACAACAACAATAATAATAATAATAATAATAAATCCTGTGGAGGCCCGGGAAAAGAATAGGCCTCCGGTATGTTCTGCCACTCGTAAAAGGCGACGAAAATAACAAAACACTAATAGGGCCAACCACCCTTTTAATGTGATTAGTTGGTTCAGGACAGAACTAAAGAAGCCTCCGACAAGCGCCCTCATGGTCGGGGACGACGCTTGAACCCTATGCCCGCCCACAATGGTAACGACACTGCTAGCCAACTGGAAAATGATTTAAATCCAAATAGAGGTGTTTTGCAGGATATGCTTCCTGCAACCACCCTAGAAGGAAAACAAAGACAGAGGATGAGATGGACAGATGAAGTTAACCGACACCTCATGTTCTGTTATTACCAAGCAACACAGCTAGGAACCAACGCAACTGGATACAGATCACAAGTATACACAACATTTATTACCAGATACCCAGAATTAAAATTTTTAACAGAACAACGACTAGCTGCTCAGATCCGTGTAATAATCAAAAATAACAGGATACCCCAGTCAGAATTAGAAAACATCGAACAACAAGTACAACAAATACTAGAACAAAATAAGAAGAAGAAGAAGAAGAAGAAGAAAATACAGTAATGGACTCAAACATCCCAGAGCAAACAAACAAAGAACAACACGCATCAATTAAACAATCAGAGGAAAACGAAATCTTAAGACAGCCACCAGAACAAGCACAAATAGAACACGAAGCGACAAACATGTTAGACATTGAAGAAAAATTTCAGCTGACATATATAGAATACAAAGACACAAATACAAACATTACACCATTCTTGCATTGACCCCCAAATAACCCACAAGTCGAAACAACAATATCAACTATCACCACAATCACACACAACAAAATAAATGAAAATACAACTATAGAAGAGTTACAACTACTGGTTTATATAGGAGCACTCACTACACTAGATATACACACTAGGCAGAGATCAGAACCAACCAACACACAAAAGAAACCCACAAAACCAGCATGGCAACACAGGCTACAGATCAGAATAGAAAAACTGAGAAAAGACATCGGACAGCTAACACAATTTATAAGAAATGAAATGTCAGAAAAGAAACGAAAAAGGTTAGGTAAAATCTCACAACAAGAGGCAATAGAGCAATTAGATGAAAAGAAGCAGAAATTACAAGCATTGGCCAAACGACTTAGAAGATACAAAAAAAGTGAAAATAGAAGGAAACCAAACATTCAACACAAAGCAAAAGAAATTTTACCAGATAATAGATAACACACACATTAAAATAGACAATCCACCAAACATAACAGACATGGAACACTTCTGGAGCAACATATGGTCAAACCCGGTACAACATAACAGGCATGCACGGTGGATACAAGCAGAAACAGACACATACAAGAGGATACAACAAATGCCTGAAGTGATAATTTTGCAACATGAAGTCACCCAAACAATTAATTCTACTCACAATTGGAAAGCCCCTGGAAATGATAAAATAGCAAATTTCTGGCTAAAGAAGTTCACCTCAACACATTCACATCCAACTAAATTATTTAACAGTTACATTGCAGACCCATACACATTCCCTGATACACTTACACATGGAATAACTTATCTGAAACCTAAAGATCAAGCAGACACAGCAAACCCAGCTAAATATCGCCCCATAACATGCCTACCAACAATCTACAAAATATTAACTTCAGTCATTACACAGAAATTAATGACACATACAACACAGAACAAAATTATAAATGAAGGACAAAAAGGCTGTTGCAAAGGAGCACGAGGATGCAAAGAGCAACTGATAATAGATGCAGAGGTGACATATCAAGCTAAAACCAAACAAAGGTCGCTACACTATGCATACATTGATTACCAAAAAGCTTTTGATAGTGTACCCCACTCATGGTTACTACAAATACTGGAAATATACAAAGTAGATCCTAAATTGATACAGTTCTTAAACATAGCAATGACAAAATTGGAAGATCACACTTAATATCCACACAAATTCAAATAATATCACATCACAGCCAATACAGATTAAGCATAGAATATACCAAGGAGACTCATTAAGTCCTTTCTGGTTCTGTCTTGCTCTGAACACACTATCCAACATGCTAGATAATACAAATTAGGGATACAATATTACTGGAACATACCCACACAAAATCACACATTTGCTATACATGGATGATCTAAAACTACTGGCAGCAACAAATCAACAACTCAACCAATTACTAAAGATAACAGAAGTCTTCAGCAATGATATAAATATGGCTTTTGGAACAGACAAATGTAAGAAAAATAGCATAGTCAAGGGAAAACACACTGAACAAGAAGATTACATATTGGATAACCACAGCGACTGCATAGAAGCAATGGAAAAAACAGATGCCTATAAATATCTAGGATACAGACAAAAAATAGGAATAGATAATAAAAATATTAAAGAAGACTCAAAGAAAAATATAGACAAAGGCTAACAAAAATACTGAAAACAGAATTGACAACAAGAAACAAGACAAAAGCTATAAATACTTATGCTATACCAATACTGACCTACTCATTTGGAGTAGTGAAATGGAGTAACACAGACCTAGAAGCACTCAATACACTTACACGATCACAATGCCACAAATAGAAAATCATCACATACATTCAGCAACTGAAAGATTCACATTAAGCAGAAAGGAAGGAGGAAGGGCATTTATCGACATAAAAAACCTACATTATGGACAGGTAGACAATTTAAGAAAATTCTTTCTAGAACGAGCAGAAACTAGCAAAATACACAAAGCAATCACTCATATAAATACATCGGCTGCACCACTGCAATTTCATAACCACTTCTACAACCCTTTAGATCACATAACATCAACAGATACGAAGAAAGTAAACTGGAAAAAGAAAACACTACATGGCAAGCACCCATATCATCTAACACAGCCACACATCGATCAAGACGCATGCAACACATGGCTAAGAAAAGGCAATATATACAGTGAGACGGAAGGATTCATGATTGCAATACAGGATCGAACAATAAACACCAGATATTACAGCAAGCATATTATTAAAGATCCCAATACCACAACAGATAAATGCAGACTTTGCAAACAACAAATAGAAACAGTAGATCACATCACAAGCGGGTGTACAATACTAGCAAATACAGAATACGCCAGAAGACATGACAATGTAGCAAAAATAATACATCAACAACTTGCCATAGAACATAAACTAATGAAACAACACGTCCCCACATACAAGTATGCACCACAAAATGTACTAGAGCATGATGAATACAAATTATAATGGAACAGAACCATTATAACAGATAAAACAACACCACATAACAAACCTGACATCATACTCACCAATAAAAAGAAGAAATTAACACAACTAATCGAAATATCCATACCCAATACAACAAATATACAAAAGAAAACAGGAGAAAAAAATTGAAAAATACATCCAACTCGCTGAGGAAGTCAAGGACATGTGGCATCAGGATAAAGTTGACATTGTACCGATTATAGTATCAACTACAGGAGTCATACCACACAATATCCACCAGTACATCAACGCAATACAGCTACATCCAAACTTATATATACAACTACAGGAATCTTTAATTATGGATACATGTTCAATTACCCGGAAGTTCCTAAATGCAATTTAACATATACCGTACAGTTAAAAGGAAGTCACGCTTGATCAAGGTCCGCGTCACTTTCCATTTTTAACCAGCCCTAAGGTCTGAGAAAGGAAAGAAGATAATAATAATGTACGGATGTCGCATCGCAATCCATTGTCGTATGAAACCTCGGCAGGCCGACTGTTTATGTCGGTTTGGGTAGAGATTTATCAATACACCGCCACTGGGAGAGAAATTCGCGCCCTCGTGTGCTGCAATGTTTTACATACACTGAACACATTTTAGTTCCATCTGATAGGGATCTGTCGCTGCTAGCATAACCAGCACAAAAACATTTACATTCAGTCTTTTTTTCAGTGTACTGCTTCATCAGTTATTTTGCTGCCTAAGTAGGAAAACTCTTTACTACTTCGAACGTATTACACAGTCCGCTGCTTTTGATACTACAGTTCACATCAATTCGTAGCCAAACATTTTATATATATGATGGTGCGTAAGTCATTGAAACCTGTCGTTATTAATAAATATCACTTGGCTTAATTCGATTAGACCACACTACACTTTTTCCTACCAATGTTGATGCTAATCTTTTAACTCTCTTGAAGATTGTATCAAGTTCGGTCAACTTATCTGCTAGTCCTTTGTAGTCTGACTGTCACTGATGAGCGAAAGCAGTGTGTCCACAGTGAGACTGAGTGCCGCTTTATGGCGTTGCTGGAACGTTACACGGTAGGAAAACTAGATAAGCAGAGCAGGGACAAATTAGGCTTCATTCTAGCGACGAGATGACCAGTGAACGGGAAAATGCACTGAGATAAATGCTGTGGCCCAGGTTCTTTGAACTAGTGCCTCCCAAACACCGAAGGTCGTCGACTATTCTGGTGTTACTCTCGTGATCTTCCACGGAAAGTAGTTGAATGGCGGTGAAACTAAGTGTTGGCGACGAAGTGTAACATCCACGCCTCATCACAATGCGTAGTTGTCGGAGGCTCGTTCGCTCTGTTAACCATGATAGACGGTGATACGTGGCGTATCGGGCGATAATGCAATGCTGGTGCAGGCCTAAGTGTTTCGGAGCAGACGTCCATTAGGTGTTCCCCTGACGACCGAACGACATCGTGAATTTATAATGTAGTAGTCAGGCGATCGTCACGATGGGACCGTGGATCAAAGGAAACTTATCTTTCAGTTGGATGGATCGTATTTCTTGTTGTACTACGTCAACGGTCGTGTGCGGATATGCCATCAGCCAGACTAACTGATGTTTGATAGTTGCACCACGCCACGTATGCACGCCTGGCGTGGGGGGTGGGGGGGGGGAGGAGGAGGAGGCTGATTATACTAAGGGGGGGAGGGGGGGAGGGGGGGGAAGACAGTCATTTGGGCTTTCATAGGAACCTGGCTAGTAATCAAAGGCACCACGACAACTATGGACGACGCTAACGTTATTGAGGACCACCTGCATCCCTTCAGACTAGATGTTTTTCCCTACTGTAATATCTTGTAGCGCGATAACTGAATCGCTTACTGCAGAAAGGCAACTAATCCGAAAGATATACTCTTAAATTTTGTTCTTTTTATGATTATGGTTCTGAGTGGACGAATGTATTGTTTACGATAACACGTGTCTGGCAACGCCTTCAATTTTACGTTTGCTGCATATTGGAACTAGACTTGACATGTTGGAGGAGGAAAGCTACTACATCGTGGATGACTTTCAGCTCATAACAAAACCCTTAAAAAATTACACGTTTTCTGTTCTTCAAATAAAGGTGGATTCTTTTATGGACTACAGTCTCTGGTGGCGTACATTCTATAAAAATACCAGTCTGAGCGATGATTCGATGGTAAAGTCGTTAGTGAACACCTTAAAAAGTTTGTCACTATTTCAAAATAACATAAGATAATCTTTTCAGCTTAAAATCTGCATAGTGGTACGTGCAATACGAATATCGCTACCTTGACGATGGGGCACTTTTAGTCTGAAGACAGTAGTACAATATGTGGAACTCCCTTCAAAGAAATCGGTATTTGTACTGCCTATAAGTAACCCTAAAATGGATTACATCCAGATATCTTTCGTCTACATCCTTCAACACGTGATGCAGATTTGGAGATCTGTCAGATTATGGCCGACAACGACTTCATCTCGTGATGGAGACGAAGATAACTGAGTAATGCAACGATGCAAAACGTCAGATATTCAGAACAATGTTTATTACAATAAAAGTCGTCTATATGTACAACTATTTTACGAGAAGTAACTTAACCCAAAGTTAATTTGTAAATGCAATGTACTGCTGAAGGGGAGCATGTCCAACACCAACGAAGTCGTCATCCTCTTTCCCCTCATGTCATATTTGGTTTTTAAATGTAAAAAAAAAATAAGGGAGTATACCATCATACAGAAACCAGAAATACATGCCAGGAGAAACTGCATGAAGCCTCTTATTCAGTTTTTCGTCTACTGTATAGGTGTGAAATGTGGACATGTCTTTCTGCAGTAAGCAGGTTAACTATCCGCGCCGAGGACAGAATCTTACTACAGTGGTTTGAGGAGCGTAGCAGTGAACCGACGTTTGTGTCTCGGCCAACAAATTCACCTGATGTGAACGCGAAGAATGACATCTGATGCCACCAGGCGCTAACTCCGCTTCCACAAAACACAGGCCCGTCATTTACGGGAACTGCGCGACCTATGCTTAGACATCTGGTGGCACTTACCTCCGTAAACGTATCAAAGACTTTTTGATCCACGTCAGACAGACTCGCTGCAGTATTGCTTCTCAAAGGCTGACCAATACGCTGTTGAAAAGGTAGTCATGATGTGAAGGCTCATCAGTGCGCTGAATGTTTCAGAATGGATCTACGTATTTCTAACGCATATATTTATTAAACTGAATTACATATAGTTGTGAAATTTGGGACACATATTTAGGAATCTCTTAAGTTCACATATGTTCAATATGTCTTCCACCAACGATACGAACAATATCACATCGATACTCTAATTCCTTACGTACTCGGGGAAGTGTATACATCGTCACTACTGTTATGGCAGTACGGATCCGGTTCTTGATCTCTTCTCGGTTCTGTGGCACAGTTTGTGCATAACCATTGTCCCTGAAACCTTAAGGAAGAAGTCACGGAGCGTCAAATCAGGTGACCGTGGAGGACCAATCCAACGGCTCGGTGGAGTTTTTCAAGAATTCACGCACTTCGTGACTCCAGTGTTTTTGAAAAATGAAGTTGTTCTCGTTCAGCCTCGGAAACCATCAGGTTTGTAACATAGAAAAATGCTGCCGACTGTCAATTTCGTTTCCATCAAAGAAGAACAGTCATAAAAAGGAGAGTGAAATATCAGACGAAACACATTAGCCGCGCGTTCTAAGGCGCCTTGTCACGATCCGCGTGGCTACCCCCGTCGGTGGTTGAGTCCACCCTCGGGCAAGGGTGTGTGTGTCGTCCTTAGCGTAAGTTAGTTTAAGTTAGATTAAGTAGTGCGTAAGCTTAGAAACCGATGACCTCTGCAGTTTGGTCCCATAAGACCTTATCACGAATTTCCAATTTATTTATTATTTTTTTACCATTGACTGTGAGTGTATCTCATACAGGTTCATTGTGTGCATGTGGGTTCTATACGCCCCAAACTCTGTGTTTGTTTACTTTCCCACTAAGGTGTAAAGTTGCTTCATCACCTATCACGATGCGTTGTGCAGAAGTATTATCATTGTCAGTACCATTCTAAAGCACATCAGAAAATGCCACACGTTTGCATTTGTCGTCACGACTTTAAGCCTGTAACAGCTGTAACTTGCAAGGCTTCATACACTATGTGATCAAAAGTACCCGGACACTTGGTTGACAATGACAACTTCGTGGCGCCCTCCATCGGTAATTCTGGAATTCAGTATGGTGTTGGCCCATCCTATCCTTAGCCTCTATTAGAGCTTCCACTCTCGCAGGCATACGTTCAATCAGGCGCCGGAAGGTTTCTTGGGGAATGGCAGCCCATTCTTCACTGAGTGCTGCAATGAAGAGAGGTATCGATGTCGGTCGGTGAGGCCTGGCACGAAGACGGCCTTCCGAAACATCGCAAAGGTGTTCTACAGAATTAAGGTCAGGACTCCATGCAGGCCAGTGCATTACAGGGATGTTATTGTCGTGTAACCACTCCGCCAAAGGCCGTGCATTACGAACAGGTGCTCGACGTGTTGAAAGATGCAGTCGCCATCCACGAATTGCTCTTCAACAGTGGGAAGCAAGAAGGTGCTCACAACATGAAAGTAGGCCTGTACTTTGATAGTTCCACGGAAAACAACAAGGGGTGCAAGGCCCCTCCATGAAAAACACGAACCACCATAACACTACCGCCTCCGAATTTTACTGATGGCACTACACACGCTGGCAGATGACGTTCACCGTGCATTCGCCATACCCACACCCTGTCATCGGATCGCCACACTGTGTTCCGTGATTCGTCATACCGCACAACGTTTTTCCACTGTTCAATCGTCCCATGTCCTCGCTCTTTACACCAAGCGAAGCGTCGTTTGGCATCTACCGGCGTGATGTGTGGCTTACTAGCAGCCGCTCTACCATGAAATCCAAGTTCTCGCCTCCCGCGTAACTGTCGTAGTGCTTGCAGTGGGTCCTGATGCAGTTTGGAATTCCTATGTGACGGTCTGGATACATGTCTGCCTATTACACATTACGACCCTCTTCAACTATCGGTGGTCTCTCTCTGTCAACAGACGAGGTCTGCCTGTACTCTTTTGTGCTGTACGCGTCCCTTCACGTTTCCACTCCACTATCACTTCGGAAACAGTGGACCTAGGGATATTTAGCTGTGTGGAAATGTCACGTATAGACGTATGACACAAATGACACCCAATCACTTGATCACGTTCGAAGTCCGTGAGTTCCGCGGAGAGCCCCATTCCGCTCTCTCACGATGTCTGACGACTACTGAGGTCGCTGATATGGAGTAGCTGCCAGTAGGTGGCAGCACGATGCACTTTATATGAAAAACGTATGTTTTTGGGAGTGTTCGGATACTTTTGATCACATAGTGTACATTAACTGTTACTGTAGGCGCTTTCAACTCCCCACTGGCACAACGAGTTGATTTTATAGGACTGTGTTAGAAAGCGGTTTGAATTTGTGTGGCATTTTCGTTGGAAATACGTGGGCGACCAGAATTCTCTCGTTTCCATACACATCTTGTGTCTATCGACTGTTTATACCATTGCGAATGTTCATGGATTCTGAGTATCAGTTTGGTATCTCAACCTGAAACGTCTTTCCACTGTAATCATGGAATAATGTTTCGCGAAGTCGGGTACAGAGAATTATTTCTGCTGCGGAGTAGCAAATTCGCAACTTGCGACGGTAACTAGACCAACAGAAACAAGCCACATCTAGCAGAAATCAATATAATTTACACAATGTATTCGTTCCTCCAATAACAGATCCGTGGCGCTGAGATCGATAGTTTTGACAACGTGATCGGTTTTAATACAGTATCTATTCTACTTTGATACATTCAGTGTAATGTCTTCGGCAAGCCATAGAGTTTTTATTTCATCTCCCAGAATTTTGATTTCCGTTCCCAAACTCTGCATTGTATCCTTTATTGCTTTCTCACTGAACATGTTCAGTAACATCGGGGACAGGCTTCAGCTATGTGTCACTCCCTCGTTACTTACTCCTTCCCTTCTATTTCAAACTATCGTTAACTGTCGTCTGGTAACTGTCGTCTGGTTTCTGTACAATTTGTAAATTACCTTCAGCTCCGTCTATTTAAAACAGATAAATTTGTATTTTCAGGGTTGGAAGATTGTTGTTTATCGTCTCGACACGACATTAGAGAGAGCACAAGCTCGGTTGGGAAGGAGATCAGCTGTGCCATTTAGAGGGAACGAATCCAGCTTTCATCTAAGGATTTAGGGAAATCACGTGAAACCTACACCTCTATGGGCGCCTGAGATTCTGAACAGCCCGCTTGCGAATGCCAGTCCAATGTGTTACCATTACGCCACATCAATCTGTTTCAGAATGCCAACAGTGCGTAACTAAAATTTTACGGAATGCAGAGGTGGAAAATGAATTTATAGCGGGTGATAAAAATGAAGCCTCGCCGAGCCCGAGAAGTTACTGTTCCTCGGATGAACAGGGTCGCGGGGTACGGCGTGGTGTGAGCAGCAGCTGCGCACTCCACGGCGAGGCAGTGGCGCCCCCGTTCGCGCTGCGGCAGGAGACTGCAGCAGAGTGCAGACGCTGCGCATGCAGCAGGTTGCGGCAGTGGCCCGGCGCAGGCCACGTGCTGCCCTTTCTGCCGCAGGCTGCCAGCTCCGGTAGCTAACAGCTCTGATTCCGCTGTCCCATTACAAAAAAAACCTGTCGGGGTTTTGTACAACTCCCACGACTTGCACAGTTTTCGCAAATTTTTTTTATCGAAAACCTCTTTCTCAATAGTCTACAGTACAGGGTATCGCTCTGTAACGGAGGTAAAAAGTAAGCCTGTAGTCTTACACTGACCATCCGCCAATCTTATTTCCGTAATTTTTTGTATTTACGGTACGCGAAGTTCAGAACTCAGATACCTGTCCTCAGACAAGCAGTTTGAGGCCACACTGAAAAATGCTAAAGAAAATAGACTTTGATCCTCTAAAGTCACTCGGCATTCTTTAAGGGGGGCGGGGAGGCGGGGGGAGGACGTCAAACGGGCCGACTTTGAGCAGGAGAGGCACATAACATTTTCTACTGTCTATACTTTTACAAATAAATTCATAAAACTGTCAGCATGACCAGGAAGGATTCAGGCCTGACACTCATAGCAGTGGAAGTGCAAAAACACAACAAAATAAATTTTTTTAGAAATGAAATTTCATCATTTTTTCACTTACTGTTGGCTTCATTTGTTGCTATAGGTACATTTTTCTTCACAAGTAAGAGATTCTTTGATGAATTTTGCACAGCATACAAACCATACAGGTGTATGTAACTCTAGAATTTTCCAACTCTATTAAAAAATGCGGTGGAAATTGAGGTAATTAACTACAAAACTTGATTTTTTTCTAAACAAAGTTGACAACGTAACAGCTCATTCATTTTTTCATAAATTAAATAGAGTCCAGAGTTTCAGACACCTGTAAGTATGGTTTGTATGCTGTGCAAAATTCATGGAACAGTCTCTCTTACTTATGAAGAAAAGTGTACCTATAGCAACAAATGCAGCCAATAGTAAGTGAAAAAATAATGAAATTTCACATGTAAAAAATGTTTTGTTATGTTTTTGAACTTCCGCTGCTGTGAGTGTGAATCCTGAATTCTTCCTGGTGATGCTGAAAGTTTTATGAATTTACTTGTAAAAGTATAGACAGTGGAAATTTAAATGTCCTGTGGTGCCTCTCCTGCTCCAAGTCGACCCGTCTGACGTCCTACCCCCCTTAAAGTTAATGCTCCAAAGGAAATAAACACTAGTTCTTATTGAAAAAGATCAGTCGGGAAAGCAGAAAATTCGTGCTGGACCGACAATCAAACTAGGATTTTTCCATTTTTCGAGAACGGTCACCTTGACCGCCTCGCTTTACCCGGACACGGCCCCTGACCGACTCAAATTTCCAACTTATCCACACACTACTGACGTCGTGCCCCAGCCCATTACCCTAGCTACTTGCAGTGATTCCCTGTTTCCCCGCAGGATTTCGAGCGTGTTTGTGGATATACATTAGAAGTGACCATTGGGCCGCCTCGCCGTAGTTTATATTTTTTGGGGACGTCCGCAAGGCCAGACACCGCATATATACACTAAAGTTGAAGCTATTTCCACGACAGGCCGTTTGGCGCTCTCTGTATCATCGGATTATCGTAACTGGGTAATAAATGGATCGCTGGTTCCAATCTTGCTATGGTCTTTTTCGTCTAGTTCGAATACCAACAACCTTTAAGCATAAAATTCATCAAAATATGCTAATTAACATACACAAATTTTTTTATGAAAAATGCACGTATTCTTATTTCTAATCACATACTGTACACAAAATTCCAGCTTTTATTACTAATATCAATTCTTAATTATGGATATTTTATAAAAAGTTTATCAAATTTTTAATTCTTTCCGTTTTAAATAATCTTTATTATGTACCTTTTTTATAAAATATCGAACTAAGAATTTGTATTTGTAATGTGTGCAAAATGTGATTAGAAACAAGACGACGTGTATTTCTCATAATAAATTATGTTTAGATATGTGTTACTCACAATATATATTTGAGGAATTTTATAGTTAAATGTTTGTAGGTACTCGAACTGGTCGAAACGGAAAGGCCCTAGAGAGATTTGAACCAGCGATCTATTTATTAAACGGTACCCAGTCATGGACATCTCTTTAGTATGCTACAGGTCCCCAGACATTTTTCTAGTCTATTTTATGGAGAATTCCTAAAAGTTGCATCCAAATGCTTTGGAAAAATTGATATTCGAGTTCTGAACTTCAAGCATCCGATTCGCAAGTAGCCTCGTTGTTAGAGGGGCTCAGCTGCCCGCGGTTGTCTTAATCGTGAGCCGGGCAGTGCGGCAGTGCGATTTGTGTACAATATACCGTTCGTTTTGTCAACACTTCTTAAAACGTCAACTTTTTTGGTAAGCCTTTTCCGTGACTATTATTGATATTGAATGAAACAGCAGGTTTTACTGTTACCAGTCACAGTTTCCACAGTACGTTTCGAATGTTTCAACCTCCGTCATAACGTGGATTTATGGATTAATATGGCATGTATGTGTTGTGTTGAATTGAGTTACGACTGTGGCGTCACCTGTGACTACTATTGTAGTAGATAGCTCACAGTTTTGCAGACATCTTTAACTGAATGACTAACGAAAATACAAATGACAGAGTAAAGAAATAAAATAAAAATACCCCCATTGCCATAGGCTCATTTCTTGCCGTATGCATTATATACACTACCACACGGATGTATCACCACAGGGAAAGAAGCCTGCGACCAGTGGACGTATTTTTATTCTCTACATTCCCATTTATATTTTCTTTCATAATTTAGTCAAAGACCTCCACAAAACTGCGAACCATGTACTGAAATAATGTTTTACTTTTCTCTACGACACGTCACAGGTTAGAGTAAAGTCTTAACGCAACACATACATGCCATATTAATCCAAGAAAGTCCACCTGATGGAAGTAGAAACTTTCGATATGCGTTGTGGATATTAACAGTGACTGGCGACAGTAAAACTTATCGTTTCAATCGATTCTTTGAAGTGCCACTTCAAGCTTTCTGTTAAGACCGTGCCCACACTGACATTGCACATGAAAGAGGACTAACAGAGCGGAAAACTGTCCGTCGAATCAGCGTATACCACAGCAACGTCATTCGAACACCGCCACTGTCCTCTCTCAGCTTAAGCTGCGAGTATGTTCGCATGCCAATATTCTTACCCGACTTTTCAGTCAGAATCTTTTTAACAATGAGCATATTCTTTTCTTTTACTCCAACAGAACAATTTTTCCGCTTGTTCTCTTTACCCTGGCACAATGGATCAGTACAATTTTGATAGTTTACTTGTGCGAAACTGAAGTAATACGAAACAAAGTTTACACCTCAGACCTGATTTTACTCACCAAAGAATTTTGTATGTGTTTCAGTACTGCAATATGGAATTCCCAGAACGCTTCTGATGAAAAAGGAGGGAATTCATATTTCTCCGGTCCATGTCACTTTATAAACTACGTTTTCGCATCGTACCACGTTTTAGGTGTGTATTTTAGAAGTACAAGTATAGTAACTGTGAACCTCTATATCTCGGAAGCGCACAGGGATAGCTAAAAAATTTCAAAGTTATTCGAGACTGGGATCTTGGAAACACATTGTAAAAATTACAGCAATTTGCGGTGCATAGCCGTCTTTGAATGCTCGACAGAGTTTTGGTCCTCTGGTGACGACGAAAATACAGAACCCCTTTTTGTGCGGTTTTCCGAGGAACCGCCCATGAATTAATGGTGGCTTCATAAGCTCCATCTCAAACTCAACATCAAAAGCAAAAAGAACTAGCCGATTTGCTGCACTTCCCTAAGTAGAAGGAAATGTGTAATATTCGTAGTTTGACCTTGTACTGTACGATAGTGACACCAAGACGATCTTTCTGTTGGATATACATCGAGGTATGTGCACTGGAAAATTCAGCTTTTCTATTCGGCGATTTTTTTTTTTTTTTTTAAATGCCAGTAAGCAAGTTGTCGCATGCATACCGATATGGGCGTATCAGGGGAACCATTGGTTTCTGGAACTATGTTTACTAGGATTATTTGCATGTTTCATTGTCCTCCACTGGCCCATGTTGGTTTGTACCTTTAGCAGACGAACAGCCTGTATAAAGCAATGCCCACCAGTTTAACTCGCAGCACAGCTGTTATTTCCAGCACCAGCCTGATCTCTTATGCCAACAACTTTAAGCAGTACGAAAACAAGAGCGCTGCAGGGCATTTCGCCCGCGGTGCTTAAGTTTAGTAGCAAACAAGCGAGGCAGGAGCCGGGCGGCACGTTCCTTGATAAAAGCTTGCCGCATGCCGCGCTGGACGTGTCGAAAGGTCTGGCCAGCTAACTGGAACACGCCCACTTCAAGTTCCGCGTAGCCCCTGCTACTTAAAAGACGTCTTTTCTGGCGTTACTCGGCGTTACTCAGCGAGCGGGGAGAAGAATACGTGGTGCTCACCTTAGAGTCAGCTTGCAGCCGCCCAGTCAAGGACTTACACATTGCAACTGCTCTTTCATGACATGAGTATTACTAATGAAATCAGGCAAATAATCCACCATAATTTGACGAGGATACTGATGTCGACAGCTAATGCAGTAATAGAATTCATTACTAAATATATAAATGCTGAAGAAATGAGTTCCGTGTGCAGCCACAATGATGTAACCTCCCCATCGCACCCCCCTCAGATTTAGTTATAAGTTGGCACAGCGGACAGGCCTTGAAAAACTGAACACAGATCAATCGAGAAAACAGGAAGAAGTTGTGTGGAACTAAGAAAAATAAGCAAAATATACAAACTGAGTAGTCCATGCGAAAGATAGGCAACATCAAGGATAGTGTGAGCTCAGGAGCGCCGTGGTCCCGTGGTTAGCGTTAGCAGCTGCGGAACGAGAGGCCCTTGGTTCAAGTCTTCCCTCGAGTGAAAAGTTTAATTTTTTTATTTTCAGACAATTATCAAAGTTCAGGCACTGACACATAATCGACTTTGCTCTCCAAAATTCCAGGACATGTTCAGATTTGCTTGGACATATGCAGGATTTGACGGTCTAGCCACGGAAAAATTTGAAAACGTTAAAAACATTTGAAAACGTTAAAAACATATGTTTTGACAGAGCACAGGGAAAACTGTGCGACTGTGAAACTGTTGCATTCATTTGTTGCAGTTTATGTGACAAACTCTTATGTTTTCATCACTTTTTTGGGAGTGATTATCACATCCACAAGAAAAACTAAATCGGGCAAGGTAGAAGAACCTTTTTACCCATTCGCCAAGTGTACAAGTTAGGTGCGTCGACAACACATTCCTGTCATGTGACGCACATGCCGTCACCAGTGTCGTATAGAATATATCAGACGTGTTATCCTGTGGAGGAATCGGTTGACCTATGACCTTGCGATCAAATGTTTTCGGTTCCCATTGGAGAGGCACGTGCTTTCGTCTACTAATCGCATGGTTTTGCGGTGCGGTCGCAAAACACAGATACTAAACTTATTACAGTGAACAGAGACATCAATGAACGAACGGACAGATCATAACTTTGCGAAAATAAATAAAGTAAACTTTTCACTCGAGGGAAGACTTGAACCAAGGACCTGTCGTTCCGCAGCTGCTCACGCTAACCACGGGACCACGGCGCTCCTGAGCTCACACTATCCTTGATGTTGCCTATCTTTCGCATGGGCTGCTCAGTTTGTATATTTTGCTTATTTTTTCATAGTTCCACACAACTTCTTCCTGTTTTCTAGATTGATCTGTGTACAGTTTTTCAAGTCCTATCCACTGTGCTAACTTACAACTAAATCTGAGGGGGGTGCGATGGGGAGGTTCCCTTGTAAGCATGTTAACAATATAATAAGTTTGCTTACAATTAGCAAAGCAAATTTTAAATGTACCGTAAAAGTCTTTCTTTTGGATCACTTCTATTCCATACACTAATTTTTAATTACAATGTGGTCGCACATGTAGCTTGGTAAAAGCCAGATTTAAGTGTGTCTGTAGTTAGACGTGTAGCACCTAATACTTATATGTTCATTATTGTTCAGTTTCTTCAACATTTTCCGCTCGCTTTGTTTCTCCACGAGATCCACGGCGCTGTCGACATCGGCGCTCGGAGTGATTCCGTGTTCGTTGATTTCGGGAAGACATTTGATACAGTGTCGCACTGTCGTTTAGTGACAAAACTACGAAATTACCGAGCACCTGACCACATTTGAGAATGGATTTAAGACTTACTTATACATACAATTGAAAACGTCCCTCTTGGAAGGTGTGAATGTAATATCACGACACACACACACACACACACACACACACACACACACACACACACACACACACACACACACACACACGCGCGCGCGCGCGCGCGCGCGCGCGCGCGCGTCAGTTTTCATCATTTTAAAAATAGAAATGTTCCAAGATAAGTCTTTCAATCTACAGTTTATTTAGGTGCTGAAATTGAAGATAATGTAAGGGACGGGGTGGGGGACAGATGGCTGAAGAGGGGGGGAGGGATGATAAATGGCGGGGTTACTAGCTAATGTCTGATTGCACTCTGGAGTAAAAGTTTAGGAACTAGCACACTGGTCCATACCACGAAAATCTGAACTGATTACAGCTACTGCAAATCTGTCATCTGAATGAGCAGCAATTAAACATTAGATGAATGGACGTCGACCTAAAATCTAGTACAAGGCGCTATGTTACTGACAAAGAACTGTGTCCGTTTGTCTACGGCGACGTCCAAGTGTATGTGAGGATCCGCCAGGGGAGTAGTGGAACTTCACGCACGATGTGAGTAAGCAATAACTGTAGCTGCTCAATCAGGAGACAACTTCTCTTGGAACGACTCTCTCTCTAATGTTAGGACTACCCCTGGAACAGGAAGTTGTGACGAAGCTTCCATCGCTAAGAAGCAGACTTTTTTGCTGTTTTGACCCTGAAACCGTTTCCTTTATATTTTGAATCCGACTAAATAAGTCTACGATCACACTTTTAGAACTCATTATTTGAGTTTCAACAACATTGCGGAGAAAGACAGGTTTTACTGCGAAAGTTAGGCCTAAAGAAACCCTTCGCTTCGGCAGGGAATTTACAGTTTGTGGAATCTACGAATGTGAAATGGGACGCGACACAATAGTCGTTTCTGCTTATTGATAAAAATTTACCCTCATGTAGTCTACATGCACGAAATGCAGACATATTTCAAACTGCCTTCTGTAATACTACAGGAGAAAAAGTTTTATTCTCCAACTTATAAAAATACTGATACTGTTATTCTGTATGGTCTTTGCCTCGCTGAATAGTGGAAGTGAAAATAATTCATTTAAATAAAGCTTTCTTTTAAGAAGCTAATTATGATAAGAATTTTACATGCATTAGCCTTTGCTATTCCTTTTTATTAGGATCAAGTCAAAGTTACTGAAACAGCATCGGATCTGCATAGTTGCATTAAGACTGCGTTGAAATACGTAAATTTTGCACTGCGATGCCTTTATAAATATCGGACTTCGTATATTACTAATGAATCAAGCAGGTTCTTGTTTGTAGATAATGAAATTGCAGTCGGTCGAGAAAGCCGACCTATCGTTCACACAATCGTCAGCTAGTACAGTAACTGAGGCCACCGCTAGTTACAAAAATACACACATAAATAAAGTTTACATCACCCCGGTTCCCAGAACTGGGGAAGATAGACGTTGACTATGGATATTGTATCACAGACACATCCGTTTGACTGTTCAGAGATGACGCTAAACCCGCCCAAAGATGTAAACAACCATGCACAAGCAGCACGTATTAGACGGAGGGGATGCGACAGCCTATCAGTTCCAGTCATTCCACCAGGAAGGAGGTACATAGCTCATATCTGTAGTTCAACCATGCCTTACACGGTCAATACCGCGGTTCGATCGAGTTTACATTGTTACTTTGGGCCAGGAAGGGCTCTCGGCAAGGGAAGTGCCCGGCGTCAATGAGTGAACCAAAGCGATGTTGTTCGGACAAGGAGATACAGAGACGGGAACTATGACATGCCTCCCTCAGGCCGCCCAAGGACTACTACTGCAGTGGATAACTGCTACCTATGGATTATGGCTCGGAAGAACCCCATGTTGAATAATGCCTTTCGTGCAGCCACAGGACGTCGTGTTGCGACTCAAACTGCGCGCAATAGGCTGCATGATGTGCAACTTCACTCCCGACGTCCATGGCGAAGTCAATCTTTGCAACCACGACACAATGCAGCGCGGTACATATGGGCCCAACAACATGCCGAATGAACCGCTCAGGTTTGGCATCACGTTCTCTTCACCGATGAGTGTCGCACATGCCTTCAACCAGACAATTGTCGGATATATGTTTGGAAGCAACCCAGTCAGGCTGAACGCCTTAGACACACTTACCAGCGAGTGCAGCAAGGTGGTGGTCCTCTGATGTTTTGGGGTGGCATCATGTGGGGTCCCACGTACGCCAATGGTGGTCATGGAAGGCGCCGTAACGGCTGTACGATATGCGAATGCCATCCTCCGACCGACAGTGCAACCATATCAGCAGCATATTGGAGAGGCATCCGTCGTCATGGACGACAATTCGCGCCCCCATCGTGCACATCTTGTGACAGCGGTCGATTAGAGTGGCCAGCATGTTCTCTAGACATGATCGCTATTGAATATACCTGGGACAGATTGAAAAGGGCTGTTTATGGACGACGTGATCCACCAACCACTCTGAGGCATCTGCGCCGAATCGCTGTTGAGGAGTGGGACAATCTGGACAACAGTGCCTTGATGAACTTGTGGATAGCATGCCACGACGAATACAGGCATGCATCAATTCAAGAGGACCTGCTACTGGGTATTAGAGGAACCGGTGTGTACAGCAGTCTGGACCACCACCTCTGAAGGCCTCACAGTACGACGATACAACATGCAATGTGTGGTCTTCATCAGCAACAAAAAGGGCGGAAATTATGTATATCTTCATCTCTATTACAATTTTCCGTACAGGTTCCGGAACTCTCGGAACCGAGGTGATGCAAATTTTTTTTTAATGTATGTAACTTCATAATCAGAATAGGGCACAGAATTATGCCTCATCATATTCTATTAACTATATCTTATATTGAAAACAATCTATCAGTGTGTATGGTAATACAAAGAAACAATTGTGTAATGTTGATAGTCGTGACTAAATTACAATGATAACTTCGGCACTTTGCCAATACCTTACACACTTTACATCTTTCATACACGGGACTTAAACAGATAACTTTACAAACATTACGTATCAGAATAGGTAACGATGGAAACCGAAGCGCCACAGAACAAAGGTCATGTAATTTCACTTTTCACAAAGTAATGAGAGGGAGCTTTAGCAAGAATAAAGTAACTGGCAGAGCTCCCAGAGCGAGATTTTAAAATCGTCTGCAGTGGTCGGTGTTTGCTAAATTACATGTCCCTTCATTTAACAGCAAGGCAATGGTAAATTAAAACCTTGGGCGTCTGTAGAAATTTATGAAGGAGGGGGGGAGGCAAGATTCTACGAACATAATACAGAAATTGCTAAAGCCATAGTGTTATCAGCCAATTAATGCTGCAAGTAGCTAAACGAGAGGTTTAGTGGCATCGCGGAAAATCACTTTTGGAAGTGTTTGAGAATTCTGTAATGAATAAAAAGTCTGTGTTCCAGATACCAGGGGTGGGGGAGAGGACAGAGGGGGGAAGAGGCGATAGGGATGCAAATGCCCCTCTTATTCCCTCATCCCCCACCCATCTCTTGCGGACAAAAGCTCTACCTCCCGTCGACATAGAGGACATTAGATATACGTCACAAGTAGTTAGATTATGATCGGGAAAGAAAACCGAAATGGTTTATCTAGAGACAGTATATCTGCTTTGACCTAAAATCATTTAGTGAAACCGCTGGAAACAAACATGAATGGCTGGATCGGGCATCGACCTACAGTCCCATAGCCGCCCCCCCCCCCCCCCCAAACTGAAAAAAAATTGTGATGAAGTTCAAAGGTACAGTGTAGGTAGGACACCGAATCTCCTTCGCATTTTTGTTTTATACCCGTTTTATTTGTGTTCGACAGGTCTCCGTTACAGTTAACCAAATTCGTTGAAAATGCTGACTAGTTAACCAACGAATAGCAACAGCAGCAGCTGTTGCTCTTTGGAGTTTCACGACACACTTCATGTGCAGACATCTGATAAAGGAGAAAGTACAGTTCACTGGAAAGGGCTTTCGGCCAACCATCGTATTCGTGCAGCCTTCACGGCAAACGGTTTTGCCGCTACGCCATACTTCGAATGCCAGGGCCAGCCAGGAACCCTGCACGCGAAGAGAGGTGCCAGATTTTCCAGCCCTTTTAACTGAAACGTATAATTTTAAGCCCTACCATCATTAGAAATCCACAATCCGTAAAAAACAGCTTATATGGAATACTTTGTTACGGCAGATCTTTAGAAAGAATTTCACCTAATTTGCGGCCAATGGCTGCAGGTGTTTCCAACAATTTCCTCCACAACATGTAGTTCAATATACGACCATCCCTACATTAAGACATATCTTACTCTTATTTCTAATGTCACTTTTACATTGTTTTCGAGTGTACCAATAACTTATTTGTGTCACCGCTGCCCGCGGCAATATTCCATTTCGACACGTTTTAATATACATGCTGCTCCTGTAATTCCAATCGAAACGCAGAGTTTTCAGTAATTTCCAGTATGCTGGAAGGCACGATGTCCGCGACTGTATGGCCTACCAAATTATGCAATAAACTACCACGAAAACCGTCGAAGTTTTAATATTAATGATTTTTAGTGATGACTAGTTTTGAAGCCAAAGCTCATTATCGAATCATCCACTAGGCTATGCAATACCATCAATTACGACAGCCATATGCTTTTACTTTTCAGTTAAACTCATGTAAAGTAGTGCAGGATTACTAACTAGTTGGGTGAATGAGGTTCAGTTCTGCTCTACTTCACAAGTGTTTAACTAAAACGAGTAAGTGTACGGCTGTCGTAATGGATGGTATTGCACAGCTCAGTGTATGATTTGATAATGAGTTTAGGGCTCGAAACTAGTCGTCAATAAAGAAAATTAATAGTGCTACTTCGACGGTTCTTTTGCAATTTATTGAATAATTTGGCATATACGGAGTGATTTAGAGGAGTCGTTGGTACAGTGGACTCGAATTCGGGAGGACGGCGATTCAAACCCCCCCTTTGCCATCCAAATTTACCTTCCCACGAATAGCTGAAGGCGAATGTTGGGATAGGTCTTTTGAAACAGGATGGCTGGTTTCCCCTCTCTACCCTTTGTCTACTGCGAGCTTCTGCTCCGTCTTTAACGGCCTCGACGTCACCCGGAACTGCATCTTCCTCCCACTCAAATGCAAGCTGACAGTATGAGCCCTGCCGTAACTTCCAAATCCCGATCTGTCCATGGTGCCTAAATCGAATAATCAAACGGGTAGGTTTAGATAGTAACCGTCCTCCTTTGTCGATTTCATTGACTCGTATAGTCAAAGTTGTGTTCTCACGACTCCGTAGCGTTTCTGTTTAGCACGGAATAATTTGTTGTTGACCATGCTACCTGAGACATGCCCAAGTCCCACGAATGGAACCACTGAATCTGTGTGCATAGCAGTAATGACGCCAATTTCACTCGTTCTTAGGCACCTCCGTTCTACGAAACGCTCGCAACACAGATTAAGTAAAGATTTTACCTTACGTTCCATATCTAAGTGTATGCAGTCATTAATAACCACTTGTTACAATATGAAAGCAAAGCTCAACTACGCTACTGTTCGTATAGTCAACATCGTTAATATTTCACAAACAATTCACGTTTTGACGACTACAGTACGGAGGGCGGTTAGTATCTCGTTACACGTTTGATGTTCATTTATCTATCTACGACAACGCAAAAGCGAATTTCCTCTAAATGGACTAATGCACGTGCTCTCTGTTAACCGCATTCCAGAGCTAATAAAAGTAGAGTACACTGATTTAACTATTTTTAACAGTGTCAGTGAAATAGTCAAATTGTTCTGGACATGACGATAAAACCGTCAGTTGGGAACCCGTTATGCATTATCGACGAGGCAGTGGAAGTGACAGTGCTCTGCATTCGAAGATCTGGTGCTTACATTTAGTGTACTCTCCAGGGAATTTTGCGAACCGTTTTTCCCACAAACTAACAACGTTCAAAAGAACTGCAATTCTATATAGAAATGCTTCGGTTTCGTTGGGGATTAAAGTATCGAATATCAATATTTGCACGAGATAATTTGAGGAATCATTATTTCAATATCTTAGTGTTTTTTGAACAGACTAATGTGTTTCGCACACGAAGTGTATCCCTGTGGAGGATACATCTGTCTACATCTGCACTCTGCAAACAACCCTTACGTGCGTTGTAGAAGGCACTTCCGATTGCACAATTTATAACCGTTTCTTTCCGTCCCAGTCATGTGTTGAGGCTAGGAAGAGTGACTGAACGCCTCTCCACGCGCTGTAATTAGACGAATTTTGTCTCCACGGCCCCCATCGGAGTATACGTAAAGGGTTTTAGTAGGCATTCCTAGATTCCTTAGTTAAGCCAAGCTCTTGGAACTTTGTAACTAGGCTTTCACGGGTTAGTTTGCCGTCAGTTCCGGTTTTTCAGCATTTCGGTGACTGACACTAATTTCTGTATCTTTCACTCATATATGATCGAAAAGAAATTGTCTACCTCGTACAGCATCTAGTTCCATCTAAAGCAACCGTCTTAGTATGAAATACAAGACAGTAGCGTTGGTATATTATGTAGAATAGTAAACAACTACATTCACACACTACCTTAACAATACTTACTTCGAAATCAACAGCCTATGCCATGTATTTCTGGGGTAAATCGTGTGACATGAAGCATGCTACGTAATAGGTAAGTATCACACGAGTGACTTGAAATGTATTTTAAGTCGGCTAATCACAGTCTTATAGATCGAGCGAGGTGCAAATACCCTTCCGATCATCCACATTAATATTTTCTGCGATTTCAGTATCAGTTACGTCAAATGCCGAAATGGTTACTCGCAAACTCGAGTTGCAGGCTTGGTAATTTTTTCTGTTTTCGTTTTGCGCGCCCCACTTTGCCGATACGTGATCATTTGCACGGTGTGGCTAGCATCTGGCTGTCGCGGGTGCAAGCGATCGTGACAAGTGAATGTCTGAACATGCATCGCCTGTCCGGCTGCGCTACTTTTCGGTTATTGACACACTGGCTGGGCTCCGAGTATTGTTCAGCCGAGGGCGGTGCCACGCCAGCACCACACGTTCTCTCTAACACCGGGGACCACACTTCTCAGTTCTATAGTGTGGTAATATTAAGGCGCCGCATTTAAACCCATCACTTGCAATGCACAGGGCGTCTGAACATCATCATCATCATCATCATCATCATCATCATCATCAGTGAAGCCATATCTGATATGTGTGGAGACAGTTACACTGTTGAAAAGCGGTTAGTGTCGTGTGTGTGGGTGCCTAAACATCCACACTAAGGGGCAAACAATGAGTGCGTATACTGGTCGCTTTGGCTACGCCGCACCTCGTAAAGCATCCCTGCTTGATTAGGAGAAAGGCGCTTTTCTTTCAGGTAGTGACACAGACAAAGTTAGTACCGTAAGGACGCTTGTAAACGCATGGCACTGTCGCTTTATCAGTTGAGCGGAGTTTAACGAAATCGTGAAAGAGCAATTTAATTTCCAGTACCGACGTCAACAATGCAGGAAGTTAGCACCCTGAAAAATATGTTAAAATGAAAAGATTTAGATCGATGATTTTGAATGAATTATCTGAACGTGGTGAAGTAACGAGTTGCTGCCTACTGCGCTCTTGTTGGCAAAAATTTCCAAATGCCATTTCTCATCCAAGAGCGTTGTTTTTTACGGAACAGGAAGAATGAGGTTTTATGATCTAAGGAAAGCAACCATTATTTGTAAGGGTTGAAAAGAAAACTGCCTTATAATACGGGATGGTTTGACATCGCGATACCTGTTCGTATTCTACTCTTTTTTTTGTTTTTGTGAAAGTGCACGATTGAATTCTTAGACGGAAATTTTGCAAACGTAGTTAAGACCTCAACTTAGAGACAAGAGAATCCAGCAAGACGAAGCTCCAGTACAGTTTATTCGGGTGGGTGAGATCCTTTATGAGCAGTTTCGAAGATGCTGAATTGGGTATGCTTCTGCATCTCCAGCAAACTAACGACGCCAGAAAAATGATATAGACAAAAAGTCCCATGTAGCTCAACGTCGGTACAAGATTAATGAAGATGAGTAAGCCTTTCGAAGCAAAACTCCTGAAATGCGCAGCAGGATGTCAAGGGCATGCAAATGATTAGATCATTGCATACTGCAAGATGGTGCACAGAAATGAAATGAGCGTACGGCATTGTGGGACGGGAGGTCCCCATTCGGGGAAGTCCGGCCGCCGAGGGCAAGTACTTATTCCATTCGACGCCACACTGGGCGACTTGCGCGCCGGAGATGAGGATGAAATGATGAGGACAACACAACACCCAGTCCCAGTGCGGAGAAAATCTCCTGCCCAGCCGGGAATTGAACCCCGGCCCCTTGGCGTGGCATTCCGCCGCGCTGACCCTCAGCTAACGGGAGCGGACGGTGCACAGAGAGAGCCACTGGATACGTAGCTTTACATCTTAGTACTCTAATGTGCAACATACAGTTCCGACCTACAGATACGCGGCCTTCTTTGAGACACTGAACACGGTGCTCTGCCTTTACCAGGCCCGGACAGCATTTCAAGTGAGGTTGGTCCAATGCATCACAGGGGCAGCTATCACGTACCTACGTATGTTGGGAATAATCAGAAAACTGAATACAGAAATTCCGGCCACGAAAGGGGGCGAGCTAAATACTAAACTGCTGAAGAATAAAAGCTAAAGCATTTTAAAGCAATGGTGCTATAATTGTACAAGTTGTGTGTTTTACATTGTGCCGGGTTAGCACCACAAACGAAATCGCATGGTCATTTTTGCACTATGGAAAATTATTATTTGTTCGTTTAGTATTTTTATGTCAATAAGCTCCATTTATTTTTTCCAATAACTGCAATCGATTTTACAAGCCACATGGCATCCTCTGGCTTACGGAGCGTGAATCTAAATCTTCTACACCAATAAGTGTATCACGTCGCCGAACTGTGTTGTAGCCACATCCCTTGATGCACACATGCTGCGTTATGGTTGTATGATGTGTAATACATCGATTCACGCAATGTGTTCCTAGCGACGCAGCTAATGGCTTTGAATCGGATTGCACTTAACAGGGAACAATGAATACAGTTGAAACGTCTTGGCGAATTAAAATAGCGTGCCGGACCGAGACTCGAACTCTGGACCTTTGCCTTCGGCGGGCAAGTATTCTACCGACTGAGCTACCCAAGCCCGACTCACGACTCGCGTTACAGTTTACTTCCACGAATAGCTCATGTCTTGTCTTCCAAAACTTGACAAAAACTCTCCTGCGAAATCTGCAGGGCCAGCCCTCCTGGAAGAAAGAATGTTGCGGAGACATGGAGTGGCCACGGCCTGGAGGATGTTTCCAGAACAAACTTCTGTGAAGTTAGGAAGGTAGGTGAAGAGGTACTGGCTGAAGTATTGCTGCGAGGATGGCTAGTGAGTCGTGCTTGGGTAGTTCAGTCGGTAAGGCGCTTGCTCGCGAAAGGCAAAGGCAAAGTTTGAGTCTCGGTCCGGCACACAGTTTTAATCTGCCAGACACTTTCATATCAACGCACACACTGCTTCAGAGCGAAAATTTCGTTAAAGAAAAAGAAAAACTATCTGGACATAAACAATAATGAAGGAAATAAGTAGTATTTATTCTCTGTACTGAAAAGTTTAGAAGCTAGTATTCCTATCTTCCAAAGCTATGGACGCAACCAGAAGCTGTATGGTATCCATTGTGTGTGAGTTTATGAATGGTACAGCATTAAAAATTGGTATCTACAGCATTCAAGCAGGACACATCATGAATACGGCTTTTTCATGCCTTCAGTGAGTTCAACTCGGAAGGAGGAGACTTGGGCTGGCGCCAATCTTTGACACTGGTCATGCCAACAACTGTCTGGGCGAGTTAATTATCTGGCAGTTCTTAAAGGTGGGCAGGTGCAGCATTACTCATCAGCGTGGTGCCAAGAGCTGCTACCGCTGTAGGCCAACAGTACAGCAGTTCGGATCTTATTCCCGCGACCTGGTTGACGAAATGTAAAAACCGAACTAGCGCGAGCAGACTTGCACTCTGTGGGTGCCGTCAAATTATGTATACTGATGATGATGATGATTACGTGTGGTTTAATGGGCTGCTGCTAGTCTTTCTACTGGACGCCACTCCAGCGACTTTCGTGCCCCTTACCTAACCCAGTTATCAACCGGGGCATGGCGATCAACAGTTTAAGGTAACTTCCCTGTGCACCCGTTTCAAAACATTTCTTGCTTTCATGTTAAATCGATGTTTACAGTTTTTTGTATATAATGGTCGTTAAAATAACTACATTGGACATTAGGAAGTTTTTAAAAACTTGATTTCTCAGTGTGCGTCCACACCCCTGTTTCTGCTGCTTTCACACGTCAGTGATTCCATTAGACTACTGTTCCAGAAAAACGTAGAACACAGATGTTTTTGAAGTTGGCAGCTCTGCTAAAAGATGCTGCTTTGCGACGCTGTTTTATATCCCATATGTATATTTGGTTTTCAAGCGTTGATTTTGTTCAACTATTCTGTAGTTTGAGGTCCTCATATTTTGTCATTCCCGAAAGTTATTATCCCTGAAGTTCGTTTTAATGTGGGGGCAGATAGCAGGTGTGAAGTTGGAAAGCTGCTAGGAATATCTT
Organism: Schistocerca piceifrons; assembly: GCF_021461385.2. Taxonomy (NCBI): domain Eukaryota; kingdom Metazoa; phylum Arthropoda; class Insecta; order Orthoptera; family Acrididae; genus Schistocerca; species Schistocerca piceifrons. Next base: position 406,900,819 of record NC_060141.1, on the reverse strand, counting down.
CTGGGTTTAATATGAGAGAGCCACTGTTAGTAATTTATTCTATGAGAGTGCCGGAGGTGAAAAGTGGGTTCTTGAGGCAGCTAAAGACGTCTGAACAACAAGGAGGAGCAAGAAAAGACAGAAGATGACCATGTAAACCACAAAGATTAGAAAACTGGACTTTATTAGGAACAATAGGCGAGTCACAGTTCAAATATATCTTTGAATTAAATTTCCCGAGGTTTAATTTTCTGGCTTGCTTGCCTTATGTACAAAAATATATCTGAGCTAGGTGTCTGGATTTTTTTTATGTTGCAGGGTACTATTTGGCAACATTACAGAAAACTCTACTTAAAGAATTAATTTTGTAAAACTTAACACTGAAATACGTGCTGTACGTCGCGTATCACGCGGTTCCTCCTTTCATCACCTTCAACTAGGGAGGTTTACGTTCGTACAAGCGTTCTTTAAATTTCAGGTCAGTATTATTGGCAATAAATTCATTATGTTTTTAGTGCACTTTGGGACACTTCACACGTATTTTTCACTGACTAACTGCGATGGACAGTTTTCGATTTGGGTCACTTTTCTGGCCAGGGTGCGGTGTGCAAAGAAGCTGGGGACCGCTTATTTTGCACAGGCTACTGTATTCATAACAGTAGTTCACTTCTAGAGATATACGAAATCATTTTCAACATTTGTGCACTTCAATTTTCATCAAAATCAAAACAAACAGTGGGTGCGAAAGCGCTATTTCTCACGTTTTCCATTGTTACTCAACGATGCAGTTTCGCGTGTCAGCCAAATTGTTTCCATTTTCTGCACTATCTTTTCCTGACAGAGGTTACCGAACGTTTGCTGGTTGTGGAACACATCTTCCCCATATAGTGATGTTCTACAACGTTCTCTAGTCGGATAGCCTGCGCCAGAAGAAATTTCAGTTAGATAAATGGAACCAACAACTCGATTGAACTCCTGGAGCCGGCCGTAGTGGCCGAGCGGTTCTAGGCGCTACAGTCTGGAACCGCGCGACCGCTCCGGTCGCAGGTTCGAATCCTGCCTCGGGAATGGATGTATGCGATGTCCTTAGGTTGGTTAGGTTTAAGTAGTTCTAAGTTCTAGGGGACTGATGACCTCAGCAGTTAAGTCCTATAGTGCTCAGAGCCATATGAACCATTTGAACTCCTGGAAGTTTACTATTTAAGTGCTAAAGTGTCTTTCACAGCTCCCACGAAGACTCCATCTGCCTACTCTTATTTGTAAACTTATAAAATGACATTAGAAAACTCTTTCTACTATTGCTATACAGCAAACTTATTACATTTGAATATCCCCATCTACTGGAATAGAACAATCGGAACGATCACAGACCGCATAATTGTGTGGCAGTGCGGCGTTAAAGCGACTAAAGTATGTGGTCGCAATTTGCTGCACGAAGAGCCCTTCCCTATCTTCGGTAGCTTCGTGGCATTCCTCTGCTTCTTTGTCCATCGCTAGACTGCGTGGTAGCACAGTGTTTGACTCTTTCTTCTCTATTGATAGACCTTAGATCACGCGCCCGTTAATTATCAATAATGAGAAATATTAAGAACAGAAACTTACTGCAAGTTCGGAGCCTTTATCATCTACTCTTACTAAAAGATTTATGATGATATTTTATGAAATTGTCTTCATTTAACTTACCAGTTTCCTTCGAAGCGACTTTTAAAGATGCTTTACAGCAAAGAGACCAGATGCTTGCTTTGTAGCGTCTCACCTAATATTTTAAGAAAGATACTTGACGAGGAAGTAAATTATGAATTCAGTCTTGATGTGTATGCTCGCTATACCAGACAAACAGCACCGATTATACAATTCTCAGCCATCGAATATGCTTTTGCTTGCCGATTTCAAATTTATACACAACGACGAAGTTTGACATAATTGTAACTTTAGACATTCGCCAAGCAGGAGAAGAATACTGTTTACGCGCGATTAAGTCGCCATTTTGGGTACAGAGTTGAAAGAGAAAGAAACATCTCGTAAGCATTACAAAAAGAACTAACACTGTTTTAGTATCCTTGTATTACTAATGTTCTAGTGTAGTATTTTTTAAAGGTATCAATGAAGACAAATCAAATCTCATTCTAATGTCCTATCTCCTTCGAAATAAACAATCACTACTGACAGACTTTCAATACCTTTCGTTTCTACATGGGTTACGATACATTTCGTCTTTTAACAAAGATAAAATTTCACTATTCTAATTCATTCCGTATCCAGCCAGTTTCATATACACTCCTGGAAATGGAAAAAAGAACACATTGACACCGGTGTGTCAGACCCACCATACTTGCTCCGGACACTGCGAGAGGGCTGTACAAGCAATGATCACACGCACGGCACAGCGGACACACCAGGAACCGCGGTGTTGGCCGTCGAATGGCGCTAGCTGCGCAGCATTTGTGCACCGCCGCCGTCAGTGTCAGCCAGTTTGCCGTGGCATACGGAGCTCCATCGCAGTCTTTAACACTGGTAGCATGCCGCGACAGTGTGGACGTGAACCGTATGTGCAGTTGACGGACTTTGAGCGGGGACGTATAGTGGGCATGCGGGAGGCCGGGTGGACGTACCGTCGAATTGCTCAACACGTGGGGCGTGAGGTCTCCACAGTACATCGATGTTGTCGCCAGTGGTCGGCGGAAGGTGCACGTGCCCGTCGATCTGGGACCGGACCGCAGCGACACACGGATGCACGCCAAGACCGTAGGATCCTACGCAGTGCCGTAGGGGACCGCACCGCCACTTCCCAGCAAATTAGGGACACTGTTGCTCCTGGGGTATCGGCGAGGACCATTCGCAACCGTCTCCATGAAGCTGGGCTACGGTCCCGCACACCGTTAGGCCGTCTTCCGCTCACGCCCCAACATCGTGCAGCCCGCCTCCAGTGGTGTCGCGACAGGCGTGAATGGAGGGACGAATGGAGACGTGTCGTCTTCAGCGATGAGAGTCACTTCTGCCTTGGTGCCAATGATGGTCGTATGCGTGTTTGGCGCCGTGCAGGTGAGCGCCACAATCAGGACTGCATACGACCGAGGCACACAGGGCCAACACCCGGCATCATGGTGTGGGGAGCGATCTCCTACACTGGCCGTACACCACTGGTGATCGTCGAGGGGACACTGAATAGTGCACGGTACATCCAAACCGTCATCGAACCCATCGTTCTACCATTCCTAGACCGGCAAGGGAACTTGCTGTTCCAACAGGACAATTCACGTCCGCATGTATCCCGTGCCACCCAACGTGCTCTAGAAAGTGTAAGTCAACTACCCTGGCCAGCAAGATCTCCGGATCTGTCCCCCATTGAGCATGTTTGGGACTGGATGAAGCGTCGTCTCACGCGGTCTGCACGTCCAGCACGAACGCTGGTCCAACTGAGGCGCCAGGTGGAAATGGCATGGCAAGCCGTTCCACAGGACTACATCCAGCATCTCTACGATCGTCTCCATGGGAGAATAGCAGCCTGCATTGCTGCGAAAGGTTGATATACACTGTACTAGTGCAGACATTGTGCATGCTCTGTTGCCTGTGTCTATGTGCCTGTGGTTCTGTCAGTGTGATCATGTGATGTATCTGACCCCAGGAATGTGTCAAAGTTTCCCCTTCCTGGGACAATGAATTCACGGTGTTCTTATTTCAATTTCCAGGAGTGTAGAAATAGTTAGCAATATTGGAATGCCACGATGACGTCAGAATGCCACGATGACGTCACGGCAAAGTACAGGGCTTATTTTCTCTCATATCGTCTTCCAATTAGAAATCGTGCTGGGCATTTATTGGCCTTTTCGTCGGCGGCCCGTTAAGCAATAACGTTCCCTTCTTGCATTTAAGATCGGCATCGGATAACGTACGAGGGAAGTCGATTTCGATGCCTTCTGTGTGATAATTAGAAGAAATGGTTCAAATGGCTCTAAGCACTATGGGACTTAACATCTGAGGTCATCAGTCCCCTAGAACTTAGAACTACTTAAAACTAACCTAAGGACATCACACACATCCATGCCCGAGGCAGGATTCGAACCTGCGACCGTAGCAGGAGCGCGGTTCCGGACTGAAGCGCCTAGAACGGCGAGAGAGAAAGATCGTAAGGATGTTCTGTAAGTTGAAGGCAGTCCCCCAAGAAATTTTAAGGCTCAGAGTAGTCGGTCCCATGCAATATACATCTGCAGCAAACAATCCATCCGAAATTAAGTTCCTGAGATCGACAAAACATTGTTTATCATCAGAATTTACTTACAGAGAATGGCATGTGCTGCGGACACAAAAATTAATCAAGTTGAGGTTTACATTACAATTCATTGGGAAGGTATGTGGGAAACGTGGGGACTAAGTGATAAACCTATAACTGGAAATTTCAGCAGTAGGAAAAAGGGGAGGAGGAGAAGAAAAAAGAGGTACACAACCAATCTTCGTTTGTTTCAGGTGACTCAACCTAGCCACTTGGTTCTACAGAGATTTGTACATGCACATATCGAAGATTAAAAAACGGGGATCACATTGGTATTTCGACATACGTTATGTCGGGGACGGATACGCTGAGATTATAGAACAGACTTTTCACTGCAGAGCTACCCCATATGTGCTGAAGTGTCAGTCACTGTGTCCGCCTAATTTGGCAGAAATCACTTCATATTTAAAAGCTTTACAACAACATCCTCGTCCCTACGTCATGGCAGTTTTCCTACGATTCGTATGCAGCGCTCACAAACTCCATGGTTTTCGTCAAACGCATTGCTATATTTTTTCCGTATCCATCTCCGGCATCTCGTGTGCCGAAAATAAAAGTTTAGTCTTCAAAAAGTAGAGATGCTCCACTATTTGGTTTGATGTAGGATAAGTACAATATTGTGACCAATGAATTTTATCCATAGTGGATACTGTAACTCCGTGACTGTTACTTTATAGAATGTAGAAAAATTTTCGCTACCAGTCACAATAAAAGGTTATTTATCATACGACCGGTTTCGGGCTTGCGCCCATCTTTAGGTGTTTATACATTAATGTTCATGTTTATATGCTGAAAATCACTGCATAAATTGTGACCAATTCACTGAACGCGAAACATATGTCAAACTCAAACGAAGTACACACATCTACCCGTGTGTGATATGTTTGCAGACTGCTCTTGCACCCTTTTCATGTTGGTTCGACGGTATTTCGCTGATTGTTATTCTTTATATAATTAAATTGTTAAAAATAATCAGAAATTTTATTATTATTATTAAAATACTTAGCAAATACAATAAAAGAATATATAATTTTAATCACTTTTGTTAACGTTAAGATTACTGCCATTGATATTAAGTTATGGGGGGAGAAATGTTATATCTAGCACGTCGTGATTAAATCGACTGTCGACTGGATTTATTTTAAAATGAAACTTAATGAAAATGTTGACTAAAATGCGCAAGATGGAGGGCAAAAGCCTCTGGCATTTCATATGAGTACTTATATGAATGTGAGAGGGACATTTCATAAATAATGCATAGATTGTTATTACTGTGGATTACTTGATGCAACAACAATGAAAATTACGTCAGATATAATTGGGAGCTTGAGGAAGAAGAATGTGTTTGTTTTTTCGCTGTTTATCATAAAATTGGCGAGAGCAGAAATGTACCCTACAGAGTTCTCGGGTACTGTGCCTGTTTAAGACTAGAGGCTGTACATTCAAATCTCAACTTTACGCGGAACAAACCTGATAGGAAACCAGAGTGCGTTAAGTGAAGTTTGTGGGTGGAATTACAGTGGACAGTAAAACACTTTCACGTTGAGGTAACCGTTTTCGTCGTGATCGTGTTTGCATAGATGATGATTCAAGACCCGGAAGTCAAAACTATCAACAAATGAACCAAGTGTGTGACTTGTGACAGATGCTCTAGGAAAAGATAGCAGTGCGACTTCTGATGAACGCTCTGAAGCCACGGGAATTCTCCCCAACATCAGTATTCCGTATTCTGACGAATGATTAGAAGAGACATTTCTGCGGGACAGGTCCCACATTGTGACTGCTGAAGAGAAGCAGACAAGCCTGGACATTGCAACTTTGCTCGAACAATGATTCGACCGTGAAGGTCAAGGATTCTTGAGTGGAATTGTCGCTGTTAATGAAACATTAATTAGATACTTTGAACAGGAGTTGAAACCTAAGTCCAATGAGTGGAGAGCTTCAGATTTTTCACGTCCAAAAAGAATTCGACGCGCTGAATCAAAGCTCAAGCAAATGATTTTTGCTTATGTTCATTACGGAATAATCATAAGAGAGTCCTACATGGTACAAGTGTCACAGCAGTATACTATCGTAATTTCATGCGAATCCTGTGCAGGAAAATGCACAAAACCCGACCTCAGTTGCTCGAGGCTGGGCCAAGACAATGCTCGCCCACATATCGGCAACGTTGTAGTCCAAAAACTGCGCGAATACGGGTGGGAAGTGTCGGTGCACCTTTCCCACAACCAGTGCATTAGTGCACCAGACATCGACTTGTTACCGAGGTTGAAAAACTTATGCGTCGACATAGTTATCTTCCCCTGGAGTAGTTTTCTACCACTGTTACCCGAACAGACAGATGAACGGAAGTAGTATCCTGTATGAAGTAACAGAGCTTCCGAGACGTTGGGATTTAGTCACAAACGCAGAGACTGAACTGAAGGACTAAAGAGTCTGGAAAATGAATAAACCTGTACGTAAAAAATTAGTGAGCATTGTTTAATAATTGCCCCTCGTAAATCGAGCCCGTGAATTTGATTTTACCAAGCAGGATCGCCTCACTGAAAAAACCGCGGAAAAATGAGAACAAGAAGTGAAACAAGGTTTTGAAAAGCAACTTAATTTCATCATCAATCTAATCTTTTTCTTTTGCTTTAATTTCTTGAAATAAGACTGTCTTGTTTCGAAACTGTTTTATCTATTTATTGGCAATGACGCGTTGCGCCCTTGTGGAGTATATTCAGATAGCGAAATGCGTAATTCCCAATAAACAGAGAAAACAATTTGGAAACGAGACTGTCTTATTTCAAGAAATTTATTATCGGTTGCCGTGACAGGCACGTACCATGGAATGGAACCAATTTTACTTTTTCTCTTATTTAATCGCAAGGTAACGAAAAAAGACGCAAACAGAATCGCTGGAAATACTTTAGGTTTGTTTTGCAAACATTTGTGTATGTATTTTCTCGAAGTAAAACAGGAGGTAGGTGGCTTTCCTAGCCGCTGATGCTGTCTGAGTCATTACTTGTTTAATTATCTACGCGTTTGTTGCCACGATACTGAAGAGACACTCTTTCAATTCACCAACCAAGCAGATATCGAGAACCCATATTCATCGTGTGAGACCCATACACACTGACTGGTCAGCCACGAAAGTTAGCTATAGAACAGTGTACGAGCCACAGCAACCCGCCCCTGCTAACAGCGTTAAACGTATGCTAGATTTGTCGACGGGATCTCTAACACACTCCAGTCACGCATGGGCATCTAACAAATTGCACACGATAATTATCGTCAAACAGCTTGAACACTTTCGCTTAACACTAATGCTGCAGCTTCTACTTAACTTGGAATGCTCCCGGTAGATCATCGACACATTACTTTACCGTAATCAGTCTTGACTGTTTTGTAATAATCACTGATGTTCCTCTTCTCTAATGAATTTGATCAGAACTGGTGATCCGAGCACGCGAGAAATTCATCAGCTCGGGCTGTAGGACAGCCACAGAGTTTAGCTCATAGTTTGGCTAATTGCTGTTTTAAGTATGTTATACTGTTTGCGGCAGGGATATACTGCCTGTCATGCTGATATCAGATTTTTCTAAGCACGTGTCTTTAATGCTACAGTAAAACAACGAGCTGAGCGTCACTGATTAAACACGTTCATAACAGGAAATACTTCACCACAACACTCCTCTTTCTCAGCATGAACGACAGAAACGTAGCTGCTATTGGGGTCATCGGAATAATTGCTTATTTAGGAACATTTGGAGCAAAAGAAGACCCCTCAGCGCCGCTACCATTGCTGCACGAGAGACATTCGCTAACGATATAGTGCACAGGATTGATGACGGCGATATGCATGTGGGCAGCATTTGGTTTACTGACGAAGCTTATTTTTACCTGGACGGCTTCGTCAATAAACAGAACTGGCGCATATGGGGAACCGAAAAGCCCCATGTTGCAGTCCCATCGTCCCTGCATCCTCAAAAAGTACTGGTCTGGGCCGCCATTTCTTCCAAAGGAATCATTGGCCCATTTTTCAGATCCGAAACGATTACTGCATCACGCTATCTGGACATTCTTCGTGAATTTGTGGCGGTACAAACTGCCTTAGACGACACTGCGAACACCTCGTGGTTTATGCAAGATGGTGCCCGGCCACATCGCACGGCCGACGTCTTTAATTTCCTGAATGAATATTTCGATGATCGTGTGATTGCTTTGGGCTATCCGAAACATACAGGAGGCGGCGTGGATTGGCCTCCCTATTCGCCAGACATGAACCCCTGTGACTTCTTTCTGTGGGGACACTTGAAAGACCAGGTGTACCGTCAGAATCCAGAAACAATTGAACAGCTGACGCAGTACATCTCATCTGCATGTGAAGCCATTCCGCCAGACACGTTGTCAAAGGTTTCGGGTAATTTCATTCAGAGACTACGCCATATTATTGCTACGCATGGTGGATGTGTGGAAAATATCGTACTATAGAGTTTCCCAGACCGCAGCGCCATCTGTTGTTGACAATTGTAACTACTGTAATTTCGAAAGTTTGTCTGCCTGAAAATGTACTATTGTCCCAAGCATATTGCAACAAACTGTGTATTTCTATCGCTGCTCGTTTAGTTTTCATTGCCGTTTCAAATATACCGGTCATTTTTGAAACACCCTGTATAAACAGTGAACGGTTCAAGCTTAACATAGGGAAATCGAGCGCATTCGAACAGGCAATGCGTCGTGGTTGTGTGGTCAAGGTGCCGCCGGCCGTGTGGCCGAGTGGTTCTAGGCACTTTAGTCTGGAACCACGCGACCGCTACGGTCGCAGGTTCGAATCCTGCCTCGGGCGTGTCTAATGTCCTTAGGTTAGTTAGGTTTAAGTAGTTCTAGGGGACTGATGACCTCAGAAGTTAAATCCCATAGTGCTCAGAGCCATTTGAACGAGTGCGGAAAGGTGCGTGTGTTGAGTGATTCGTTGTGTGATGTTAGCGTGTGAAGGATGTTATGGTCAACTTTTAGCCGGCACGGTAGCTCAGCGTGTTCGGCCAGAGAGCTGGTTGGCCTCTGTAATAAAAAAACTGAGTGGAAGGATCAACAAACGAACTTTAACGGATGTCATGTGACGTCCGCAACGACCAAACCCAACCATAAAAATGAAGTGCTCGACTGCGAATTGGGAGATCTGTGTACAACTCTCCCTCGTACCTCATTATTTTTCTTGGCAAAAATTATGAACTGTCCGTCCGGTCACTGACGTGTGTCAGCTGTATTCAATATGTGTACGTGTAACGTCCGTTTCCAACAGCGAGGTGTAAGGAAGAGACGTCCAGTCGTCTGTTACTTTCTTATTGCTCCACAGAAGTACCACATGTAATTACTCTTTCATTCCTTTGTTGTAACATCACAGTACACCCATTTATTTATTGTTTTCATTTCTGTGAGGGGCCTATGCAGCATTGCGCCTGCTCTTACTATTCATAACACTTACATGCGACCGTTATACATTCTTAACAAATGACTCATTCTATGACCAATGTACAGTATGACAATCGCCACGGGTACGGAAGAAGAATAGACACCTTAATGACCTGACAGACAGTTCACAAATTTGTGAAAAAGAAAGAAGGGGTGGCCACAACGGGGATTTCAACACGGATCTCCCGCGCAGCAGTCTAACACCGTGACCCCACAGCCACTACACCGTTGTTCTAGGTTTCCCCTCTATGTCGCACATCTTCAGGTTCGACCGTTCACTGCTTCTATTTTGTTTCATTTTTCACAGTTCCATATACATTCTTCCTGGTTTCATGCTTGATCTGTGTTCATGTTTGGACGGGCTACCCACTGGTACATTTTACCACTAAATCGGAGGGCAGTGCGATAGGGTGTTTCCCTTGCGAGCAAGTGGAAATGCGCGTGCATCATTCTGCTTGTCAATACTGAACCGTTCATGCATATACATTGCCAGACAAAAGAAGTTAAGCACGCACAATGGACGCGAGAAACAAAATTGAAGTTCACAGGTTAAGTACTTGATATTATTTAAGCGATTACAAATAGAGTGAAATTTACGAAGAACGTGGCGGTATGAGCCGACTTATCAATATGACGTTAAACCCTCACTGGCCTGCATAAACAAACTAATTCGGTTGGGAAGTTTGTCAAAGCCGTTGTTCTCTCTGCTGAGGAAATCTGGCCCACTACTATTTTAACTGGTCGTTGTTGTCCTGGATAATGGGACTGGGCCGGAGTTTATGTCCATGCTTGTCTGGAGCATGTTCTATCTGGGACAGATCTCGGGATCTTGTTGGCCACTGGAGTACCTCAAAGTCATAGAGACAAGTGCCTTGAGTGAACGAACCTTACCACGCTGATAAATTACCTCAATACTGTCCAATAAGGACGCAGGATGTCTGTGACGTACCGTTGTACCGTCAGAGTTTCCTCATTCATTTCCAGTCGTGACGTGAAGTCATACCCAAAGCATCGTACACCAAGACGCCAGGATAACACTGCAGTTGATGTCCAAAACGTTGGACGAGTTTGACCTCTCCAGGTCGCCGCCATATTCGCCGACGATAGTCCTCTTGGCTACTGCAGATCCTTGACTCCTCACTGGACTCCATGTAGAGCCATTCATCAGCACTCCACGCTTCCCGACACGACACCACTCCAAACAGAGCCATTTGTACGCCGTGTTAATGGCAACCCACGCATGAGACAGAAGATGTCTAATTCGGCTGCTCCTATAGTTGGAGTCACGAATGATGGCAGTCGAGTTTAGACTTATTCGGCGTACCTACGTCGCGTATTCTCCGACAGCCAATGAGCGTTCAGCAACGTTTTGAGCGCTCTGCCGTGACTGGCATACCTAATATGAGCGTTAAACATGATCGTATCGAGTTGTTTAGCGAATTTCGATTCCATTTGTTGCGAGTTGTCATTGCTGACTGTAGGGGTAAGTGAAATTCTGCGCAAGCAAGCGAGACACGTAATTTTCGGAATACACGCTTTCTTCAAGCGGAAAACACGCGCATGTGCGTACCGCAACTGTCGCCTGGAATCGTCAACAATGCAATCCCCGTCCGTGCCTCGACCTGCGCGAAGCGCCATCATTCGTGGATCGAACTTAGTCTCCAGTGAATGGTATGGGATGGCACACAATGTCGCTGGAGTCCATTGCTTCTTCTCGAATCTTAAGCATAGATGTGAAGGAGTAACGATCTACTTGGTGCACAAAATTGTGATCTCTTCTGGCAGTCTAACGTCGTCGACCAGAATCTTGACGATAAGGATGCCTGCCGCAACGTTTCCAAGCAGTCCAATATCGGGCCACTGTCATATCCCCATGCCCACCAAATTTGGATATTGCACGAATCGACAATCTGGCCAAATGGAGGCTCCTTCCGAACTGTCAGGTGCTGATTATCGTACCTTACAGGACCACGCTGCATCTCCAGCGCTTCACAGTAACCACTCAACAACTGACGCTGTTCACGCACCTTCTATACCTTACCAGACATGGTAAAACCACCAATTTACTCTGGTGGATGTTACACATATCACAGATAATTGCAACCCTTATCGTTTGCCTAACTGCCCATGGTGTACAAACGTACAAAGCTCCATTAAGGTCAGACAATGTCTTCTGGATGTATCATTTTTTCCTGTCAGGCAGTGTAGGTGGGCTATTCTCGTATGAGATGTCCGTCAACAAGTTCAGGCCTACGGTCAATCACCCTCCAGGTCTAATACAGGTGTGCACTTAGTGAGTTAGTGATCCTGAAGTATGTTTCTGGACCGGAGAACTTTCTCGTGCGCCGGCTGGCGCGATGGCTTCACCCGCCGATGGTTAGAAACACGTTAACAGGCAGTGAATTATGAGGAACCTCGTAATGAGGTTGCGAGGAAGGGCCGCCGATGCGCGCAGTTGGAAGAAAATGAGCCATAATGACGCCTGAGAGAGTGCCAGAAACGCGACGGAAAACGCTTTTTGTGTTTTCGAGGATGCCTTGTCGCGGTCAGCAAGTCCCGACGGAAATATCCGTCCTCCGAGGAGTAACCGCGACTATGGTGCAACTATCATCATGAGATCCAAAAGCAGGTTATCGGAAACCGCTATGCGTATCTGGTGATCTGTGTTGCAGTATAATCATTTTTTTCCTTCACACCAATACAATAGTACTTTTCTTACTGACCGCTATCTGTAATTTAGATCATTGTTCTTTTCAATGTTCGCCACCTATTTCTTCACTGTTTCTTTATAGGCAAATTTCGGTAGAGCTTCCTTCGTTCACATCATACTTGCATATTGCGTTACTTTCTCGCAACAGGTCTCCAACTATGTAATGCCTTTGACATACTTGAGTTACAACATGTAAGTTTTATCACAGTTCCAGTCCAGTCGCCATGTCTTCAGCTTGTTATTCTTAATCATTTGCAAACCACGTAAAGGCTGTGTGCAGCCTCAGAACGTTCACAAATTGAACACAGCATCTTTCAATCAAACACTAAATAAATAAGTTCTGTAGTGACTTAAATTTTGTATTCGGGCCGGACCCTTTCACAGATTTTTCTTTTTTGCAGATACTGTTATTTCCTTCACATACAAACGAAAAAAGAAAAGGCGTAGGCGTTAAATTCTAATAACTATTATCATTAAACCATTAAGCTGTTTATTAAAATTTATTCTGCTTGATATGTTATTTTCTTAGCGCAGTATTATCAGAAACCGAACAGCTATCATTCATATCTTGGACAATATAATGTAATCATTAACCTCAGACAGAGTAATCCTGTATCGAACATATACTCCTTTTGTCAAAAAAATCAGCTTGACTAATGCAAGTGCTTAATCAAATTTGTCAGATTAATTTCACCATTTTTTGTGGTCTGAAAATGCTGCTAAATACGATTCCGTTGAGCTGCTTCATGAACAGTTGTTGGGAGTTCATCAACATAGCGCATTAGTACATATCGGTCATTCGTACAATCATCATTAACAAGCTGATAATGTTAATGAACTCTCCCTGTGCTACCCCGTATGAAGATACTAGCAATAACGACAGAAAAAACCTACAACTGAGAAATGATGAACATCACGACAAAAATACAAACCATACAAGAATACGAGACAACTTAGGGCTACAGACTGAGTTTAGAAACGTTATGCAACAGTTATCAGCTGCGGATCAAGGTTCTTCACAAGATATTCTACGTCTTTCTCACAGTCCTGGATTTTCGCCTCTTCTACGGTGTGGGAAAACTGAAACTGGCCCCGCAGATATTTGTAAGACGTACGCGGCATTGACCCTTGTTAAAGAATGTAACTGCCCATCATAGAAGTAGTTGGAACCCATGATTTCGATGCACCAACCAATTGCTGTCACTTATCTGCACATCCCTGTCTCCCGCATGCTCTGTCCAGAGTACTTCGCTGTGTTATTAACGTTAGAGTGAGCGAGAGAAGGAGACGTATTTCGTTACCAGTTGAAATCAACACTAAATGGTGTCACGATAAAACAGCGCGTGTTCATTATCGAGTATTATGCGGAACACAATTCATGGGAGACCCGCGCGGAACTGTCTGCACAAGATTTTACGAGTGGAAATGTTTTGGCAAAACCTCTTGGAGGATCTCCAATGCAAAAATGGCATGATATGAGTTTTGTAGGGAATAAAAACCGGAACTATCCGAAGCGAGTTCAAACACAAGAAAACGTTGCTCGAGTGACATTCATACAAGTGGCCATCACATTTTCCCAATTTATTTGTAATTAATGCTCACTGAATACGCTATTCTTTGTAATATAAATATTTGTAATGTACTTTTAATGCTACCTTGATTCTTGAAAAAAAAAAATATTTACTGCTACTAGATCCAAAATTTCAGTGCACCATAGATGTTAATGCAATTGTTACTGTCATATTATTCATTTTATCTCACCTCTATGTTGCTCCTTGTATATAGCACAGTATTTACATAATACCATATAAGTAGCATTCATGCAAGCTGGTTACTACATCTGTTAACTTCATTTGTAATATTATACGCTCATAATGTAAGGTTTATCTTTGTGTTTTAATTTTCATTAAGTTATGTTATGTTATGCTTTAAAAACAGTCATTCTGTGAAATCAAAGCAACCTACACATCTCTGTAAGACACAATACGGTACACGGAAGAGAGTACTTTAAACTACTGCTAATCATTCTCTATTGTTCCGCTCACAAATGGACCAAGTGCAAAAACGACTGTATACGACCTACCTGCTTCCGTACTAGCCTTTACTTATTTTGTTTTTTAGCCACTGCGGGAGATGTACTTTAGTGGCAGTCCACCGCAAACGTCAGTTCTCTAAACTTTCTGAATAGTGTTTCACGAAAGGGACGTCGTCTTCCTTCCAGGGAGTCCCATTTTCGTAACACTCGCGTCTTGATCGATCCCATAGGTAACAAATCTATCAGTACGCCTCTGAATTGCTTCGAGGTCTTCCTTTAATCGCAGCTGGTGGTGATCCCAAACACTCGGAGCAGTACTCAAGAACGGGCCGCCCAAGTGTTGCGCTCTCCTTTATACACGACTTGAACTTGCCCATCTTTTACCTGCAATCTAAATCACGAATCTGGCATTTTCCACGTATAGCATATACAGGGAAGCTATTCACAGTAATTGCTACGTATCTGTTTAGCACGTACAGAGGCAGTCCATAAAATTCTGAACTTTTGTTTTGGGCGCCATGTGGCATACAATGGCATACGCGCTCGGAATTTTAGTGTCTTCGGCACGATCAGGGACCATGTGTTGAGGCTTCAGCTTCATAGTAATGCTTTTTTAAACGTGGGACACACACACACACACACACACACACACACACACACACACACACACACACACACACGTGCCGCACTCTCGCTAGCAAGCAGGAGTAACAGGACGCCCTGCGGAGGAAAGGCCTCCTCAGCAGGGCACTCGACCTTATCTGCAGCGGAGGTAGCGCGTCGATAGCAGCGCGCTGACCACTCCTTCCTGGAACCACTCTCAGCACTTTCGGCACCGCCACCCGTTCCACGCACTGCTAACCCTACTTGTCGGAAATGCGTTAGTTGGAGATGGAAACAAGGCATACACACCAGCTCTTCTTCGGTACAGATCAGAAATGGTCAACCAAGTGAAGTTGTTCCGCGTTACAGCTTGACCAATTCCGAGAGAATGCCCCAAACATATTCTCAGTATCCGTCTTACAGATAACAGAGTGAGGTTACGCAGAATTATGGATCACGGTTTATGCTCGCATATTATGAATTTTCTGGTGACGGAAAATCTTCTTCATAACAATCAAATGTTCCGCAAACAATGATCGTGTAGAACACAGCTCGCTCTTTCTGTTCACGACACCCGCCTTGAAGATATCGGCACTCAGGTTGATGCTATGTTCCGTGAATTCCGGAAAGCGTTCGTCACAGTTCCGCACGACGCCTAATGAACAAAATACGTTCGTAGAAAATGCCACACCAGCTTTGTGACGGGATTCAACAGTGCCATGAAAAAATAAATAAATACTGACATACCAGTCTTGAGGGCGAGAAATCTTCAGAAGTGAAAGTAGTTTCGCAAGGAAAGGTATACGACCATTACTGTTCACGATACGTACACGGTGTTTCATAATTCATGATACACACTTCTGAAGGTCGCAGAGGCGACTTAGTAGATCGAGTTTTAGATAGGAACTCATGCCCGGAAATGTGTCAAATTTCTAGGGCTCTGGCGCCTATAAATGTATGTACACTATGAGAAGAAAAGTATCCGGACACCTCCAAAAACATACGTTTTTCATATTAGATGCATTGTGCTGCCACCTACTGCCCGGTATTCCTTATCAGCGACCTCAGCAGACTTCGAATATAATCAAGTGATTGGGTGTCACTTTTCATACGTCTGTACGCGAGATTTTCACACTCCTGAACATCCCTAGGTCCATTGTTTCCGATGAGATAATGAAGTGGAAACATGAAGGGACACGTACAGCACAAAAGCGTACAGGCCGACCTCGTCTGTTGACTGACAGACTGCGAACGGTTAAAGAGGGTCGTAATGTGTAATAGGCAGACATCTATCCAGACCATCACACAGGAATTCCACAGTGCATCAGGATCCACTGCAAGTACTATGACAGTTAGGCGGGAGGTGAGAAAACTGAGTTAATGGTCGAGCCGCTGCTCATAAGCCATACATGAAGTTCGTAAATGCCAAATGACGCCTCCCTTGGTGTATGGAGCGTAAACATTGGACGACTGAACAGTGGAAAAACGTTGTTTGGAGTGACGAATCACGGTACACAATGTGGCGATCCGATGGCATGGTATGGGTATGGTGAATGCTCGGTGAACGTCACCTGACCACGTGTGTAGTGCCAACAGTAAAATTCGGAGGCGGTGGTGTTATGGTGTGGTCGCGTTTTTCATGGATGGACTTGCACCCCTTTTTGTTTTGCGTGCCACTCTCACAGCACAGGCCTACATTGATGTTTTAAGCACCTTCCTGCTTCCCACTGGTTAAGAGCAATTCGGGGATGGCGATTGCATCTTTCAACACTATCGAGCACCTGTTCATAATGCACGGCCTGTGGTGGAGTGGTTACACAACAATAACATCCCTGTAATGCACTAGCCTGCACAGTCCTCACCTGAATCCTATAGAACACCTTTGGGATGTTGTGGAAGGCCGACTTCGTGCCAGGGCTCACCGACCGACGGCGCTACCTCTCCTCAGTGCAGCACTCCGTGAAGAATCGGCTGCCATTCCCCAAGAAACCTTCCAGCACCTAATTGAACGTATGCCTGCGGGAGTGGAAGCTGTCATCGAGGCTAAGGGTGGGTCAACACCATATTGAATTCCATCATTACCTATGGAGGGCGCCACGAATTTGCAAGTCATTTTCAGCCAGGTGTCCGGATACTTTTGATCACATAGTGTATATACGGCGTGATTCTGTAGTGATATTAAACTTTCTAGGATGGTGGAGAAGGATAAATGGATGAATTTGAATTAAGTGTCCCAAAACCGGAATCTAACGAGTCTCAAGTTACACGCGAAAATCGTTCTGATACCTCTAACAGTGGCAGACATATACTTGCACTGTTGTTGCTAAAACTGTAGGATAGGCAACTTTCCAGTGTGGTAATATGGAGCAAGACAAGAAAAAATGCCCAGTAAACATGGGCTCTATAATGCATACGCTAAGCACTATGAGCACTTTTTCATCTTCGCTACGGTGAAACATCTCTATTCAACGAGTGCTCATAGCTCTGGAGGTATGCATTTTAGAGCCTTGTTTAGAATATTTTCTTGTTTTGGTTCACACTAACACTTCTGAAACTTACCATACAGTCTTATCAACAATAGTACAAGTTTATGTCTACCACTTTTAGAGGTATCAGAACGATTTTCGCGTGTAACTTTAGACTCGTTCGATTCCGGTACTGGGGCAATTAATTCAAATTGATTCATTTATCCTTATCCATCAGCCTATACAGTTTGTAACATCACGGAATCACCCTGTACACACACACACACACACACACACACACACACACACACACACACACACACACACACACACATTTACAGGCGCCAGCACCTATATCTGGCGCTTTGTAGGTCGTTGAATGACGTTTCTGGACATGGATTCCTGCATAAAACGGTCTACTAAGTCTCCTCTACAACCTCTGGAAGTGTGTAACATGAATTGTTAAGCACCCAGTGTAAACGACCTAGTGGCTGATGTCAGAATCTCCGTGATCCTATTCTCAGATGATACTGTTTTATAAAGAGTAGTCGCAATGATAGAAAATTGTAGCGAAATGAAAATAGACCTGCAGTGGTTCGATCCTCACTATTCGTCAAAGACTATGAGACGTGTGGTAAGAATATATTACCGTCGCAAGTAAATGTGGTGAAGAGTGAAATCAGGCGAGGTGCCGCATAGACCTCTCACGGAAATGAAAACAAACGGGCGTGGACACTGTTACAACGAAGGAATTCAACAATGAACCTTCCAAAACGGAACGCAAGAGGCGTAACATGTGGTTCCTGTGTAAAACAAATAGGAGGTACGTACGTCTGGAGGTCTCTTCGTTACACGTTGCTGTTGCTGACGGATATTACGCCACAGCACATACAAAAACATGTACACAGCGAACTGACATGTCAATGACTGGCTGGACAGTTTGTAAATTTGTGGGAAAAAAGTGGTACAAGGTAGATTTGAACCCGGATATACTTCGCAGTCTAATAGCGTGACCACACTATCACGACACAGCTGTCGTTAACATTGCTCGATATTGCACATATTAACTTTGTTCGCTTTTTCTATTTTGCTCAGTTTTCTACAGTTCAGTACACTTCCTTCCTATTTTCATGTTTGATCTGTACTCAGTTTTTGATTGGCTATCCAATGGGCCACCTTACTACTAAATCTAAGGGGGCTGCGATGGGGAGTTTCCCTCGTAAGGTGTATATTCTTATTAGTAATGTTATGAACGTAAACAGCGTAATACCATAGTTATAAACCTGTAAATGATACTATGTAAAATTTTTAGATGTTTCACAGGAATTTAATAAACCCACTGGCGAAGCTTAAGCTTCACCGAAACACATTCCGTTGTCAAAGAAGAAGAGTCTTATATGTGTTTGCTCAGGGGAGAATCATGTTTGCATAATTAGCTACCATCAGCGAGAGTTCCTTTCAGGGGCGATTCTAGAATTCGGTCAAGGGGGAGGGGGGGGGGGGAGGGGTTTTAGGGGAATGGAATATCGCTTAACAAAAGGAGAGTTGGGGTCCTCCATCGGCGAACTGGTAAAATTTGGTTTTGCTTAAAGTAGTTTTTGGTAACTGTTTTGGAGTTCAGGGTAAAAAATGTGTATTATTAAAAATAGGACACCCATTTTATGTTAAATTATATTTATTGGTTTAGATAGTAAGCAATCTGCCGCTCTTATTCTTTTGTTAGTAAGTGTGTGAAATACATTGCAATCTATATTGCTACATAATTATAAAAAGTTATTGAATCTGTTGGAGTATTATATTCGTTGATTTCTGAAGTCATCTTATACAGTATAAAATGATACTCCACTGATTCCTTTAGTAATGACCGTTATGCTCCATTCGCCTCGATCTCTGTAGTTATACCCCGTCAGTCCAAATACACTCCTGGAAATGGAAAAAAGAACACATTGACACCGGTGTGTCAGACCCACCATACTTGCTCCGGACACTGCGAGAGGGCTGTACAAGCAATGATCACACGCACGGCACAGCGGACACACCAGGAACCGCGGTGTTGGCCGTCGAATGGCGCTAGCTGCGCAGCATTTGTGCACCGCCGCCGTCAGTGTCAGCCAGTTTGCCGTGGCATACGGAGCTCCATCGCAGTCTTTAACACTGGTAGCATGCCGCGACAGCGTGGACGTGAACCGTATGTGCAGTTGACGGACTTTGAGCGAGGGCGTATAGTGGGCATGCGGGAGGCCGGGTGGACGTACCGCCGAATTGCTCAACACGTGGGGCGTGAGGTCTCCACAGTACATCGATGTTGTCGCCAGTGGTCGGCGGAAGGTGCACGTGCCCGTCGACCTGGGACCGGACCGCAGCGACGCACGGATGCACGCCAAGACCGTAGGGTCCTACGCAGTGCCGTATGGGACCGCACCGCCACTTCCCAGCAAATTAGGGACACTGTTGCTCCTGGGGAATCGGCGAGGACCATTCGCAACCGTCTCCATGAAGCTGGGCTACGATCCCGCACACCGTTAGGCCGTCTTCCGCTCACGCCCCAACATCGTGCAGCCCGCCTCCAGTGGTGTCGCGACAGGCGTGAATGGAGGGACGAATGGAGACGTGTCGTCTTCAGCGATGAGAGTCGCTTCTGCCTTGGTGCCAATGATGGTCGTATGCGTGTTTGGCGCCGTGCAGGTGAGCGCCACAAACAGGACTGCATACGACCGAAGCACACAGGGCCAACACCCGGCATCATGGTGTGGGGAGCGATCTCTTACACTGGCCATACACCACTGGTGATCGTCGAGGGGACACTGAATAGTGCACGCTACATCCAAACCGTCATCGAACCCATCGTTCTACCATTCCTAGACCGGCAAGGGAACTTGCTGTTCCAACAGGACAATGCACGTCCGCATGTATCCCGTGCCACCCAACGTGCTCTAGAAGGTGTAAGTCAACTACCCTGGCCAGCAAGATCTCCGGATCTGTCCCCCATTGAGCATGTTTGGGACTGGATGAAGCGTCGTCTCACGCGGTCTGCACGTCCAGCACGAACGCTGGTCCAACTGAGGCGCCAGGTGGAAATGGCATGGCAAGCCGTTCCACAGGACTACATCCAGCATCTCTACGATCGTCTCCATGGGAGAATAGCAGCCTGCATTGCTGCGAAAGGTGGACATAAACTGTACTAGTGCCGACATTGTGCATGCTCTGTTGCCTGTGTCTATGTGCCTGTGGTTCTGTCAGTGTGATCATGTGATGTATCTGACCCCAGGAATGTGTCAATAAAGTTTCCCCTTCCTGGGACAATGAATTCACGGTGTTCTTATTTCAATTTCCAGGAGTGTAGTTTGGAGGCTGGATTTAAAATAAAGTTTAAAGGAAGGTTAAGATGGCCGTTTCACTGTTTCCCGTACTCTACATCTTTATCTCGCTGGTGGCGTCCCCTCCCCCCTCCCCCCAACCCTATTTAAGTAAAACTTACGAAACGATCGTACAGCCACGTGAAACTGTCACAAAACATCATCTTTGGAATAATCTCAACCCACATGTTACGCTGACTCTGATTATATGAATTTCTGCATTTTGTCGTAGGTTCGTGTTGGCAACATCAAGTCTCGTCGCCCATGACGATTTTTCCCAGAAAAATAATTGTCCGCGTTTTTCCATTTCCATGAAGTCGCGACAGGTGTCCCCGAGCCATATGTATTTGGGTGTCAAGGTGTGCTGGACAAATTTTGCACACACTTTTCTTTTCTTCGAAACACTGTGAAGAATATCTTCAACATTTGATTGATATATATTACTCCAATGCTATTTGTGATAATAACCTTGAAATGCACTGAAGTGACGAAAGTCATTCAATAGCGACAAGGTATAAAAGGGCAGTGAACAGGCGGAGCTGTCATTTGTACTCGGCTGATTCACGTGAAAAGGTACCCGACATAATTATGGCCGCACGACGGCAATTAAGAGACGTTGAACGCGGAGTGGTAGTTGGAACATTACATTTCGTAAATCGTAAAGGAATTTAATATTCCGAGATCCACTGTGTCAAGAGCGTGCTGAGAATACCAGATTTCATGTATTACCTCTCATTAGAGGCAACGCGGTAGTCGACAGCTTTCATACCGACCGAAAGCAGAGGTATTTACATAGAGTTGTCAGTGCCAACAGCCAAGCAACACTGCACGGAATAACCACACAAATCAACGTGGTTCGTACAACGAACGAATCAGTTAGGACAACGCGGCGAAATCTGGCGTCAATGGACTATGGCAGCAGAGGAACAGCATTCCATAGCTTGCAGCGTCTGTTGTGGTGGACCGTAGACGACTGGAAAACCGTGGCCTGGTTAGGTGAGTACCGATTTCAGTCGGTAAGAGCTGATGGCTGGGTTCGAGTGTGGCGCAGACCTCACGAAGCCATGGACCGAAGTTGTCAACAAGGCACTGTGCAAGTTTGTGGTGGCTCTGTAATGGCGTGGGCTGTGTTTACTTGGAATGGTCTTGGTCCTCTGGTCGAACTGTACCGGTCACTATTTAGGAATGGTTACGTTCGGCTACTCAGACCATTTGCAGCCATCCATGAACTTCCATTCCGAAACAATGATATCACTGGGCCACAACTGTTCGCGATTGGTTTGAAGAACATTCTAAAGACTTCGAGCGAATGATATGGCCACACAGATCGCCCGACATGAATCATATCTAACGTTTACGGGACGCAATGGAGACGTCAATTAGAGCAGAAAATGCACACCTTCGCAATTTTGGACAGCTCCAGAGGCAGCATCGCTCAATATTTCTGCAGGGACTTCCAACGACTCGTTGAGTCTTGCCATGTGGAGTTGCTGCACCACGAATGGCGAAAGGAGGTCCGATACCATATTGGGAGGTAACTCATCATTTTTGTCACGCACGCCCACTACTTAACACTGTCTGCTCACAACCGACTTGTCGAAGGCACATCTATTGTTTACAGTTGTTAGTTCAAGCCGCCACCGTAGTTACTGAGTAGAAGTCACATACCTGACTGTAGCTGTAACTCATATTCACCGTTCAATACTGATGACGTTGACAAACTGCCGTTTGACGGTCCCTCCCCTTGCGGTGCTTGACGTTTAGTGTGAAGCGACGTTAAACCTGCTCCTTAAGGAAGCGATTGAGCCAGCTACAACGGAGGCCATTGTCGTTTGTTTACGCGGCGGCTACCTCGCGGGGGCTGCAGCAGCGGCGACGTGAAAGCCCCTCAGAGATGAGATGAGAGTACCGCAGCGCAGCGCGCCCCTCCGCCCGCAAGGGCCTTCGGGCGGTTGAGAGGAAGAAACGGGGACGCCCGGGGTCGATACCACATCGCGTGCTCCGCTGCCGCGCCGGCCGCCAGCCGCACCGCCCTTATTCCACGATGGATAGCTGCTGGCAGGGGGGGAAGGACACCTGCACAGCGTACATCTAGTAGCCTGCGCTGTCTCCGTCTACTTTAGAAACTCATTATCCGGAACAGATTTAATGGTAGTTTATCTGAACGATCGAAAATCCGGAAGTCTACAAATAAAATTTACGACGACCTGGATTAAATGCCATAAACACACGTTGAATTTATTTTCAAGTAGACACACAAATTATGCGGTTTTTTTTCACTAGAAACTGGAGGAAAAAAGGACCACGCAGTTTTATATGCCAACGGCTTAGCCACAGTGGTAACACCGGTTCTACATCCATACTTTGCAAACCACCACAGAGCGCATAGGAGGTGGTCATCCCATAGGGGTTCTTCCCGCTCCATTCACGCATAGAGTGGGATTAAGGATGGTCAGAATCCGTCTGTGCATGCAATACGTAGGGGGTTGTACTATATTCCTAGAGTAATAATTTAAAGCCGATTCTTAAAAATTTGTTGGTAGACTTTCTCGGGGTAGTCTATGTCTGTCTTCAAGAGTCTACCAGTTCAGTTTCTTCAGCATCACTGTAACACTCTCCCATTGGTCAAACAAACCTATGCCCATTCGTGCTGCTTTTCTCTACATACGTTCAATGTCTCTTGTTAGTCGTATTTG
This sequence comes from Schistocerca piceifrons, assembly GCF_021461385.2. Lineage (NCBI taxonomy): Eukaryota > Metazoa > Arthropoda > Insecta > Orthoptera > Acrididae > Schistocerca > Schistocerca piceifrons. The sequence continues at coordinate 406,877,248 of NC_060141.1, read as the reverse complement.
GAACGGGTTCCACACACTTCAGCAATATTCTAGAATGGGTCGAACGAGTGATTTTTCGCCTGATTGCATTTACCAGTACTCTACCAATAATCCGAAGTCTACCAGCCACCAAAGTGAAGCGTTGTTGGGCGTGGCTATCACTTGGATGGGTGACCATTCGGGTCTACTGAGCGTTCTTGGTGAGCAGGGTGCACTTATCCCTCGTGCGGCCAACTGAGAAGCTACTTGACTGAAAAGCAGCGGCTCTAGTCAGGGAAACTGAAAACGGCCGAGAGGACGGTGTGGTTGGTTGGTTTGTTTGATTGATTGTTTGGGGGCGGGGGAAGGGACCAAACTGCTTGGTCAGCGGTCCCTTGTTCATATAAAAGAAGGCCACAGGGGGAAGGCATAAAACAAACGAGACTTATCGCACAAAAACTGGGGAAAAGAAAAACCACAGGAACTACAGAAGGGCAACTAACACTTCAATAGACAAAATAAGACAAAAAGCCAGACAGACGCATGAAACAGGTAGAAGGGATTAAAACAGAGCAGATGACCGCGGCTGGCTGCTCACAAGAATAAAAAAGAATAATCCAGCCGTGTTCTGACCATATGCACCTCCATACCCCTCCTCTCGCCGCGCGGTTAGAGGCGCCATGTCACGGATTGCGCGGGCCCTCCCACCGGAGGTTCGAGTCCTCCCACGGGCATATATATTAGTGTGTGTGTGTGTGTGTGTGTGTGTGTGTGTGTGTGTGTTGCATAAGTTAGTTTAAGTAGTCTGTAAGTCTAGGACCCGATGACCTCAGCAATTTGGTCCCTTAGGAATTCATACACATTTGAACATTTTTGACGCATTTCCGCGAAGGATGACACAGCGGTCGGTCGATAACGGTGGGCGTTCAGAAGTCTGTTCAGACGGAGTTAGTGTTCTATATACTGAAATAACCAGTAAGTGAGACATTTTTGTCTGCATTGCCATTTCCGCAGCGATTGTTTTAATCCACTCGTTTTTATCTGAGTAATATCCTAGCCAACTGTGACCTGGACAAATTTTTAGAGGGTAACCGAATGGTCCGTAACAAATTTCCACGGTACACTGGAGTTATACGTGACAGAAGGGTTTCATTTAAACAGCACCTAACAAAGATTGCAGCTAAATTGAGGTCGAGAAATAATTTCCGCGTAAGTTATGAGATACAACATGGGGTTCAGCATTTTCGACCTTAACATCATCCGCCCTTCGCCTTGTCTACGTAACAGGGGAATATTGCGGTCCTTTCTAGATAAAGAGCATCTGCAGTAAGCTCATAGATATACAATTAAATTTAAAAAATGTGGATTGTTACTAGTACAGTTAAGTCAAGTCCAGTATTCCGGCTAGCTGCCCTAAGCCGCTTTCCAACACCTAGCCTGAGAAGAAAGAATCGTCTCCTGAGGGAATATACGAACATCTGCAACAACCAGCGGCTGCCAATTCTTGAGGACATACCTGCTATTTAAATCACCAGACTCCGCTCCTGACATCACCCACTCAGAACAGATAGCGACCTGCTGGAACAGAACTTCAATCTCCACGAAGCTTGGACGCAACACTCCAGAGCCCCTTAGCTTTCTACAAGCCGACAATAGACCATGGGAACTTTCCCTGCCCCCGAGGACCGAAGAATAAGAGACCGGGGCACAGTTGCGCACGGGGCACGTTTACGCAGAGCACTTTTCTCGGGAACCATCCTTGCTAGAGCGCTACCAACAGTGGAAGGTTAATACTGCCATCTACTGAGGACTCTCTTAGACTTCATGGCACAACCTGAGTGAACGTCTTAACGCGAAGAACATATCTGTGTTTTCGTGCAAGGTGAGTAAATTTTGGTAACCATAGAAACTCCTGCGGAGCATAGCTTTTGTAACTGAGTATAGATAAATGAATGTTCGGTTACTGGAGGCTATTCTACTTCACACGGTAAATTTCTACAATTTGAAGACCTGAAAGTTACTCCTGCAGTTTCGAAACTACAGAATTCAAACACGGCGATGGGGCAAGTTAACGTACTATTTTGCATTGCCATCCTCACTGATACTCCAGTAAAGGAAACTAATAACAGCAGTTGGAACCGCAATCTAAAAAAATTAAGGGACTCGACAGTAAAAGGTAGTAATTCCTAGAAACAGCTATTTGAACCTAACTAATCTCAAGCAGGAACAGGAAATCCTATGGGAGCAAGGACTGATAAAGGTAAGAAATTTCTAAAAACAAGGAAAAATGTTGGTAGCCCTACTTCTGATATCAGTGTTTTGCCAGCAGGTAGATTTTTCACATGAAAACTCTCCATGCTCTCCTGTCTTCCGTCATCCACTTCATGTTCGCGTCTTTTTCGCTACCATTTATGTCGCCTATCATCCTGCATTTTCCCTTTCTCTCAATCCCCTCTCATAAACTAGTCCTAAAACGTCTGTTAGTAAGCTCTCCTGTCTCAACCAGTTCATCTTTTCTCTTATAACCTGCAGCAATCAAATTTAGAGAATGAAAATTGCCTTTGTATTTACTGCTCGAAATTGCAGAACCAGTCAAAGAAATATCAATAATGGTTCCAGTGCCTTATATGTAAATGGGCTCACGGCAACTGTTTCACAGGAAGCATTTCTTTGTTCATATAAATTGCAACTCTGACAATGGTGAGGAATAGGCCTTTAACTTACAATCCAACTCCTGTGTAGGCCATGTTCTGCTAACAGCTGGAAGCTCACCAAAACATTTCTTTACTGCCAGAGAAGTTTGTTAACTGGTGTAAGCAAGCTTGTAATTTTCTTAATCGCCAACAAAACATTTTGAAAATTTTAGCAGTACGTTTTGCCTACTCAGTGTTGTGTTCTATGATGTGCATAAACGTCAGGTGAAGAGTGTGTTATAAATACAAAATCCAATACGGGTAATGCAAGAGTAGGTTTAATAGTGAATAAAAAATATAGGAGCGCGGATAAGCTACAACGAACAGCACAGTGAACACATTGTAGCCAAGATAGACACAAAGCCCATGCCTACCACAGTAGTACAAGTTTATATGCCAACTAGCTTCGCATATAATTAAGAGATACAAGAAATGTATGATGCGATAAAAGTAATTATTCAGATAGTTAAGGGAGACTAAATTTAATAGTTTGGAATAGACTGGAATTCGATAGCAGGAAAAAGGAAGAAAAGGAAAAGTAGTAGGTGAATGTGGATGGGAGGTAAGGAATGAAAGAGCAAGCTGCTTCGCAGAATTTTGCACAGAGTGTAACTTGATGTTGGCTAACACTTGGTTTAACAATCATTAAAGAAGGTTGTAGACGTGGAAGAGGCCTGGAGACACTGGAAAGTTTCATGTAGATTATATGATGGTAAGACAGAGTTTTAGGAACCAGGTTTTAAAGTGTAAGTCATTTCCAGGGGCAGATGTGGACTGACCACAATCTATTAGTTATGAACTGTATATTGAAACTGAACCAACAGCAAAAAGGTGGGAATTTAAGGAAATGGACCCTATACAAGGGCGATGTACTTGAGGGCAATATTTGGAAATGGAAGAAGACGTAGATGAAGATGAAACGAGAGATATGATACTGCGTGTAGAATTTGACAGAGTACCGAAAGCCGTAAGTCGAAACAAGGTCCCGGGAGTGAACAATATTCCATTGGAATTGCTGATAGCCTTGGGAGAGCCAGCCATGACTAAACTTTACCATCTGGTGAGCATGATGTAAGACAGGTGACATACCCCCAGACTTCACGAAGAATATAACCATCCCGATTCCAAAGAAAGCAGGTGCTGATACATGTTAAAATTACCGAACTATCAGTTTAATAAATCACGGTCGCTAAATACTAACACGAATTCTTTACAGAAGAATGGAGAAACTGGTAGAAGCCGACCTCGGGAAGATCAGTTTGGATTCCGGAGAAACATAGGAACACGCATGGCAATACTGCCATACGACGTCTCATAGAAGATAGGTTGAGGAAAGGCAAATCCACTTTTATAGCATTTGCAGACTTAGAGAAAGCTCTTGACAACGTTGACTGGAATACTCTCTTTGAAATTCTGAAGGTAGAATTGGTAAAATACAGGGAGCTGAAGGCTATTTGTACAGGAACTAGAAGGCAGTTTTAAGATTCAAGGTGCATGAAGGGGAAGCCGTGGTCGAGAAGGGAGTGAGACAGGGTTGTAGCCTATCCCTATTGTTATTCAATCTGTATACTGAGGAAGCAGGAAAAGACAAAAGAAAAATTTGGATTAGGAATTAAAGTCCAGGGAGAAGAAATAATAACATTGTAATTCTACCAGGGACAGCAACGGACTTTGAAGAGCAGCTGAAACGGATTGTCCAGTGCCTTGACAGGGGATACAAGATGAACATAAACAAAATAAAAATAAGGATAATGGAATGTAGTCTAATTAAATAAGGTGATGCTCAGGAAATCAGATTAGGAAACAAGACACTTATAGTAGTATATAAGCTTTGCCCTTTGGGCAGCAAAATAACTGATGATGGTCGAAGTAGAGAGGGTATAAAATGTAGATTGGCGGTGGCACAGAAAGAGTTTCTGAAGAAGAGAAATTTGTTAACATCGAGTATAGATGTAAGTGTCTGGGAGTCTTTTAGAAAAGTATTTGTATGGAATGTAGCCATGGATGGAAGGGAAACATGGACGATAAACAGTTTAGACAAGAAGAGAATAGAAGCTTTCGAAATGTGATGCTAAAGAAGAATGCTGAAGATTAGATGGGTAGATCACATAACTAATGAGGAGGTATTGAATAGAATTTGAGAGAAGAGAAATTTGTGGCACAACTTGACTAGAAGGAGTGATCGGTTGGTAGGACGCATCCTGAGGCATCAATTGATCACCAGTTTAGTAGTGGAGGGGAATGGGTGAGTGAGTATGTATGTATGTATGTATGTATGTATGTATGTATGTATGTATGTGGGAGGGGGAGGGGGGTTGGAAGGGGGTAAAATCGTAGAGGAAGACCAAGAGATGAATACAGTAAGCAGATTCAGAAGGATATAAATTGCAGTAGTTAACTGGAGGTGAAGGTGTTTGGACAGGATAGAGAAACATGAAGAGCTGCATCAAACCAGTTTTCGGACTGAAGACCGCATCAACAACTCCATCTGCGGGTGGAACGGGAATGAAGATGACCAGTAGTGGTATGAGGTACCCTCCGCCATGCGCCGTATGGTGGCTTGTGGAGTATGCATGTAGATGAAGATCTCCACTTCTGAACTTTGAATTCTAGGGAAAACGGCACGTGTCAGATTACAGCAGCACAATCTTAAGCTAATTCTTCAGATAAGCTTGGACATTCCAATTTTATCATCTTTGCGTGTTTTTATTGTTTGTACTTGGTACCGAGTTCCACTGCACTTGACCTAGCTGGATCGCCTACTGCCGTGATAACGATACCACGGCGACCTTGCGATTGCAATGCTGAAGTGTTTACTGTGCATGCTTTAAAGTATGTGCAGATGCCAGCGAAGTCTGCAAGTTGCGATGTTGTATTTGACCACGAACGGAACCTGTTCAGTTTCTCCAGTACGTTTAACGTGTCTGCCGTATTCCATGTAGTTGTGAGTGTATTATGTAGGAGCTAAGTGAATTTGCGGGGAAATTGTTGGAACTCTTATGATGGATGCATTTGTAACCAACGGAGCCGACATTTTTGGCGTTCCAAGAGGTACCATATCGAAGATGTACCGGGAAAGCGAAAAAACCTCATCTAGTAAGTCACTACGCGGACGAAAGTATGAGTTGTGTGATAGCGACTGATGATCACTGAAGAAGATTGTAAAGAAAAGTAAGACTACAGCATTAGAAGTCACTGCAGAACTGAATGTCGTACTCGCGAATCCTGTCAGCACAGAACTACCAAAGGAGCTCCAATAGCAGGAAATTTCATGGCGAGCAAGACTTCCAAAACCACTCGTCAGCGATGCAAAAAACGGCAATAGAAAAACGTGGTGCCAAAGTTATAAAACCTCGACTATGGAGTGATGAAATTGGTCCGATGAGTCTTGTTCCACACTGTTTCCAACTTCCGGCCGAGTTTACGTCGCAAGAGTGAAACATGGCGGGGCTTCGGTGATGACTGGGCAGTCACTGCGCGGTATTCCATGGACCGCATGGTTATTCTCCAAGTACACATTACTGCCAAGGATTATCTGACCATTCTGGCTGATCATGTTCATCCCACGCTCCAACGTTTGCTCCCAATGGTTATGTGCCAAGACGACAGAGCTCACATCTTCCAGGACTGGTTTTGTGAGCACGATAACGAATTATTGTATCTGCTCTGGCCACCACAGTGACCAGATCTCAATATTATTGAGACTTTGTGGTCTACTTTGGAGCTAAGGTCGCGTAATCGCTATCCACCTCCGTCGTCGTTAGCTAAACCTGCCACTGTTTTGTAGGAGTAATGCTGTGAGACTACCTTTAGAGCCATACACGACCTGCATTTATTCATTCACCGACGACTGGAAGCTGTTTCGATGCCAACGATTTTCCTACACCGTATTAGGCACTTATGTGTTTGCATGTTTTCCCCCGGTCCTGTACTTACGAAGTATTTCAGCGTGTCGGATTTGTATGAGACGGCATTAAGAGGCAGTCTTTAAACATGAGGCCTTCCGGCCGAGATCTCCGTTAAATTCCCTAGTTGCAGCAGTTTATCTTAAAAACGTCGAAAATACTGAATATTGTCTTCCATTTATTTATGTAAGGGATTCAAACTCATGGAGTCAAGATCGCACATGGTATCTTCCTTATTTGAATTGATTGCTGGTTTCGGCTAACAATCTAGCCCTTTTCGGATCGTATAACGTTCTTGATTCGTGTTGGTGCCATTACGGCTTCACACATCGTTAAAATCTTTCTCAAAATGACAATATCCATACATGACATATTTAAAAATATGTTTTTCATCGTTCGTCGTCAGTGTAATAGAACGACAGTCAAAACGAAGGCGTTATGCCTTTATAACTTATTGACACAATCAGTATTTGCATCATTTCGAAACATATCATCAGATATATGTTGCTGTGAGGTGGTAAATCTGAATAGTATGGCAGCTGTTACGCGTAGCAAGTGACAGCAATATATATGAAATGACGTAAACACTGATTGTATCAGTAAGCTGTAACGGCAAAGCGCCTTCGTTTTATGACCATCGTTCAATTAGACTGGCCGCCAACGATGAAAAGCTGTTTTTCATCACATGGCGTATGAATGTTGTCATTTTAAGAAATAATTAACGATGCGTGAAGCCATATTGGCATCTACACTTAATGTTTTCTTAATATGAAAAAGGCTACATTGCCAGCTGAAACAAGTAATCAAAATAAAGAGGATTTCATGTACTATTTTGACTTCGTAAGTTTTCAGTACCTAACATAAAAAAAATTCATCACATCGCATATTTCCTGGTTGACCCAACGTCAACGAACTATCTTACATTTATACTAACAAGAAAAATTATTTTAAATTTTCAAGAACCGATTTTCACTGAAGATCGGTAAGAATATCCTATAGCTCCGCCGAAGTAAAGATCGTGGATGAGTTCACTGGGCTGCTGGTAATTATCATTTGTATTTTGAAGATTCCCTTTTCCGCTCTTGTTAGGAAAAACTTGTCAGAAATTATGCTCTATACAAGTCACTGTTTGATTACATTTGTTTTATTTATAGTTTGCCCAGCATAATTTGAACACTTAACTCTCCTACAGCCCTTATTTGTTAGAATTGGGATGAGCGTTTATGAAGGAAAAGTGTTGTTTATCTCTGACTTCACATCTGCGAAGAAACTATTCAAAACCGAACAGTGAAGCCCCTACGGCCACCGCACCTAAGCAGGCCGAGCTGTTGGTGAAAACTAGAGCCATCTAACATGACCGTAGTACATACTAATCTAACGAACGCTACCCTGGCATGATGCGCTTCTGACTTCTCGTGGAAATCGAGCTTTAAAAAGTAACGATGTGTAATATCATACGACAGCGTCATCCGTCTAACAACGGCGTTAGTGCAACCGGATAATGCGTCGAACTCCTCGTGTAACTCTACCCGCATTGCGTCCGAGTAACATTTCTTTCTTCCAATCTTCGACCAGCAAGTCGAACAAATAATCCAACCACCGTTTAAGATTCTGAAAGCGGATGGAAAAAACCATAAAACATCTTGCAGTACACAGTAACGAATGAACGTCCTAACACAGCAAGTAAGCAGCCAACCATGGCCCATACCATGGTAGGGGACACAGCTACTTTCTGCTGATGCTCCTGAAGCAATACAAATACGATGTATATTATTCGAAGCAGCTACAGGGTATTACTTCATTGCAATGGGTGCATGAATTTATCGACAAATGTGATTCGTTTTAGCGATGATTGAAGGTATTTAAGCTTTATGAGAAAACGTGAATAAGCGCGATCTGGCCGTTTCACCACTGCAGTTTTTTCTGGTCGCAAGCTTCTTTCTTTGTGCTCTGGTTTCAAACCAAAAACTGTTAAAAAACACACTATTTAGCCAAACGTAAGAATGTTTGTGCTCGTAAGTTAGGAAACCGTTTGTCAACATGAGAAGATTCAAACAAAGAGTTAAAACTAGAATGAAAGCTCTCGCATGTATTTGTCGTTCTTCGAAGCGACGAGGACTTAACCCAAGCATACACAGTGTTTAAGTATTCCATATTTTGAGTGATGGTATGAATCAAACAAGAAAAAATGTCTCGTAAGCAGTGGCTCTAAAATTCATACCTCAAGAACTCTGAGCACTTTTTCATTTCAATACTGCGACACATCTCTCCCACTGCAAGGTATTTGCTATTACAAACGACCAGCAGAACGCAATAAATAAATGTGGGAACATTCCCCTTATTTTCCACGGATACAGCATTCATTCAGTAAACATCAGTGAGTGTGCTTACAATCCCTGTACACAATTCCGGGTAACTGCTGCTCTTACATTAGTGCTAGTAGAACAATGTTTGTTTTTCCTAAGTTTGAGAAATGCTTTTACACTGCAGTTTTATCTTTTTATTCACCAGCATAATGTAATCCTATTATTCCACACGGTAAATTACAGAGAAGATCTTCAATTAATGCATGAGCAGGAATTATTGGCGATGTAGTAATAGAACCTCACATACTAACACACTGATTGACAGGTGTAAGATACTTTCAGTTCCTGTCGAACGACTTTCATGTCCTGATAGAGCAGCTACCATTTAAACAACTGCTGAAGATGCGGTTGATGCATGATAGGGCACAGGTCCACTTCTCTGAGCCGGCCGCAGTGCCCTTGCGGTTCTAGGTGCTACAGTCTGGAACCGAGCGACCGCTGCGGTCGCAGGTTCGAATCCTGCCTCGGGCATGGATGTGTATGATGTCCTTAGGTTAGTTAGGTTTAATTAGTTCTAATTTCTAGGCGACTGATGACCTCAGAAGTTAAGTCGCATAGTGCTCAGAGTCATTTGAACCATTTGAGCCACTTCTCTGAAACGTTGAACAACTCACACAGACATTTAATGGGGAATGGTTTTGTCGGCGAGGTCCATTACGTTAGTCAATTCGTTCCCTTTATCTTAATCCCTTCGATTTTTGGTTGTGGGGACAACTGAAATATTTGGTGCATGCAAGCCCTATCAATGACACACAAAAACTACAGGAACGCGTAGTAAATGCCAGCCAGCGCTTCGTTGCCAACAAATTTTTTGAGGAAATGCTTGGTTCCGTAAGACGTCTTACTGTGAATTGATATTGCACTAAGCACCTTCATCAGCAATGGCTCGCCAGCGAAGGTCGTACGTAACAGCAAGCAGGTTAGGTAAGAACCTCTGCTGTGTCGTAGTAAAAGAATACTACGCTCTCATTTGTTTACTGCATTCTATAGTTCGTTCGTAATATGGAAGCTTGCTGTAGAAGAGATTTTTCACAGCGGTGAAGATGGAAAAGTGCTCATAACTCTTAAGGTATGCATTTTACAGCCCCTGTTTACTGGACACACTTCTCGTTTCGTCCATGCTACCACCTCTCAAAATATGGAACACTAACCTCCTGTTTCTGCAGTCATGGACTGTGTGGCTGATACCGGCGGAGGTTCGAGCCCTCCCTCTGGCATGGGTATGTGTGTTTGTCCTTAGGATAATTTAGGTTAAGTAGTGTGTAAGCTTAGGGACTAATGACCTTACCAGTTAAGTCCCGTAAGATTTCACACACATTTGAACATTTTTAACATCCTGTTTATTTCGGGCGCAACTTAGGAAATCGGGTAGACGGCTCAGTGGATCTATCCTCGACCGTTTCTGAACTGTGGAGTTCCTGTAGGCCCATTTAACGGGTTCTTAAATGTTGGCCTTGATTTCTCAGGAATGCTTGAAAAGCGCAGCGTCCTAGAGCTTTACTTGTTAAATCTAACAAGAGGAGGCCACGGCGTTAGTATCACAGATTTACTTCAAACTTTGTACACCTTTAGCAGGCCATCAAAAACAACAATGTGAAAGCATTAAGGTGCACTAGTCAGGCAATTCCGAAAAAAAAAAAAAACACGAGAAGTTTTACGTGTCTATTATGTAGGTGGTGTATCCATGGGTAGGTGCTGATCGTTAGAGCTCATGGTGGTCAAGTGGTTAGCGTTCGAGCTATGAGAGACGAACGTGTAAAAGCCGACGATTCCACTCCTGCTGGAACTTAAATGTTAATCTACGTTTTTTCATCAGTGGTCATATTATTTGTATGACAATTTATATGGCATTTGAGAGGTAATATAATTTAAAAACCAAGTGTATTTGCATGAAGTTTTAGTGAATTTCATGTTATTTGACTATTTACTACTTTTAATTAAATTTGGTTATTCGTACAAACGTTTCGAACAAGTAAAGAAACTCAGAGTTTTTCTGAAAACGTGTGACTGTCATGATTTGCGAAATCCCTTTTACATGCGATGTGGTAAGGTACCCGGAGCTACTATGTATGTCGATGCTTCGAGCTGCCGACACGGAGGCGGACCCCATTTGGCAGTTTACCTGCGTCGCGGTGAGACGTTGCTAAAGTTGCAAGAACGAATAGTGTAGGTGCATATTTTTTTAATATCACAGAATTTACACTTTTACTACAAAACTGAAGGGTTGCGCGGGAGTCGAGCCGTCGCCTCACACACGTGCGTCTTACGAAACTAACGCTAACCACTTTACCACTATGAACTCTTAACGTACGGCACCTACGCACAGATACATCAGTTACATAGTAGACGCGTACAACTTCTTTTGCTATTTTCTCGGAATTGCCGGAGTAGTGCAGCTTATTACTTGCACATTATGTTGTGTCTATGGACTACTGAAGGTGTACGAAGTTTGAAGTACCGGGTGATCAAAAAGTCGGTATAAATTTGAAAACTTAAACCACGGAATAACGTAGATAGAGAAGTAAAAATTGTCACACATGCTTGGAATGACATGGGGTTTTATTAGAACAAAAACAACAACAAAAAACAAAGTTCACAAACTGTCCGACAGATAGCGCTGGACAGCAAAACGTCAGTGACTGCGCATGATAATCGTGTATAAAAGCAGCTAGTCAGTCGCAGCATGCTGACGTTACCTGAAAAGGCGCTTTTAGCGAAGCTGTATTATCAAAATGGGGAATGTGCTAGTTCAGCGTTACGATCCTATTGCCATAGGAAAGGGATTCGGACGGGTGAAGGTCCGTTGACCAGCTGTGGCGAGAATGATTTCGAAGTTCGAAGCCACGGGTTGTTTAGACGATACACCCCGTAGTGGCCGACCGAGCACAAGGTGCTGCTGAGGCAATTCAGGAAGAAATGGAGACTGTAGCGGGTTCGTCTATGCGCGGGGAAGTCAGCGCTCGTGCAGTCGCACGTCGCACCGGCATTCCATACACTACTGTTTGGTTGGCACTTAGGCGTACCCTCCAATGCTATCCGTACAAAATCCATCGGCGTCATTAACTGTTCCCTGGTGATTTAGTGAATCGGAGGGCATTTGCGGTGTGGGCGTTTCAAAAGATGGCGGAAGATTGCGATTGGTTTAGTAACGTATTGTGGACCGACGAAGCTCATTTCACGCTCCGAGGGTCTGTCAACACCCATAACTGCAGAATTTGGGCTACCAAAAATCTTACAACTGTCGTGGAAACTCTATTGCACGACGAGAAAGTCACGGTATGGGTTGGGTTTACCACATCTACAGTTATCGGGCCTTTTTTCTTCGAGGAAATGCGTGATTCTGGTTTTGTAACTGCTAGCGTGACGGGTAAGAAGTACGCCGATATGTTACAGAATCACATCATCCACAGCCTAGCTGATGAACACCTGCTGGAACGTATGATGTTTATGCAGGATGGCGCTCCACCCCATATTGCTAGACGCGTGAAAGATCTCTTGCGCGCGTCGTTTGGTGACGATCGTGTGCTCAGCCGCCACTTTCGTCATGCTTGGCTTCCCAGGTGCCCAGAACTCAGTCCGTGCGATTATTGGCTTTAGAGTTTCCTGAAGTCGCAAGTGTATCGTGATCGACCGACATCTCTAGAGAAGCTGAAAAACATCCGACGCCAATGCCTCACCATAACTCCGAACATGCTTTACAGTGCTGTTCACAACATTATTCCTCGACTACAGCTATTGTTGAGGAATGATGGTGGACATATTGAGCATTTCCTGTAAAGAACATCAGCTTTGCTTTGTCTTACTTTGTTATGCTAATTATTGCTATTCCGATCAGATGAAGCGCCATCTGCCTGACATTTTTTGAATTGTATGTTTTTGGTTCTAATAAAACCCCATGTCATTCCTAGCATGTGTCAATCTGTACCTCTCTATCTACATTATTCCGTGATTTATTCAGTTTTCAAATTTATATTGACTTTCCGATCATCCCGTAAATCCGTGATCCCAACGTCGCGGCCTCCCCTTGTGGCTGGCTCTGAGCACTATGGGACTTAACAGCTATGGTCATCAGTCCCCTAGAACTTAGAACTACTTAAACCTAGCTAACCTAAGGACATCACAAACATCCATGCCCGAGGCAGGATTCGAACCTGCGACCGTAGCGGCCTTGCGGTTCCAGACTGCAGCGCCTTTAACCGCACGGCCACTTCACCTCCCCTTGTAAGTACGTACGGAAGATCAGCAAACTCTGATCGGTTAGGTGTACGCTTCTCTTGTCAGTTGCTTAGACGGACCGCACGACACCTCCGGTGATGCAGCCACGTCTCATCCTGTTCGAGTGTGCACGGCAGGAGGGCACTCTTACGTTGCATATTAATGCACGGCTGGTGACAGGCGCCAGCAGACACTGGGTGTTCAGCGCAGCGCGGCGCGGTGCGCTGCGGGCACTCGCCGTGCTTATCGGGCTTCGCGAGCCGTGAAAACCCGGGCCATTGTCCCACAGATCCACCTCCGCTACAAACAACAGCTGTCTGCATTGCCGCTCCAGATTACGGCCGGAAGCCCATACCGCAGCGGCCGTGCCGAGCTGCACGCCACGTCGCGACCCGCCGACCCTGGATTTCAACAACTATATAGCAAATAAGCTTTCGTGGAGTGGATTAAAGCGGGCGTCCTAGATTTAGGTTTCTCTGCGATCTACGGATACCTCCATTTCAGATGGTCTCAGATTTCGCTGTTATTTTATATGCAGGGAACCAAAAATGCTACGCAACAAACTGCGTGTCTAATGTTTTGCGTCCTGCCCATCGTTTCGGTCCCACAAATACAAACATCGTTGATTCAGTTTCAGCAAAATGTGTACTTAAAGTCCTCGACAAAAGAACACGTATTAGTATACTGCAGAGTATAAACTTCAATGCTGCCCCCTGGAAAGGCAGCAGGCAACGAATTTCCTCATCACCAAACCCGTCTTCAGCCGTCCAGGAGGACCTTTCCAGATCCTTTTTTTTTGGGAAAACGAAGAAATAATAAGTGTTGATAGAACATTTCCGAACCTACTACCAGCATCAAGGACACAGAATACATATCGAAATATGAACTAGTGAGAATCGCTCGGAACGTATAAATTTCCACCAGTCACGTAGAGCGAGTCCGGTAACTGTCTAAAAATAAAAATGTTTGAAACCACTCAATATTAACTCAAAACTGAACGCTCGTAAGTCAGAAAATTGAAAAAACAGTAATTTAATATAAAGTTGCTAGTCCTTTCGTCAACGCAGTGTTTTATAGCTTTTTGTGTCCCATAAAACCGCAGTTTACTCAGGGGTAAGAAGTAAACTATTCGATTCTTTTTCAGTCACCACACTAAATTAGTTTGAAGGTCATTACTATTATCACAATTTTTTAAGACTAATAATGATTATATAAGTTATCAGTAACTACTTTCTCTCAATTAGTAGCATTAATGCAGTGGCGGTTACAGATTCGTTCTGCCCACTACACAGACACGTTATGCTTTGTCCCGTACATCACTGATGATGAAAGTGAGACATACGTAACAAATGCTAAATATCTCAAGAAAATGTCGTCCCCGAATTGTACATAGTACCTGCAGTAGTGCAGAAATTTATTGTCTGTGGTCAGACACCTAACATTAGCTGCCAGAAGTCTTCCAATTTCTGCGCTTCAGAAGTAAGGAGTGCAGCAGTCAAGTGATTTACGAACAGTAGCGCACACATTTTTGCTTGGTTCATTTTAAATGGGGTTGCAGAGCGCAGGTAAAACAAGTGCCACAATGGGGAGGACTAATGCAGAGGAAGTATGTTTTGTAACGAGTGTGTACCCTCACGTGGATAGTTAGCTTTCGTATCCGAGGAGTTGTCGGTACCACTTGCGATCTAAATTACTTGAATGTGTTAACTATTGTGTGGAACTATATACCTCCGACCGTCGCTCATCTTTTTTTACCGACCGCACCTGCCCCCTCCCCCTCTTTTCCCATGGGTTATTGTTGATGTTGAGAATGTTATGTACGGCCAACGAATACTCTTCTTTCAGTGTAGTCCAGGTAAGCTAAAAGATTGGACACGCCTGCGCTACAGGATTCAGGTCGGAATATAGAGTTTACCGCTTCGTGCATTGAATTATTTGCTGTTTGTATTTGCGCAATAGGTGAGCTCTACTAAGTAGAATGTTGTCTTCGTTATCATTAGTCGACACCTTCATTCTAAAGGAGTAGTTCAGAAGCATCAATGTTTCATACCTCTGTAGAAATGTGCGATCATAGTGCAAAGTCCGAAGACGAAAATTGCGCGTCTGTTTCACGATCTACCTCCACACGCGTTTATATTCGCTTCATTCGAATTTATCCCTTTCATGGCTGTTAAACTGACGGTAACGCGTTCCCACTTCTTACCAGTTTAAAGTATATCAGCTGTCACTTTGCATGCCCCCCACAGAACTGGTTGCTTAAGAGAATGGTCCTTCACGTAAATTTAGTGATGACCACTTACCTCACGCGATGACCGGTACACGGGTCGCTTTTTGTCCACACGCCGCTCCAAAAAGTAGAGCGGGCTGAGAAATACGGCCCATGTGTGAGACGCGGCCTTTTTCAGACAATATCCAAATAGGCTGGAAGTGAGGCAATTGGGATCGCAAATGCGCATATATAGAAGAGGACTTTCAGTTTCGGCATTCGCCTGACAACGAAAGAGAACTCCCAGAACCTTTGTTGGAACTAGGTGATGGAGACTGTTTTAGTTTATATCCGGGACGATGTTATCCAAAATAAATTTTGATGTGTATAGGAACATGTATCTACACAATCTGGTCAAAAGTATCCGGTCATCCGTATATACTGCGGATCTGACGATTTGATGTCACGAGAGGCGGACTCACCAATATAAAAGGAAACTGGGAGTATTGTGTTGCCAGTAGACGCATCGGCTGCGGAATGGATCGGTCAGGAGAGCTCATTGACGTCGAACGTTATCTAGTCATTGGATGTCTTCTGACTGACGAATCTATTACGGACATTCCAACCAGTCTAAATCCGCCCATGCGACTGTTTATGTGATCATGAAGTGCGAAGGCAAAGAAACAATCATAGATAAACCGAGATTAGGCACACTTTATGTCCTGATGGTCAGAGCCGCTGCGAAGCGTGGTTGTAAAAATTGTATGGTACCAGCGCAAGCAGTCACCCATGAGTTCCAATGTGATACCAGTAGTCCAGCTATCACGATGACTGCGTTGAAGAGGCTAATGCGATACAAAAGTTGAGCAACTCCTCCTAAGCCACCCATTTCTGTTGTCTATGCTAAGCAACGCTTGACCTGGTGTTAAGAGTGACGCCATTGGTCAGTAAATGATTGTAAACAATTTGGCGTTATGAATCACGCTGTATCCTGTGGGAATCTGATGGAAGGGGTTGGATTTGTCCTGCCATTATGTGTAGCGCCAACAGCTAAGTGCAATGGGAGTGGTGTTACGGTAACTGCGAGTTTGTGTTTAGGGAGAGGTCTCATTGCGCTTAAGAAAACGGCAAATGCAGAGGAATACGACAACATTTTATAGCATTGTTTACTGCGTACAGTAGCAGAATAGTTCGGAGACGATGAATGATTATATCAGCATGATGATGCGCCCTGTCTTGAAGCTGCATCTGTGAGGCAATGATTTGTGGACCATAACATTCCTGAAATGTAATGGTCTGCCCGAAGCCCCGACATGAGCCCAATGCAAAACCTGTGGGGGCGAGTTAGAATGTAGACTTTGATCCACACCCCAGCGTCCGCCATCGCTACCGCCTTTGGTTTCGGCTGTTGAGGAAGGATGGGCACCCGTTCCTCCGCAGACTTATCTCATTGAAAGTGTCAGCAGCAGAGCTGAAGCCTTCATAAAGGCAAAAGGCGAGCACACCACTTATTAATAGCCAGTAATAGGTTACCAGATGGTGTACGTAACACACAGGCTGTACATGAAGTTCGGGAACACTCAATTATTTACTGCACAATAACTATACATTGTACCGATGTCATACATATTGCATTTTGAAGATAAACCCTGAAAGTGTTTGTATTTCTTTTTTGTTACAAACATTCGATATGCGAATCAGGAGTCACTCGGCAGACGTCAATATGGTAATCGAATTCTTGCCATACCCGTCCCAGCATGGTATCGTCGATTGTGGCAGTCGCTTCCTGTATTCTCTCCCGGAGACAGTTGTGCCAGTGGTAAATGGCCTCCCTTCTTGGTGGCTTCTTACGGTAATTTGTTCTAAACATCCGTTGAACAGATGTAGCACATTTTTTTTGTCAAACTCCAACACATAGAAAGCTCGCTTCGCACCTCAACTCGCCTTGTTTGCAACTAGCCCTGACTATCGGCAAATTACCAAACTACACTCTGACGGTATACACGAAAAAAACTTTCAGGGTTTCCTCTTCAAAAGGACATAGTACGATATCTGTACTATGTCTGGTTCTTGTGCAATAAATAAAGTGTTCCCGGACTTTATGTAACCCCGTGCATGTTGTTGTGTGTGATGTGGCTTCTGGTCCCATCACGTAGTTCAGGCGACTCAGAAGAAGGCCTGCAAGGGAAAGGCGGAGAGCGAGGAAATCGTGCAACCCCATCAAGCTCGGCGACTGCCTGCTGTATGTGTGATTGGCCGTACGGCAAGTGCTGTGAGAAGAGATCGTTTCATTGTCAGACTTTATGAACTCTTTTTCGTTACTAAGTTCGTGCATGCACGACAGAGCACAAACATGTTGCATTTTACTTTTATATGAACTGTTTTTGGGCGAGTTCCATTTTTTGCTTGTTGATTACGAGGGTGCCAGCTTGCAAATTTGACTGTAGTTTTACCTTCTACAATGGTTTGACTGCCCTTTTATTTATAGCTCCAGCGCCAAACGTGAAGTCTTATGAAACGTGAAAGCAGACATCACATATTAACAGACGCGAAAACCCGGCCACTGGCGATTTTTATGCGCGTGTATAGGGTGTCCATGTATTCCCGCTATCATTAAAAAAAATCGTAAGATGAAGAGGGGAGAAGGGACAGAGAGAGAGAGAGAGAGAGAGAGAGAGAGAGAGAGAGAGAGAGAGAGAGAGAGAGAGAGAATCATGGTTTGTTGTAAAACGTTTATCAAATTTATCAAATCTCAAAGCTTTTTTTCTTTGTCCGTTCTTGCACATTTGACTTCGAGTTTCTCAAAATGGCGACAGACCAGGAGAAGTCGCATTGCCATCTTGTACACAAAATCGAAATATGTGATAACTGTACCGCCCAATTATCGACTGCAGTGTGGAACAGAACCACTGGCACGAAGTTGTTCCAAAACTTTAAACAGACAGTGTCAAAGACCTATTTTGGTATGGCTGTCCACGTATGTGTTGACGGAATGCAAAGCTGCATTTCAACGCAGCCCCCAGAAGTCAATACGTCGTGCATCACGCGAATCGCACGATGCACGAGCAACTGCCCCAAAGTGCTACATAAGTGATAATGACTTTCTGCGTGCGAAGTACATGCAGTCCAAGCACTGCAGGCAACAATCGTCTTCTCCGATGTGCATCCGTGTGTTGGTCGCTGGCCTCAGTACATGCTAACAATGACTAACAATTATGAAGAAACGGTCTTGATCGCAAAATGCCAGTTATTTGAAGTGACCTCTTTCGGCACATACAGAAGGCCATCTTCTGATTAATTGCAGCATTTTCTGGTGACGTGTTGAGCAACTGCGTGTTTTCTAGGCGATAACTGCAGTTATCGTCTAGACAACACGCAGCTGCTCAGCACGTCGCTAGCTCTAGCAAATGCTGCAATCTTAAGATGGCGTACTGTACGTGGCGAAACAGGTCATTTTAAAGAAATGGAATTTTGCGATCATTGGCATTTATTCATAAGAAACTAACACAAGTAAGATCGGTGACACTCCCAAGCAAGCTGGTTAACAACGACTATCCGAAAAGGTATCTGTTTTCCGCTGAGGCACCGTTCCACATTTCTAGACACGTGAATCGTCGTAAAATTAGGACCTGTGGCTCCGATAAACCCCCATAACACGTCCGTGACAGCTCTGAAGCTTAGTGATTGCTGTGGTTTAATGCAGGATAGGGTCGCAGAGAAAAGCTCACGGGAAATGTTTACCTCTAAAGTCTGTAGTAGTTCCTGCTACTACAGGCCGAAGGGCTGCCGCCGTGCTTCATCTTACAGGAGGGTGGTGCACCCCGACAATGGGGTTTGACTTGCGGAATGTGCTGAATGACGATTCCTGAGAAGTGGGTGGGTCGCATGCTTGCATCGCATGGACCCCGCGCTCTCCTGACGCCATGCCATTGGACTTCCTTTTGTGGGTTTACGTCGACGATCACGGGTACACAAGACCAGCCAACGACGTTGCTGCTCTCTGTGAAGCAGTCAGTTTTTGATGTCGCAGGGCTGACCTGTACACGGGCAGAACTCTAATATCGTCTTGGTCACTTGCGAGCAACGAGTGGCGCACACATTGACGTTCAGGCGTAACAAGAAAGAACTGAAAGCTTCTAAAGCTTTTACAACAAACCTCAATGCCCTGTCTCTAATAGTATACGAGTTACGATTTCTTAAAATGACAGCGTTTCTTTATGGTCTCCTTATGTAACACTTCCTTATGCACTGTTCAGAAACGTGTACACTACTCAGCAGGTTCCATGTTTGAGAAACCTCCAGCACAACCACTCCCCCCCCCCCCCCCCAAAAAAAAAAAAAAAAAAAAAATTAGATGAATGATGAATTCCACGTCATCGCATGTACGTTGAAAAGTGTCCTTGTGGCATGCTCCAACTCTACGAAACAATGGCTCGCTGTAGGTGAGACCTGTTCACTAACGTATTGTTTTCAATAGTTTTCTCGGCGTGGATTAATAGTGTGCCTCCAGGTTTTCAGACGATTTGTTGTTTCCATTTTACACACGATATTTCTACGATCAAGGATGTCTTCTGCTTAAGGTACTGCGAGTTGTACTGTTGTGTGTATCGCTGCCTTGACTCCAAGCAGACTGAACTACTGAGCCGAGCTCATCTAAATAGCGCGAGACACCAACAGCAACGAGTAGGTTATGAAGAATTTTTGCTCTCCTCCATAGACAGGGAACTAAACAAACTAACAACTGCCATTGGACGCAACACAGTAACGCACTACAATCAATGGTCAGCTTCTGACTTGTGGTTTTTCATATTGACCAAATTTCAACATTTACAATTTAGCGCTGTTCACAATTAAGTGTCGGAAAAGACTGATAGGATTTCTTGGTGTTTACCGGTTGGTATGTAGTTTCCTCGATCTGTTCACTTTACTTTTAAGGCCAGAACATTCCAAGGTTAAATATATCTGTGTGAGAAGGTGACATCAGACAAAAGCTTGTTAAACATTTTGAGACTTCTTATCTATCAGTAACATTCTCAACCTAGTCACCTCCATTTAAGATTCAAGATTACCTACCTTATCTACCGAGTACCTTGAAGTCTGTATCCATTTGGAGCGACTACATAACTGGGGAAGAAACCATGATGAAGTTCCTCAGCAGAAACTTTTCATCTCTCTCTAAAGCGCTATCATCCATTTATGTGTTACTTTCTCGACATATAAGCTCACTGTTAAGTGCGCAAACATAAGGCCCCTGTAACTGTTATAGACCATGGGTTCTGATAATTTTAGGAGCAACATTTAGCGGAAACACAAAAATATTAATGCTAACGTGGAGGCGGTGCGAAGTTTCAGATTGCAAGCTGCGCATCACCGATCAGAAAGGTTAAGTTTCTATTTGTTATGCCCCTGCAACTGTGGAACTAGCAATAAAAAAAAAAAAAAAGTGAATCGGTTCAAGTAAAAATGTAGCTCAGTTTGTTGGAAGTGTACAGTGTTTTACGGATTAAGGGTATGTTCCCATCATTTGACGTGAGGACCCATCTTATGTAAAGTCCAGTCACATTAGTGAAGGGCATGCAACGAACAACATCGCATTCTCATACGTCTGACTTCCTTGTCAAGGACGACCACGCGTTAATGCTACGGAAAGTTCCCAGGAGCGATGTAGTGCTATCAACAGAGAACAGCTGAGGTGGAAAGTCCAAGTCTGCAAAACCTTCCTTTCAGTTATTCTGTAACTGAAGTTATTTCGGTCTCCTCGCAATCAATCCCCTATCATCTGCACAAAACGTTGAACCATCTCTCTCTAACAGCAGTGAACATAGAGGTTATCATCCCACGGAAGAAAAGAATCAAGAGTGGGGAAACAGTAAACAGATTTCAAGAATTAATTTTCACTCGGTAACAACGGAGTGTGCGCTCATTCGAATCTTTCTGTAGGATAACTGTGTACTGGGCCAAGACTGCTGACCGTAAGAACAAAATCTTCAGGTGATTCAGCTAGCTAATGACTGCTTAAAATTTGATCGTCTTTAACAAAATGAAATTTTCATCGGCACAAGTAATTTACCGACACACGTAGAGCATCGTACGAAACTCTTGACGTACATAAACAGCCATGGTCCAAATGCTAAAATAGATCGAACGAGCAGTAGTTAATCAAACGAATGGTAGCGCAGTAAATTGGCTATAATAACTGCCAAAAAGTTAATCCGCGTTTACCATGGGGCAATAATTCGACGATTATATCGCATATACAAAAACAAATTAAGTCTATTCTAGCCCAAACTTTTGTATCTTCAATACTTACTTGGTTGAGAGTTAAGGAGCTGTCAGCCTTGAAATCAATATTTACGACAGAGCCGAGAAATAATTAGAACAGGCGTGAAAGTATACGAGTCGGCTACGTACGTAGGTCAGACTAGACGACGCGTTCCCAGGGCTTACCAGTGGCGAGACAAATCCCACCCGCACCTAACCCCCTCCCTACGTCCCACCAACCCAATTAAGGGCGTAGAATTTACAGACAGCAAAATGCCTTCTACCCACGAGATTCACAATAGTAGAAGTGGAAATACTAAAAACGTAATAGGCATCAAGAGAGCCTAGTCTCCCACAGTCGTCTCACCCTGACCCACTACAGGAAAGCATTAAAATGGGGAACAGCACCCACTATTCATCGCGATGCTATGCTTAGAACGTAACATTGGGTGCGGCAGATTAAGGCTCTAACCGTACCCAAAAGTAATTAGAACAGAGTAGAAGAGGGATAACGAAGGCAGCTGGCAGCGCCAGGGCAACGCCACCTAGAGAGAAGGTGGCGTTGGCTAGGGTCGAGGGCACCCTCAGACCCGGCGCGTGGCCAGAGACGCCACAACCGCAAGCACCCCGTCCCCATCCCCAAACTAGTTCAAAGTGTTGTATCTGAAAACAATCACTTTCACGGGAAAAAAACGGATTTCGTCTGTATGTTAGTCGCCCGTCAGTAACAGCGGGAAAGAATGGTGAACCAAAAGGATGGAGCATACCATCAGGACCTGAGCTATTGTCTGTAAGGCTTTGCAGTAACAACGCGTGAGCGCTCGTTAGATAAAGCTATTAGTTAATCTGATATGATCGATGCGGTGGCGAAATAGGATGGCAATTCCTTCCGGGAGGAAGGGAAGGAGTAGCGCCATGCATCAGTAGTAGGGAGTATATTAGATGTGGGCAGTAACCCACCAGATGTTGATCCATGTCAGAGTGAAGAGACGTCTTATTGACACACTAAATCCCGCATCTGCGACCGTCAAAGCGAATATTGGACACTAGCCGCTTCTCTAGCCAAACGGTCGGCTAATTCATTTCCTGGAATATCCAAGTGAGTTGGGACTCAGAGAAAGATATATGATCGGGCAGTATGACTAAGGTCAAAGTAAAAGTCGTGAATAGCACGTATCACAGGGTGAAAAAACCTGAAGGTAATATCTCTCAAGAATCTGTAGACTGCTCACTAAGTCATTACAAATTAATTCGCAGCCGAAGAAGGGATGTAAAATTAAAAGTAGGGTTCCTTACTGGGTGTCAGCTCCGTCATAAAGACAGTACACGTTTCCAACAAGATATGTCGTTACTGACTGGCGATAGATGTGAAAGGATATTTAGTCTTAGTTATTGTTTTAGAGGCTTCAGTGTAAATGACGGCAGCACTCTGATACTCCCTGTTCTGAGTATAAGAACGGAAGAGAAGACGGTGAAACGACGTCGCCCAATGGTGTGCTGATTAGAACCGTACTACGCCAGAAGTGGCCTCTACAAGAGGAGAATATAAGCGCCGCTCCTGCCAGCCTCGGCCGCTCAGCATTGGAACAGTATTAGCATAGTTTTACACCTGCAGAACAGTTATTAGTGATCCATATCCATTGCTAGTTTGAAGTTTGTCTATAGCGGAGAACATTACTGTTTGCTTGTCGCCCATAGCATGCGACACTTCTTGTAAATACAAGTATTCTCATTCTGCTTATTTGTAATAAAAACTATTAATGTTATTTGCTTGAATTATTGTATAGCATTCCGAGTACGCAGTATCCTATAGGCACCCTGTAAGAGACGAGTGGTTTTTTTTTTTTTTTTTGGTTGGGTTTAAGGGCGCTCAACTGCTGAGGTCATTAGCGCCCAGTCACTGTTGTTAGAGCACATGGAATCTGTTACAACTCAAGGGGATGGGGGGACACCAGAAGGACCTGACAAAGATGCAGATAAAATAAGTAAAAAGGTTAAATGTCTTTGGACAAGCCAGTTCGCGGGACTGCTACGGTCGCAGGTTCGAATCCTGCCTCGGGCATGGGTGTGTGTGATGTCCTTAGGTTAGTTAGGTTTAAGTAGTTCTAAGTTCTAGGGGACTTATGACCTGAGATGTTGAGTCCCATAGTGCTCAGAGCCATTTGACCCCCCCATTTGACAAGCCAGTTGAAGTTATAAAACGCAGAATACGAGCAGCTGCTCGAGCGTCATCAGCTAAAACATCCGGTAAAGTAGATGACAGGGACAGGACAACACGAAATTGACTAAAACGGGGACACGACAATAAAACATGGCGCACTGTTAATGCCTGCCCACAAGGGCACTGCGGGGCTGGGTCACCGGAGAGCAGGTAGCGGTGGCTAAACCGGCAATGCCCAATCCGCAACCTGGTCAGAAGGACCTCCTCGCGCCGAGATGGTCGGGAGGATGTTGTCCATACAGTTGGAAGCGGTTTTACTGCCCGGAGCTTGTTTCCTTGGAGGGATGACCAAGCATCCCACCACAACGACACAAGCCTCTTCCATACATCCCCACGAACGTCAGATGACGGGACACAATGGGCAGCTGGCCGAGGCAGGAGGACTGCAGCCTTGGCTGCAGCATCTGCAGCCTCATTCCCAGGCACTCCTACATGTCCGGGAACCCACAGAAAGCTGACAGAACCACCATTATCAGCGAAAGAATGGAGGGACTGCTGTATCCGTTGAATCAAGGGATGGACCGGATAGGGAGCTCCAAGGCTCTGAAGAGCACTGAGTGAGTCAGAGCAGGGTACGTACGATGAATGGCGGTGGCGGCGGGCATACTGAACGGCCTGATGGAGAGCAAAAAGCTCGGCCGTACAGCTGGAACATTGGTCGAGGAGCCGGTATTTAAAGGTGGCGGCCCCGACGACAAAGGCACAGCCGACACCATCGTCAGTTTTGGAGCCATCGGTGTAAATAAAGGTGTGACCGGCAAGGCGAGCACGAAGTTCGACAAACCGTGAGTAATACACTGCAGCCGGAGTACCCTCCTTCGGGAGTGAGCTGAGGTCGAGATAAATATGAACCGGAGCCTGGAGCCAAGGTGGTGTCGGGCTCTCACCCTCTCTGAAGGTGGTAGGGAGGGCAAAATCCAATTGTCGAAGCAGGCGACAGAAGCAGACTCCGGGGGGGGCAGCAGGGCAGACACATACAACCCGTACTGATGGTCGAGAGGATCGGCGAAGAAGGACTGGTAAGAGGGGTGGTCGGGCATAGACAACAGCCGGCAGGCATACCGACACAGCAGTACGTCGCGCCGGTAGGTCAATGGTAACTCTGCAGCTTCAGCATAAAGACTCTCGACAGGAATAGTGTAGAAGGCTCCGGTCGCAAGACGTATCCCCCGATGGTGGATGGAGTTGAGCCGGCGTAAGAGGGATGGCCGAGCGGATGAGTAGACGAAGCTCCCATAATCCAACTTCGATCGGACTATGGACCGATACAAGCGAAGCAGGACAGTGCGATCCGCTCCCCAAGATGAACCGCTAAGGACTCTGAGGACATTAAGGGAACGTGTACAACGGGCCGCCAAGTAAGAGACATGTGGAGACCAACACAGTTTCCTGTCCAACGTGAGCCCTAGAAACTTAGTTGTGTCCACGAATGGGAGAACAACGGGACCGAGATATAAGGATGGCGGAAGGAACGCTTTATATCGCCAAAAGTTGATACAAACCGTCTTCTCTTCAGAGAACCGGAAGCCATTTGCCACGCTCCATGAGTAGAGGCTGTCTAGACAACGCTGAAGGCAGCGCTCCAGGAGGCATGTTCGCTGGGCACTGCAGTAGATCGCGAAGTCATCGACAAAGAGAGCCTGAGACATTAGGTGGAATGCAATCCATAATTGGATTGATCGCGATGGCAAAAAGAGCTACGCTCAAGACGGAGCCCTGAGGCACTCCGTTCTCCTGGAGGAAGACGTCGGACAATACGGAACCCACACATACCCTAAACTTTCGATCCGTTAAAAAGGAATCAATAAAAAGGGGCAGGCGACCGCGTAGGCCCCACCTGTGCATAGTGCGGAGGATACCTCCTCTCCAACAGGTATCATAAGCCTTCTCCAATTCGAAGCACACGGCTACCCTTTGGCGCCTTCGCAAAGGTCACAAGGTGGTCAACAGCGGAGCGGCGGCGACGAAAGCCGCATTGGACATTAGTAAGTAGTCGTCGAGATTCAAGAATCCAGACTAACCGAGCATTAACCATGCGCTCCATCACCTTACAGACACAGCTTGTAAGAGAAATGGGGCGGTAACTAGAAGGAAGGTGTCTATCCTTCCCGGGTTTGGGTATAGGAACAACAACGGCGTCACGTCAACGCCTGGGGACTTGACCTTCGGTCCAGACGCGATTGTAGGTACGAAGAAGGAAGCTTTTGCCCGCCGGAGAAAGGTGTGCCAGCATCTGAACGTGAATGGCATCTGGCCCCGGAGCAGAGGATCGGGACAGTGCAAGTGCACGTTCGAGTTCCCGCATAGTAAAGGGGGCATTATAAGTTTCCAGATTCAGCGAGTGGAAGGAAGGTGGCCGAGCCTCTTCTGCCTCTTTCCTGGGAAGGAAGGCAGGGTGGTAATGGGCGGAGCTTGAAACCTCCGCGAAAAACCGGCCAAAGGCGTTGGAGACAGCCACAGGATCAACAAGGACCTCATTACCTGAGGTCAGGCCAGGTACCGAGGAGTGGGCCTTAATGCCCGACAGCCGGCGCAGGCTACCCCAAACGACGGAAGAGGGAGTAAAACTGTTAAAGGAGCTGGTGAAAGAGGCCCAACAAGCTTTTTTGCTGTCTTTGATGATTCTACGGCATTGCGCTCGGAGTCGTTTGTATTCAATACAATTCGCCAATGTAGGACGGCGACGAAAGGTGCGTAAAGCACGTCGTCGAACACGGATAGCGTCCCTACAAGCCTCGTTCCACCAGGGGACGGAAACGCGACGTGAAGAAGAAGTAGTACGAGGAATGGAACGTTCGGCAGCATTGATGATAACAGCCGTGAGGTATTCGACCTGACTGTCACAACTGGGAAAATTGTGGTCCGGAAAGGTCGCCAGGGAGGAGTAAAGTCCCCAGTCAGCTTTCAGTATGTTCCAGCTCGAAGGACGTGGGGATGGGGTGTGGTGCAGGAGATGAACGACACAGGGGAAGTGGTCGCTCGAATAGGTGTCAGAAAGGACATACCACTCGAACCGATGGGCAAGAGTGGTAGAACAGATCGAGAGGTCCAAGTGGGAGTAGGTATGAGTAGAGTCCGAGAGGATAGTCGGGGCGCCGGTAGTGAGGCAGACAAGATTGAGATGGTTGAAGACATCCGCCAAGAGTGAGCCTCTTAGACAGGATGCAGGAGAGCCCCAAAGGGGATGATGGGCATTGAAGTCGCCAAACAATAAGAACGGCGGGGGAAGCTGAACGATCAGGTGCATCATGTCAGCCCAACTAACAGCAGATGACGGTGGAGTGTAGATGGTACAAACTGAAAAAGTAAAAGCAGAAAGAGTAATGCGGACAGCTATTGCTTGGAGTGGGGTGGTCAATGGGATGGGACGGTAATAGACATCGTCCCGAACGAGCAATATGACCCCATCATGAGCGGGGATACCGTCCACAGGGGTGAGGTCATACCGCTCCGAGGTATAGTGGGTAAAGGCAATACGGTCAGTCGGGCGCAACTTGGTTTCCTGGAGACCAAGGACGAGTGGACAGTGCAGGCGGAGGAGCAGTCGTAATTCCTCCCGATGAGATCGAATACCTCTTATGTTCCAATGAAACAACGCCATCGCTAGTCAAAAAGTTGGGGGAACGAGATGGGGGAAGAGCTGGTGACCTCGACGGCCGCGGAGGACCAGGTTGCAAGGGAACAACGCTACAACCGACGGGAGGCGGATCCGGTTCCATCGACTCGTCGCCAGCTGCGGCCACTGTCCCTGGTTGTGTAGAAGGGGCCGCATCATTCGCCGACGAAAGGCCGGCAGAGCGCCTGGCAGCAGAGCGTCCCGGCGAAACTGAGGACGGCCGGGAGCAGCGACTCACGGATGAAGCATCAGACGAAACGCGCCGGGGTGGAGAGGGGGATAGAGACTACTTCTTGGAAGGCCGAGGAGGCACAGGGATGGTGGGCTGGACCCGAAGAAGGTCCTCACGCGCGGGGTCCGTTTTGGAACGCCGGATCTCGGAAGCTGGGGTCCGGAACGTTTCCCTGATGGACGCCTGAGAAGAGGATCGCTTCTCAGGTGGCGTGGGGGGAGGAGGAGGAGGAGGAGGAGGAGGAGGAGGAGGAAGGGTGGCCCCTGGGGCAGAGGGGGTGGGGGCCACGGGGAGGAGGATTTGGAAGGGAGGGATTTGGGAGGCGGGGGCAGAGCCCCCTGATGGGCGGAGGAGGCGGAGGGGGGACAGGATAGGGGTGAGGATACCGCGGAAGGAGTGGACACAACTGAGGCAAACGAAGTGGTCAATGGCACGGGATGAAGGCGGTCATACTTCTTCCTGGCCTCAGAATAAGAGAGCCGATCCAAAGTTCTGATTTCTTGTATCTTCTTCTCCTTCTGATAGGCGGGGCAGTCTGAGGATCTAGGCGAATGGACGCCAGGACAATTAATGCACCGAGGTGGTGGGGTGCATGTATGTTCCTCACGAAGAGGACGGCCACAATCGCCACAAAGGGGCTCAGCCTCACACCGTGACGACATGTGCCCAAAGCGCAAACACCTAAAACAGCGCATAGGAGGCGGGACGTACGGTCGCACGTCACACCGGTAGCACATCACCTTTACCTTCTCCGGGAGAAGGTCCCCCTCGAAGGCGAGGATGAAGGCCCCGGTGTCGATGCGACGGTCATTGGGGCCGCGCTGGACTCGCCGGACGAAATGCACACCTCGGCGCTCCAGGTTGGCCCTGAGCTCCTCATCAGATTGTAGCAGGAGGTCACGATGAAAAATAACCCCCTGCGTCCTATTTAGTGCCAGATGTGGGACAATGGATACTGGGATGTCCCCTAGGCGGTCGCACACCTGAAGCGCCGCCGACTGTGTGGCGGAGGTGGTCTTGATAAGTACAGACCCTGAACGCATCTTGCTGAGAGCCTCAATTTCCCCGAAGATGTCCTCAATGTGCTGAACAAAGAACATGGGCTTGGAGGTGGCGAATGTCCCCCCATCGGTTTGAGAACAGACCAAATAGCGGGGGAAGTACTTCGCCCCAAGCCGGCGGGCCTGTCCCTCCTCCCATGGAGTGGCCAAGGGGGAAAGGGCAGGAGAACCAGGACTAGAAACGGTACCTTTTCTTTTGAAAGACTCGGCCGCAGAGCGACCTGATACGTGTTGACGTTTCATCTGCGAAACGTCCGCCCCGATACCACCCACTCCGATCAGGGGCTCTCCCCACGGGCGCCACCCAGCCGCAGCAAGGGCCACCTGGCAGGATGGCCATTGCCGGAAGTCCTGATGCCCCAAGGAGACGGGCATCTACTCCTTGGCCGACGTGGGGAGGGTGCAGCTCAGGTATCGGCAGTACGATCCCTGTGTTGTCAGGGGGCTACAACCTAGAGGGTACATGACGACCCCACCACAACGGGCTGGCTACCGAACTGGATTTCTGGTGCCATGGAAAGTCCATCATGATCGCTGGGGCAGATGGAGATGCACTATGGGCGTAACTTGGACAACCCATCAGGCGTTTAGGCCCAATTTGAGGAATAGTGGGTACGGTTACAACGCCGGTACAATACTGAGTGCCAAGGTCTTAGTGCACTTAGGACCAGTGGTACACCACGTAAGGTGTCCTTCCCCAGAAGGCTCGTACTTCTGTAGAATTTTGAAAAATGGAGGTCAAACACCAAGGGGGACCATCACATGGAAGGCCGAAACGGTTGAAACTCCTTTTAGTCACCTCGTACGACAGGCAGGAATACCTCGGGCCTATTGTTACCCCGGACCCGCAGGGGGGGTAAGAGACGAGTGGGCAGGACCCCACACTCCTGAAGAACAGAGGAAGACATACCGAAGGGTTATGGGATCGACAAGCTTTAGTCCTTTAATTAGATCGTCCCTATTCCTCGTTTGGGTGATAAATGAATGGCGGGAGGGAGGAAGGGGGAGTTGGGGTGAGGAAAAAAAATGGGGAGCACACTGCAATGAACTTAGAAGGAGCTCCTGACAGAGGGTCTCTAAGCGCATTCCAACTGGTAAACACGCCCGAGGGCATTTACCAGGGTATTCATGGTCCCTTGTATGCGACAACAATTGGTAAAATCACTGACTGGGAAATAGACGAAGACTGCGTAAGTGAGGGAGAGGTAATAGCATGGGAAATGAAGAGGGAAGATTCCCACTTCGGCAAGGAGACTGTCTATGGGACTAGTCCAGACAACGGCAACGTCCAGTTTTACTCCACGATCGTCAAGCAGGCCCAATTCCGAAGTTGAAGGTGCTACTGAGCCATAAAAATGGGAACCTTAGTCTAATCAGGACGTGACCCAGGTCCAGTGAATATGGAGGAAAGTAGTGTCATCAATATCCCAAGTGAAGTGGGCAAGGGAGCAAAGGGTGTTTAGCTTCCGCGTGTGTATAGTGTTGTTCATGAATGTGGGACCCAAGACAGATTTTTATCAAAGAGGAGTCGGAAAAGCCAATCCCAGAATTCGGAACTGTGTAACGACGTTCGAGCACTGAATACCCAACCAGATCCCTGGGTCAGGATGACCCATGGTACGATGGGAATGCACGATTTCGTGGGAGATTAGAAAGCCAAAGGGAAGGGTAAAATGTAGGCCTGATGGCATCTTTGAGCTGGCGTTCAGCCAAGGCTATAATTTGGAAGCTACACTAAATGCAAAAGAAGTAGTCATACAGTGTGTTGGTCAATTCCGATCAGATATAGTTCACTAGCCCACTGATGGCAATGAGGAATAGTGTAACACTCAACACGGAGTGCTGAGGGACACCTTTCTCTTGGACGCAATGGAAGCTGAGTGATGTACCAATTAACGTGCAACACCCGGATAAAAACTGAGTAATAAAAATCGGTAGGCAGCCTCGAAAGCCGCTCATGGAAGTAAGTAAAATGTAGTAACGCCAAGCAGTATCGCACGCCTTATATCACAAAACTGATAAGGTGCTGGTGTGTAGAAAGAGCCTTTCGGAATGCTGTTTCCAACCAACTAGATGGTCAGCTGTGGTTCGCGCATCCAAGAAACCACATTGACAGGGAGACAGAAATCCATTTGTTTCGAGAACCCAGCATAATCAGCGGGTGATCTTGCTTTAGCGGTTTGCAGGGGATGGTGGTAGCTGTCGATTGAGACTGGGTTTCTGCCCAGTTTAATGATAGGTATGATGACACTTCCTCGCCATTGCAAAGGAAGACACCTATGAGCCAAATACTGTTGAAGACCAGGAGAAAATGGAGTCTTTGAGTAACATTTAGATGTTGACCACATTAATTATGATTGTAACCTGAGGGCTGAGCTGCATCGTGTAACGAGCTAAGAGCGTGAGGCAGTTCCCAGTTAGTGAAACGTTCATTATGTAAGTCGGCATGGTATTTAACACGAGGTCATAATTTTGATACTAATAGATTTCATCTGAAGCCTACTCCGTGTATTAATATGGTTTCTCTAACGAAGCATTTGCAGAAATTCTCTCAAACGACTTTACCAAGTACTTATAAGTTTTATATAATCCTTCTAAGGAAGGAAGGAAAATGGTGTTTAATGCCCCGTCGATATCGATGCCATAGAGACGGAGCACAAGCTCGGATTGGTCACGGATGGGAAAGGAAGCCTGCCGTGCCCTTTCACAGGAACCATTCCGGCACTTGGCTGGATCGATTTAGTGAAAACACAGAAAACCTAAACTTAGACGACAGGACGCGGGTTTGAACTGTTGATAATATTTCATATTTTTAATTTGTTGTCCGAGATTTTCTCTGCAACCAACTTGGACTAAATCCTTTTATCTCAGGGCGAGAACTAATTATCTTTCTAGAGCGTCATGGCCTGCAGTTACTGCACACAGCATAGAACAGCCTGCTGAAGATTCTTGATTAAAAACGGTAGTATTGTGAACGCGTTCTTCTAACTACGCTGTAAGGTCTGTTCGAAAGGCCATCAGTGGGCATGTAATCAAACGATCTCTTTATGGAACCATTCAGAGCTTCAGTCATCTAGACGGCTGAAAGACCTTACAACGGAGGCCTGACCGGAAATTAACGACACTTTCCTTGCGTCCTATCTCTGGCCGATTATAACGCAAGCACGAAGTGTTTAGCAGTGTGTTAAGTCAGGTGTGCTGCCATCGTGACGACGCCGCAGTCCGCGAGTCACGGGGAAGCTGAGATGATTTGATCGCTAGTACAGGCAAGGTATATCGGCCATCCTACTCCGATTTCACTCAGTGACAGAAGCAGGCTGGCCCCTTCTGTAAGATCAAAGCTTTGTGTCTCAAGCACCGACGAATCTACGAAGTCCTTATGATATCGCAGCAAATGTTACACACATTCGGTTGGTTCCTTTATTTCAGTTTGTTATCAGCAGGAGTATGTAGCATTAGAACTGAACTGTACTCCTGACTCAACAACAGTTGTAAAGACTTTACTCAAATCTCACTTGGAAAAGGGGTTAGATGTAGGTATCCGAGTCAATGGAATCGTTAGCAGGGTAGCCACCTTCAGTCAAGCGACAACGTTAAAATGTTTAGTATCCCGTGAGCAGTTCTGATTTATTCATGTTAAACATTAAGTGCCAAGAGTGTGATTCTTGAATGTAATATATACTACGAAAGCTACGGAGTGATATATGGCGGCAAATGCTGTAAGACGCAATCATCGGCAGGTCTTACGCATCCATTCACACGCACAGCCTGGTTCACGATGTCTATTCACCCTGTGCGGTCCTCGACCCCAAGTTCCATTCGCCCCTGCACTCTGAGCGCTGTTGGGCCAGGCTTGCACTTAAACGCGCAGCTTCTCTCCGTCGACTAAACTTGATAATACGCGAAACTGACCAATTACACTTTCTTTGCAGACTTTCATTTAATGCAATTTTGGCAGCTAAATTTCCAATTAACGAAATTATGTAACTTTACGTCTCAAACTGTTTCCGAATGGAACTCTATAGAGAGATTAACGTTGCGATGTGTTCAATTGAGTGATGGGTGAAGATGAAATAAATTACGGGGACTTATCGCCCATTCTCGCACAATTATATTACATTTTATTGCCTTACAAAAGTCAGCTGGCAGATTGTGTCAGAAAAGTTGATAAACTGTATGTCTTCGAGCATACCGCGTCATGTTTTTAGTGATTGTCCTAATTGCAGAATACAACCGAACGCGTTCAGCCACCTACTTCTCGATTTCACAAATATCCCGCCGAATGGCGGAGTAAAACGATTTA
This sequence comes from Schistocerca piceifrons, assembly GCF_021461385.2. Lineage (NCBI taxonomy): Eukaryota > Metazoa > Arthropoda > Insecta > Orthoptera > Acrididae > Schistocerca > Schistocerca piceifrons. The sequence goes on along the minus strand of NC_060141.1, from coordinate 406,844,211 downwards.
TCGAAGTAATAATTTTCCTAATTACTGCACTGGATGGCGAGTGATGCCGGTCTTTCAAATTATCCTACCTTCGCCGCCTCTATTTTCAGTAGACAATTACTTTTGATTCAATTTTCGGGAAAGCCAAAGCTAAACTGATCTGAAAATACTGAATAAATGCTTTAATGGCAAGGTGTACCATTTCAGTGATCTGATCAACTTACTCTTACACGCTGCGCCCATTTTTACCACGTAACACAGAAGCGGGGGTGGGGGAGAAGTTACTAAAACATCCTAAGTTTTACTATCCCACATTTTACTGAAAGGAATTCGTAATTTGTAGTCTATGCACTGGTTAATTATAATTACATGGTGTCCAATGGTACGTCACTTACAAAATACAAAATGTCCTGGTTTACACCTTATACTCACAATAGCAGATTGGTGGAAACCGCGAATTGGTAGCAACTGCAACTTTAAATTTTGCGAGGGTTTATTAATCTAGAGTTAAAAACAACGAACGGACTGTATAGAGTCAAGCTGGCGTTCCTGGAAAGTTTCAGTCGTTTCCTTCCGTGCATTGTTTCCTTTTCCATTCTTCCAGAATTAATTTTATAACTACGCACAGAGAAAATAAGAGGACTTTGAGGAAAACTTTTGTACCTGAAACTTCCTGTAGCTATAAATAGTGGGATAATCTAAAGTACCTGACAGGTATGAATCAAAACGACGAGGAGGTGGTGGTGGTGGTGGTGGTGGTGGTGAAGGAGTAGGATATTTATAGTCACAGAATAAACCACGAATGAGGAAATGACGGCAGTAAGAAAGCCACATTTAAATGACATATTGCGAGCTTTATGATACAGAGAGGCACTGTGGTCTACACAATACTGAAATATCTAAGAACGAATTCCGCATATCACCTCCTCCTCCCCTTCTCACCTTTTTACGCCATTCGCAAATGGTGAGAAGGAAATGCGACAAAGAATCCTCCGTATTTGCCCAATTCATCGAATTTTACCGCCACAGTCATTCGCGAGACCTATGTCGAAGGAAGTAGAACGTATCCTGACTGTTCTTGGGAGGTATACTCTTCAAAATTTAACAGTTAACCTCTAAATGATGCACAACAATTGTTTTGTACTGTGAAACACTGAAGCTTCCACTCTATTAAACCTGTTTGACATGGGTGTAAGACTAACTAGTAGTACTGCAGACTCAGTGAACAACGGTTTTGATAAGCAACCTCTTTCGAAAGGCATGTGCCAATTTACTTTCGTTGCCGTCTGTTTCCCCTGCAATTTGTTTTATGCAGTCGTTCCACTGAAGTCGTTATGGACGTATACACATATGGATTTTACGACTGTTACTGCGTTCAGTGACTCGCCATCAGCAAAGTAATCAAATAACGTTCGATCTACTTATGAGCAATACATTACATTTGTGTAAGATGACTGTCACCTGAAGGTGTCTGTAACGAAGTGTCCGTCCGTCCTCTTACAAGTGTTTTTGCATTTCGCTACAACTTTCTTCTCGCGCTGTAATTTCACATTAAACACGCAACAGCATCACCCACTAACTGCCTCTCTGAGCCTTCAACATTCATTTTATAGTCGTTTCTCATTTGTGACTGTATGAAAACTGATGTTTTGTTGACAAATTTTCTGATCATGGGCCATGTTGAAACGTGTTAAAGTTTTTACAGCACGTAGATACTTGAGTGAATTTAGACATCGGCGTATGTTGTTGATCCAAAGCTCTCGGGTTTCCAATCGCGTGGCAATGTTTAAGTACCGTGATGTTTCGAAGAGTGCCTTACATCATCTTCTGAAGAACTGTCGAGATATTTCCGGTGCAGTCTTCCGACCACTGCCTAATGCGAATGCGTGGCTTGGCTCCAAGAAAGAGCAACTGAAATTGAACACGCTTGGACTTCGGAGCATCACCTGCTAATGTGGCCAGAAGTAAATTGGGCAAATGCAGCGCTGTGCAAAAAATTCCGGAATATTCGTAATTTCGCACCAATAATGTGTCCGAGCGAAATGCTGTTGGTATACCTGCACACGCCTGAGTAATGTGTAACTGCAGGAAGTTTCATTGTTTTACATCTGTTAGTTATTGTTCTACGTTTTATTAGGTAGGACGTTATGTCGCACAATTTGCGAATTTCGAGATGGCAGAGTTAGAGGAGCAACGTTTTTGCATTAAATTTTGCGTTAAACTCAATAAATCCTTTACAGAGACACACCAAATGATGCAGGAAGCCTACCACGACGAGTGCCTAAGCCGTCCTTAGAATTACGGCTGGTTCACACGGTTTAAAAATGGCTAGCCGGAAGTTAAAGATGACCCTCATACAGAACGCCCTTCGATGTCTACCTATGACGCTGATGTCAGGAACGTCCACGAAATTGTGAATGCCAATCGAAGACAGACTGTCCGAGAGAGTGCAGAAGAAGTAATATTTCAGTTGGATCGTGTCATGAAATCCTGACAGCATCTAGGAATGCAAGGTGTTGCCGCCAAGTTTGTCCCATGGGTCATGAGTCAAGACTTCGCTTCGCAGTCTTTAGAGAGTTTTTGGATTTCGCATAAGAGAACGGGATGGTACTTAACAGTATCATTACTATTGATGAGATGTGGGTCTACGGTTATGATGTTGAGACTATGGGCCGGGAAAGGTTCTCCAAGACCAAAAGAAGCTCGTCAGGTTAAATGTCAAAGCCATGCTGATACTTTTCTTTGACTTTTTAGGATTAGTTCATCATGAATTCATGCTACAAGGACAAACTGTTAATCGATGGTATTATCGGGACGAGTTGCGACGCTTGCGAGAAAAATTTGAGAAGGAAACGGCCTGAAATGTGGCGAGACAGTTCATGGCCCTTACATCACGATAACGCTTCCGCCAATTCATATCTGTTGGTGCGCGACTATTACACAAAAAACAAAATCACTGTGCTGCCTCATCCTACGCACTCTCCACATCTGGCCTCTGCGGATTTCTTTTTATTTCCAAAGTCGAAAACGCCGTTTAAAGGACGAAGAATTGCATCGATAGACGAGATAAAATAAAATTCGCAGACGGCGCTTCGTGCGATCCAGCAAGAGGCGTACGAAGACTGCTTCCGGAAAGAGACCATGCACGATAAGTAAAAGTTAAGCGTAGAAAGAGTTTGTTGACAAAGTTCTGGTATTTTGTAACAGATACCTTATTTCTAAATGTTGCGAGGAATATATCAAGCATGTCCGACTGGGACGCACACAGAAATTAGCGATAGCAATTACAACGTCTAGGAAAACCACACCTTTGGCTTTCAAGACACCAAGGTGCTATGCTGAGCAATTGGGGTTCACGAGAATCAGTCTAACAGGGACGAAGGCTACAGAGTGCGCCATGGAACCCACCGTCAGCGGCAACGAGAGGGCGCCCGACAGCGTCCAACTCTCAAGACGTAGCCGGAATGCCCAAAAAGAGAGATGCAAATGCACACTCGCTATTAAGCCTCACCCCACCAATTGCCAACCTACACCTTCCCCGCCCACCGGCGGCCGGATAGTATCCTGCCGCCCATATCCAGGTGGAGGGGGTCACTCCGCTAGTATAAATATTACGGCATCAGCAATATCTCGACACTCTTCGAAACGTCGCATTACTTTTAACACTGCCACTCGGCTGGAAACCTGAGAACCTTTCATGAAGTGTATACTTCGTGACCTGATGAACCAGTATTAAGCATGTGTTCATTGCATTTATAGTTACTGTGAACAGTAACAGCCCGATAATAGGCTTTTGACTAAACCCAGAGATTCTGTTACTTCTGATGATGACGCCCAGTTAAGGACGACATGTTGAGTCCTGTCTGCAAGAATGTCATGATTTCAGTCACACAGCCAGTCCTACATTCCAGGAGCTCGTGTTTCAGTGAAGGAGCTGAAGTTTGGAACTGTACTGAGTGTATATCGCGATAACGGTACACGGAATCAACCTTGCGCCGCTATTTACAATATTCTGGATCTCTTTGATCATCTGGAACAGTTCGTTCGTCCAGTGACCTAAGACCTACAACTGCCAGAAGTAGAACACGCTGATATGCATACACTACATATAATGGTAAATGTGGCAATGCACGAACCATGTGATAACTTCATGTATTATCTATGATCCAAGCAACAGGTGAGGCACCATCAGATCAAAGTATACAGTGATGAGCCAAAAGATCATTACCGCCTGTTTAACAGTGAATAGGTACGTATTTACGACGCAACGAAAGAGCGGATCTGCATGGCACGGACTCTACAAGCCTTTGGTAGGTTTCCAGAAGTGTGAGGAACAAGATGGCTACTTCAATTCACTTAATTCCCATAAATTACAGCCGGCTTGTCGGCGCGGCGCTGGCACCCAATGGTGTCCCTGATGTTCCATCAGAAACATCTGGAAGCCAAGACACTATGCGAGTTCACTGTCGTGCTCATCAAACCACATTAGCACGTGGTCGAGCGGTTCTAGGCGCTTCAGCCTGGAACAGCGCGACCGCTACGATCGCAGGTTCGAATCCCGCCTCGGGCATGGATGTGTGTGATGTCCTTAGGTTAGTTAGGTTTAAGTAGTTCTCAGTTCTAGGGGACTAACAACCTAAGAAGTCCCATAGTGCTCAGAGCCATTTGAACATTAGCACGACTCTGGCCTTGTGACATGGGCAGTTTTGCCACTGCAAGACGTCGACGCCGTCAGGGAATGCACCAAGCATGAAGTGATGCAGGTGGCCACAATAATGTCCACCTGGTCCACAGCTGTCATGGTGCCTTCCATTACTACCACACGACCCATGTAAGCCCATCTGAATTTACCCCATAGTATATGACTGCCCTCACCTGCCTGCGTCCATGCTGTGGTGCATGTTTCGAGGTATCATTCGCGGATAACGACCGTTTCTACTTCGGGGATTTGGGAGAGGGGCGATTAGGGGCTGGCCCTTAAAGCCTCATGACACTGAAGTAGACAGACCCGAAACAGTGCTCTTATCGCCATATCCCCGTTACTTACAACACAGTCAGGATAAGATGACCTAGAGTTGTAAACACAGTTTAATCAGAGACTACAAGAGGAAGATTAATGCAATAGCTGACAAGAGATACGAGGTGCAACAAGTAGCGAGAAAATGCTAGTATCTCTAGTCCCAACTTGCGAATGTGCAGCAACGTGTAGAAGTCTTCCTTACGAGAGGAACAAGGTGTCATACTGTTGTACAAGTGAATTATCGGCGAGCGAGGTGACTTCACAATGCTAGAGTGCGTAATAAAGCTGAGATGTCATTTATAGTCCATTGTCAATGAGTAACCGATGGGAAGGCAACCGTGTCCTATTTAGGGGAGGGAGGGAGGGTGAACACAGTAAATAAATGGCAATTTCAAGTGTTCAGGCAGGGCACGACGAATGACAAGCATTACAAAAATCGACACTTCATATTTACTACCAAACGAATTTGCACGCGTGTCTCAAGCAATACGCACCGAATTCAAAAAATCAGTAGACTATAATTACTAACCATACTACATACGAAAAGGTAATGGCATTTCTACATTCTTTGAAATAAATGGCTCCTTTACTTCCTGACTGACGACGAAATTTGGATTTCTTGGGGATTCTAAGGAGTATTCCATGCCGACAACTTAAGAAAATTTATGGGCTAAGGAATACGATAACTGTGTTTTCTGATTAAGTAAGATCTCCACCGATTTCATTTAGCGAACACAGGAGGAGCTAAAACCGACTCTAAGTAGATGTGTTAAAACCGACTCTAAGTAGATGTGTCATTGAAAAGTGGCGGCGTGGCAAGCTGAGACCTGGAATTATCTTTTTCAGAACACACAATCACACACTGACCCCAATACAATTCAGACGGACTGGAACTTCTGGTAGGAACTTACCGGAACACATTATCCTGCAACTTTATCTCATTACTAGCGATAATCGCCGAGTCCAATCACCTAATGATTAGCTCGCTGCTCTACGTTTAGGAGACAGCGAAGTGTCCGAAGCTCCTATTCTTTGTGAAATCCAAGAAGTGGTTCTTCGTACAGCAAATCAGGAAAGCTTGTTCTGTAGAACAAATGGCTCTGATCACTATGGGACTTCACTTCTGAGTTCATCAGTCCCCTGTAACTTAGAACTAATTAAACCTAATTAACCTAAGGACATCACACACGTCCATGCCCGAGGCAAGATTCGAACCTGCGACCGTAGCGGTCGCGCGGTTCCCGGCTGTAGCGCCTAGAACCGCTCGGTCACACCGGCCGGCTCTGTGGAACAATAAATTCTTGGAGATTATATACATATAAAGGTGAGGGGAGAGATATGAAAGATCCGACATATTCTAGCTGAAAGGCCATTACATTTTGAGCCGCGATTCATCTAAGACGAATGCGTGTATAATTTGATGCAGATTCCCTCTAAACCAAAATGCCGGAGAGGCGGCCGCGACATTAGCTCCCCAGCAGACTTTAAGCACTCTGTGTACTTGCCTCCATTCCGGCCGGCACCGTCGCTGGATTAAAACTTCAGCAGCGGATTAAACTTGCATAACCCAATTGGGATCCGCTCGCTTTCATCCCCGGCGCTGAACGGATAACGCGACCGCGCATAATTCAAAGCCATATATGAGCACAGCTCCTCACAATACTTGTCGAGCTTGTTCTAATTTTGCCACACGTCTCCAGGCCAGCCTACTCGAGAAATTACTATTTTGTCTTTTTTCGCTGCGAAACAATCACTTCAAGTGCTTGTCACATCTCTTCATTATCCTCATCCCCCAACACCTCTCACCTTCCTCCCCCCCCCCCCCCCCCCCCCCTCCCTGCGTCCAACCTGTTCGGGACTCCAACACTACCACGTTGTTCCGATTTTCAGCGGTAAACAACTTACGGTCAACCAATCATTTTGTTAGTTCAGAGGCTGTCTATTATGTCTTACCGATTACCTTCTTCACTAACACAATATGTCTAACAGTATGAGGTATACGTAGTAGTAAGAGTCACTCATACTGGTTATAACCCGGAAATTTTAAACGTATTATAGTGTCTCAATCAGTTAAAACATTCTTCCAAAACAAAACGGATAATCATCTTGCAGTTCTTCTGATGTCCGTGCTTCCTATGAAAATAGGACGAGGAAAATGACTCTGAGCACTATGGGACTTAACATCTGAGGTCATCATCAGTCCCCTAGAACGTAGAACTACTTAAACCTAAGGACATCACACACATCCACGCCCGAGGCAGGATTCGAACCTGCGACCGTAGCGGTCGCGCGGTTCCAGACTGAAGCGCCTAGAATCGCTCGGCCACACCAGCCGGCAAAATAGGACGAGGAATTCAGGCTTATGCAAGACACCTTTTAAGGTTTTGTTTTAGCAAGATATGTTTCAGCACTTTTGTGCTATCTTCAGTGGTTTTTTTTTATTTCCTTACTGTAAAACCATGAACCATGGACCTTGCCGTTGGTGGGGAGGCTTGCGTGCCTCAGCGATACAGATAGCTGTACCGTAGGTGCAACCACAACGGAGGGGTATCTGTTGAGAGGCCAGACAAACGTGTGGTTCCTGAAGAGGGGCAGCAGCCTTTTCAGTAGTTGCAAGGGCAACAGTCTGGATGATTGACTGATCTGGCCTTGTAACAATAACCAAAACGGCCTTGCTGTGCTGGTACTGCGAACGGCTGAAAGCAAGGGGAAACTACAGCCGTAATTCTTCCCGAGGGCATGCAGCTTTACTGTATGATTACATGATGATGGCGTCCTCTTGGGTAAAATATTCCGGAGGTAAAATAGTCCCCCATTCGGATCTCCGGGCGGGGACTACTCAAGAGGATGTCGTTATCAGGAGAAAGAAAACTGGCATTCTACGGATCGGAGCGTGGAATGTCAGATCCCTTAATCGGGCAGGTAGGTTAGAAAATTTAAAAAGGGAAATGGATAGGTTGAAGTTAGATATAGTGGGAATTAGTGAAGTTCGGTGGCAGGAGGAACAAGACTTCTGGTCAGGTGACTACAGGGTTATAAACACAAAATCAAATAGGGGTAATGCAGGAGTAGGTTTAATAATGAATAGGAAAATAGGAATGCGGGTAAGCTACTACAAACAGCATAGTGAACGCATTATTGTGGCCAAGATAGATACAAAGCCCACACCTACTACAGTAGTACAAGTTTATATGCCAACTAGCTCGGCAGATGACGAAGAAATTGAAGAAATGTATGATGAAATAAAAGAAATTATTAAGATTGTGAAGGGAGCGAAAATTTAATAGTCATGGGTGACTGGAATTCGAGTGTAGGAAAAGGGAGAGAAGGAAACATAGTAGGTGAATATGGATTGGAGCTAAGAAATGAAAGAGAAGCCGCCTGGTAGAATTTTGCACAGAGCACAACATAATCATAACTAACACTTGGTTTAGGAATCATGAAAGAAGGTTGTATACATGGAAGAACCCTGGAGATACTAAAAGGTATCAGATAGATTATATAACGGTAAGACAGAGATTTAGGAACCAGGTTTTAAATTGTAAGACATTTCCAGGGGCAGATGTGGACTCTGACCACAATCTATTGGTTATGACCTGTAGATTAAAACTGAAGAAACTGCAAAAAGGTGGGAATTTAAAGAGATGGGACCTGGATAAACTGAAAGAACCAGAGGTTGTACAGAGTTTCAGGGAGAGCATAAGGGAACAATTGACAGGAATGGGGGAAATAAATACAGTAGAAGAAGAATGGGTAGCTTTGAGGGATGAAGTAGTGAAGGCAGCAGAGGATCAAGTAGGTAAAAAGACGAGGGCTAGTAGAAATCCTTGGGTAACAGAAGAAATATTGAATTTAATTGATGAAAGAAGAAAATATAAAAATGCAGTAAGTGAAACAGGCAAAAAGGAATACAAACGTCTCAAAAATGAGATCGACAGGAAGTGCAAAATGGCTAAGCAGGGATGGCTAGAAGACAAATGTAAGGATGTAGAGGCTTATCTCACTAGGGGTAAGATAGATACCGCCTACAGGAAAATTAAAGAGACGTTTGGAGATAAGAGAACGACTTGTATGAATATCAAGACCTCAGATGGAAACCCAGTTCTAAGCAAAGAAGGGAAAGCAGAAAGGTGGAAGGAGTATATAGAGGGTCTATACAAGGGCGATGTACTTGAGGACAATATTATGGAAATGGAAGAGGATGTAGATGAAGATGAAATGGGAGATATGATACTGCGTGAAGAGTTTGACAGAGCACTGAAAGACCTGAGTCGAAACAAGGCCCCTGGGGTAGACAATATTCCATTGGAACTACTGACGGCCGTGGGAGAGCCAGTCCTGACAAAACTCTACCATCTGGTGAGCAAGATGTATGAAACAGGCGAAATACCCTCAGACTTCAAGAAGAATATAATAATTCCAATCCCAAAGAAAGCAGGTGTTGACAGATGTGAAAATTACCGAACTATCAGCTTAATAAGTCACAGCTGCAAAATACTAACACGAATTCTTTACAGACGAATGGAAAAACTAGTAGAAGCCAACCTCGGGGAAGATCAGTTTGGATTCCGTAGAAACACTGGAACACGTGAGGCAATACTGACCTTACGACTTATCTTAGAAGAAAGATTAAGGAAAGGCAAACCTACGTTTCTAGCATTTGTAGACTTAGAGAAAGCTTTTGACAATGTTGACTGGAATACTCTCTTTCAAATTCTAAAGGTGGCAGGGGTAAAATACAGGGAGCGAAAGGCTATTTACAATTTGTACAGAAACCAGATGGCAGTTATAAGAGTCGAGGGACATGAAAGGGAAGCAGTGGTTGGGAAGGGAGTAAGACAGGGTTGTAGCCTCTCCCCGATGTTGTTCAATCTGTATATTGAGCAAGCAGTAAAGGAAACAAAAGAAAAATTCGGAGTAGGTATTAAAATTCATGGAGAAGAAATAAAAACTTTGAGGTTCGCCGATGACATTGTAATTCTGTCAGAGACAGCAAAGGACTTGGAAGAGCAGTTGAATGGAATGGACAGTGTCTTGAAAGGGGGATATAAGATGAACATCAACAAAAGCAAAACAAGGATAATGGAATGTAGTCTAATTAAGTCGGGTGATGCTGAGGGAATTAGATTAGGAAATGAGGCACTTAAAGTAGTAAAGGAGTTTTGCTATTTGGGGAGCAAAATAACTGATGATGGTCGAAGTAGAGAGGATATAAAATGTAGGCTGGCAATGGCAAGGAAAGCGTTTCTGAAGAAGAGAAATTTGTTAACATCCAGTATAGATTTAAGTGTCAGGAAGTCATTTCTGAAAGTATTCGTATGGAGTGTAGCCATGTATGGAAGTGAAACATGGACGATAAATAGTTTGGACAAGAAGAGAATAGAAGCTTTCGAAATGTGGTGCTACAGAAGAATGCTGAAGATTAGATGGGTAGATCACATAACTAATGAGGAAGTATTGAATAGGATTGGGGAGAAGAGAAGTTTGTGGCACAACTTGACCAGAAGAAGGGATCGGTTGGTAGGACATGTTCTGAGGCATCAAGGGATCGCCAATTTAGTATTGGAGGGCAGCGTGGAGGGTAAAAATCGTAGAGGGAGACCAAGAGATGAATACACTAAGCAGATTCAGAAGGATGTAGGTTGCAGTAGGTACTGGGAGATGAAAAAGCTTGCACAGGATAGAGTAGCATGGAGAGCTGCATCAAACCAGTCTCAGGACTGAAGACCACAACAACAACAACAACAACTGTAAAATTGTTGTTACATATGCTATCTTCGGTGGGTTTTTTTATTTCCTTACTGTAAAATTGTTGTTACATATTAACATTTAGCGAAACTTTTGGTATGTAATATTTACAATTGTGAATGAAGAATTCTTGTAAAATGTTATACATCATTTGTTCATAGTTCTCAGCTGAGACACGTACTAACGACCTGATGCACTGTGTGTTGCTACATAAATATCCAATAGTATCATGTAAGGTATGTAAATTAATTCATACCTTCACTCTTTTGCCAATTAAGCTGTAACTAGAACTTAAGATATAACGTTAGAAACAACACACAGTGCATCAGGTCGTTAATACGTAACTCAACTGAATTATGGACAAATGATGTCTAATATTTTACAAAAATTATTCATTCACGTCTGGGTAAAACAAAACCGAAAAAGGTGTCTTGCACACGGCGGGTTTCCTCGTCCTACAAAACGGATAGTTACAGCCGTCATCGAGTACGGTAGCCTCAGAACCATCCCCTCGAAGAAACCACATCCTCACACACTATGTAGGATATTCATAAAGTCGTTCGTGGGTAATAATCTCATTGACTAGTGTTGTGTACACGTCATGCTTTACGTTTTACGGCACAAAAAGGAGTATAATGGCTTGACATCATGAATGCTCGATGTCCATGCGATGGGACCACCACCACCACCACTCTTCCACACGTCAGGAAATTTATCACTCGGCACATCGCGCACTTTCAAACTCCATTGTGGGGATGCACCATCATGCTATGAAATGGACAGCTACAATTCTTCCACCTGTGGTAGATCTCTATCTACATGACGTATTTCACTTTCTAATAGCACGCGGGAAAAACGGACACTTCAATCATTCCCTGCGAGCTCCGATTTCTCTCATTTCATTACGATGATAATTTCTCCGTATGTAGGAGGGCATGCGGAGACTGAAGTTCGTAGCTGAAATTTCATGAAAATACAAGTATCTCGCCGCGACGAAAAACTCTTCTAATTAATGGTTGCCATCGCAACTCTGATATCATATCCGCGACATTCTCTCACTTATTTCGCCATTATACAAAACGAGTTGCTGTCCTTTGAATTTTTTCGATGTCATCCGTCGATACTATCCTGTGAGGATCCAATACCGTGCAATAGTACTCCAGAAGAGGAGTAAGAAACCTTACGTAAACAGTCCCTTTCATAAACCTTTTACATTTTCTAAGTATTCAGCCAATAAACCGCAGTCTCTGGTTCGCCTTCCGCCCAACATTATCTGTGTGATCATTCCAGGTTAAGTAGCCCCTAGGTTATTTAGTTGAATTGGCAGCGTGTGATTTATCGTGTACTGTAAGTTCAGATTGTCTCCTAAATCGTTTGTGTAGATAAGAACAGCAGAACACTTGGTCGTAGAACGTCGGATATCATTTCTGTTTTACTCTATGGCTTTCTCTCAGTTACTACGAACTGTGATCATTCTGACAGGAAATTACGAGTCCAGTCGCGTAACAGACCGTGCTCCATAGGCACTCAAGTTCTGCTGAAAGTCACTGAACTTCCTGTTACGACTACCAACAACAATGTTTCACGTCTCTTGGCCCAAAACTGAGGGCTCTCGAGTGTGGACCACTGTTCCAGCACTTTTACTTATTTCTCATCTCATTCTAACCTGTGTAAACCCACTGGAGTTACTGTTCTAAAGAGCAAGTGCCGAGCTTGCTACGACATGGCTGTTTGTGACCATCGTCTACTGTGACGCCCTACAGCGCCTAGAAGGCGTAAGGCGTACGTTCCCAGTTAATTCTCTGAAGCGAAAGTGACTCTGGGATAGCTGCCCAGAGTGTCTAATATTCGTGGGCCTCTACCGTTACTGTTTGTTCATCTATGGAAACCTAAATTACCGTTTTGTCTGCTCTATGCATTGTGTATCTGGTTTTACATATTAGTAAATGTGGAACATTGCTTCATCTGGAAACAGGCACTTTCTCAGACAAGCATTGTCAGCAGCTATGTAGGTCAGGAACACGTGAATGCATATAGCAGAGTACGATTGTTTGGCTGCAATGCTTCAACATTTGCCCTTTGTAGTACTGTATGCAAAAAGGCGTAACAGCTTACATAACGCTATGTGGACAATTGATCTGGTGTCCTGCAATTCGCGTGACGTACGACGTATTGACTTTTGAGGGCTGTGTTGAAGCAGGTAGCACTATCAACACGTGCTTGAGATGAAAGGGATACGCATTTTGCAGAAGGTCTTTGGCACTACCTGTCTCTCTAAAGTTTTTGAATAACCTCATTAAGCTTGTTTTGCCCACGGTACGCTCCCGTACTGGCCTCGATGATTCCGTAGTGCCATTATCACAGATTTGGATACTGTGTACCATATGACACATTACGCCTTCTCCTTGGAGTCTCGCCATTTCGATATTCCAAGTCAAATCTGCAACAAAGGCCACAAGAAAAAGGAAAAATCTTTGAAATCTGCAAAAAGTTTTGCAACCAGGCACGATTATCTAGTTCTAATGCGAGTAGCTTCCAAGTTACTTTTTTTTTTTAATGATAGCGGGACTGTCAGTTTACTCGTTCGTCGCACCATCTCCTGGTCTTGGTGGTATCGCAGATCAAGCACCTGTTTGTCGTGCCGGCACATTGTCATGGTGGTATCATCTTGACATTTGCTTCTACATGGCGTGAGGGACAAGTGGTTGTTTTTCCGTCATTCTGTGCTGCAAGGTGTGTTCATTCCCTAAGCAAGTATGGTAGTTTTGTCAGCGGAAGGAAGGGGATCCGGTTTCCCAGGTCGTGGGTCTTGCAATTTCTTACGACATGAGCTCGCAGTCAACTAATCAGTCGCACAGCATGGAGACTCCATCGATTTTGTGAAGTAACTTCGATAAAATAAAACTGTTTGCATGACTTTATTCACGCTGGAGTACCTTCGGTTGTATGCAGTTCGCAACAGTGGTAATGCAACACACAGTCAGTGGCAGCACCACCACATGTAACACGCAGGGTTAGCATCCCCCTCGACACTAAGTTTTTATTTTTTATTTTTTTGCATCGTATTGTTTGTCGGTGTCTTGCAAGCTAAATACGGACGAATATAGCCGAGATATACCGTAAGTATGATAATACACTGCATCACAGACTGGTAGTACATGACAGTCATTTACTGTCAATGTCTCAGCATACGTAAGCCACGAGAGAGGCAGTCCTGGAGCTCGCGTCGTATAATGGTTTCAGTATGCGTGAAGCGGCAGCCACGTGCTGTGTTCAGCCTCGCTGCGTCCAGAAGTGGATAAAGTGGTTGCGCGAGACAGGGATAAGTGGCCGGCTTCGAGGGTCCGGCTAACCAAAGGTGTCGACGCATCACCAAGACGATGTATTAACTGTCATCCGTACGGAACGCCCGTCCAACTCCTGAAAGAGACCAGTTTCCCCTGGATACTCGCAAATCGTTCGCAACCGCTCAAAGGATGCTGGCCTTAGATTCCATAGGGCTGTTGATAACGAGGCCCTCTCTAACGATCACAAACTTTATAGGCTTGCCTGCGCTGAACTGAATGTACACAATGACTGATCATCTTTTCAGAGGAGTTAATATTTGGCTCAGTGAATGAGGGTCCAGTGATAAGTCTACAGGCCACAGGGAGCCCGTTACGACCAACGGGGTGCCCGTTACACCTACACTACGTGCCGCAACATTTGCGTGTTGGTCGCATCACAGTCTCGTGCTGAGGGCGGACGTCATCAAATACGGGCAGGGATACTTCATTGAATGTCTCAGCGCGCATCAGTATGTGCACAAAATGAAACGCACTACGGTGCCGAGTGTGAAGATGCGATATCACAGCTTCACACGAGTCGAATAGTAAAAAGCAACGATTTTGACAACAGGCTGACTTCGACCTAATCGAGTGGCCTGTTTTAGCGACGAACTTTAATCCCACTGGCCATTTGTGGGCAAAATAAAGCGTCACATCTTACACTGGCCCACACCAGCCCCATGCACACTTTCTCAACTACAGGTACCAGTTTTGGATACACGAGAGAGTCTCAGGGACTATGAGACATTTCTAGAGGCTGACCGCTTCAATGGCTCCTCGGACGAGAGAAACAGCGGGTAAATCTCATATCAGCCACATTCTTGATGCGAACTTCCCTCGTCTCACATTACCACACTTCATATTACATTTGATGTAACTGTGCTTGTTAATTGGAAATCTACATGAAATCGATGTACTTACATTGTATTTATTGAATTAGTGCTACTTATCACTTTATACAGGAAATTTGAAACACGCACAAAAGGCAATCTGAATCTAAATATAAATGGTGTCCTACTATGGAGACAGAGAAAACACAACATGTCGATTAACAGAAGAACATGTAAACCCTAAAATAACATTCTCTTCTTTTCTGTCTTTTCAACATTTCCTTCGTTTATTGTGCAGAAGAAGTGCACTCAGTGCACATAAAAAAACCTTTTTCAAGTTATATTTTGGAGCCCAAGGGTAACATTCGGTGCACTGTGCCCATTTCTCTGTTAGTCTTCAGAGGAGTGAACACTCAAGAACATGCATCTAGTGTCTTCTTCAAATTATTCATCTGAAAAGCTATCCTCAATCATACTCCGAATAACTGGAAGAGTGTTTCCTGGGTTCCTCTTTCTTTTTCAA
Organism: Schistocerca piceifrons; assembly: GCF_021461385.2. Lineage (NCBI taxonomy): Eukaryota > Metazoa > Arthropoda > Insecta > Orthoptera > Acrididae > Schistocerca > Schistocerca piceifrons. The sequence goes on along the minus strand of NC_060141.1, from coordinate 406,828,785 downwards.
GCTCAAAACTTGCGCTTCCAATTCCTTTGATCCCGCTACAGCTTTCACCTCTGAATTGTTTCAAACTTTTCCTGTACAGAGACAATGTTCGCCACTTTACAGATTCAGAACGTGCTAATTTTACGAGATCAGGAGGCTCTTTATGTGCCTTGCCGATTTCGGAAGGTGGCCGGATACTATTTGGACTTACATTTACTCCGTTGTTAGCATCTTGCATGTCTAACTCCTGGTATATTGCAAAGTCATTGTCTTCAGGTGTACGCCTGTTACACGGGAAGAGTCCCATTTTGCAGAGGCCGTTTACACTTGTTTTATTGTTACTGTTCTCAAGCCCGTTCAAATACCCTTGTAATTAAAAATTAGGTTACTACTTGAACTAGATTGTTTGCCCAACAGGTTTCTATTTCTCCAGAATAAATGGGCCCATGAATTAAACGCAGGGGGCTGCATTTTATGTGTGGAATGCAATGATGAATATGGTTTAGACACGACTTCCTCTTGTTTTGTCTGTCATACAAATGTAATATGATGCCCATCAGGTATTAGCACCACATGATCACCAGATGGCTTCACAAAGTTCACAAAATTATCAAGCGACATACTAAAAATATGAGTGAGTACAGCTATTAAGGTGGCTAGCTGAAGTTGTTGTAATATCAGATGGCGTGTCCTCTTACGCGACACTATCGCGTATTAGGACACCGATGGTGTCGCGTATCAGGAATTAGCCATCTTGTAGTACATCTCTAGCCTCTTAGTCACGCTGCTCTGATTGGAAGAATTCATTGCAGCGACTGAAAGAGATCCTTGTAAAAAACTTAACCATACGAATATTGTTGCAACAGCTACTCGAATTGAGATATTAGATCTCTACAAGCATATACAACCAAAAAACTTAAATTCCAGCACTTTTAATATCAAGGATTCTCGAAAATATCCGGCACTGAAATGGTCTTATTGTCACTGCTCTACACCTCAGGTGCGGAGAGCACCAAGTTCTGATCCCCTCAACAGAGCTGAGTCACAATCTAGCTGCCTCATTAGCTAACTCTCCCGTAATGGCTGCCTTTCCCCTATATTCAAAATCATTTTCAGTAATATCACTCGAGTAAATTAAAAACAATGTGAAATCAGAAGATAGTGTTCTTCAATTGAATTCTAACTGCAGCAGGGCACAGCGTAACGAATTCCGTCATCTGGCGTCTGTAGTTTCATAACCGCAGGCTCCTAAACCTAGTCCTATGTTCCTTGTACATTAGGAATAAATGAACTGTAAATTCGGTTGGAAAACAATATCGTATGCTTTTACTACTAACTGGAGGGTCGTGCTATTTCGTACCACCTCCTCTCTTTGGGATTATACACGTCCTATCGGATTCTAATATAGGTTGTGTGAATAAACTTCTTATTCAGATGCCGAGAAACAAACCCTTCTTCCCGATCAGTAGTTTTACTTCTAAACCAACATTTACGAGCTCATTATTAAATATTTATTCTTTCTCACTCGATTTTATCTTAACGACTTTTTCTGCTGCCTCTGCTTTTCCGTGCTATCTATTACTTCTGCGAGCGCTTCTATGTGTCAGACAGAACTCTTCATCGGTAACTTAACTTGGGGCAGACTTATCGAAATTTAGAGTGATAGTGAATTTTAGTGTACCAAAATAAAATGACGAAAGGACTTGTTCTTGGCGCTTACATTTGAGTGCATAAAATGGCTCTGGGCACTATGCGACTTAACTTCTGAGGTCATCAGTCCCCTAGAACTCAGAACTAATTAAACCTAACTAACCTAAGGACATCACACACATCCATGCCCGAGGCAAGATTCGAACCTGCGACCGTAGCGGTCGCGCGGTTCCAGGCTGTAGCGCCTAGAACCGCTCGGTCACACCGGCCGGCTCTGTGGAACAATAAATTCTTGGAGATTATATACATATAAAGGTGAGGGGAGAGATATGAAGGATCCGACATATTCTAGCTGAAAGGCCATTACATTTTGAGCCGCGATTCATCTAAGACGAATGCGTGTATAATTTGATGCAGATTCCCTCTAAACCAAAATGCCGGAGAGGCGGCCGCGACATTAGCTCCCCAGCAGACTTTAAGCACTCTGTGTACTTGCCTCCATTCCGGCCGGCACCGCCGCTGGATTAAAACTTCAGCAGCGGATTAAACTTGCATAACCCAATTGGGATCCGCTCGCTTTCATCCCCGGCGCTGAACGGATAACGCGACCGCGGATAATTCAAAGCCATATATGAGCACAGCTCCTCACAATACTTGTCGAGCTTGTTCTAATTTTGCCACACGTCTGCAGGCCAGCCTACTCGAGAAATTACTATTTTGTCTTTTTTCGCTGCGAAACAATCATTTCAAGTGCTTGTCACATCTCTTCATTATCCTCATCCCCCAACACCTCTCACCTTCCTCCCCCCCCCCCCCCCCCTCCCTGCGTCCAACCTGTTCGGACTCCAACACTACCACGTTGTTCCGATTTTCAGCGGTAAACAACTTACGGTCAACCAATCATTTTGTTAGTTCAGAGGCTGTCTATTATGTCTTACCGATTACCTTCTTCACTAACACAATATGTCTAACAGTATGAGGTATACGTAGTAGTAAGAGTCACTCATACTGGTTATAACCCGGAAATTTTAAACGTATTATAGTGTCTCAATCAGTTAAAACATTCTCCAAAAACAAAACGGATAATCATCTTGCAGTTCTTCTGATGTCCGTGCTTGCTATGAAAATAGGACGAGGAAAATGGCTCTGAGCACTATGGGACTTAACATCTGAGGTCATCATCAGTCCCCTAGAACTTAGAACTACTTAAACCTAAGGACATCACACACATCCGTGCCCGAGGCAGGATTCGAACCTGCGACCGTAGCGGTCGCTCGGCTCCAGACTGCAGCGCCTAGAACCGCACGGCCACTCCGGCCACCCTGAGTGTATAAATCAAAAAGAGTGCATCGTTGCTAGTTTCATTCGTGCCAAAGAACTAATTATGCGCTTAGTTACTCTGTCCTACATCCGAAATGCGAGCTTCGTGAAAGATGAAATTTTGCAATAACTTTTATCAAAAGTAACTTACACGTCAATATTCTCTCATTCGTATAAAACGAATGCCCTTAAAATAACGGATTTAGTTCAGAATTATTTGAGTTTTGTGATACAGTTTTTGTTAGCTTGTACTACAACTGTTCTCTTAAAGACTACAAATGCTATGCAGCAGCGTCGTAACCATCGAAACAAGAGAAGCTTTCACAAAAAGGCTGTCGGCAGCTACCAGGACGGAGACAAAAATGTTGGCCAGGTGGCAGAAGTGAACTCTGATTCAATGAGTTACGACAACGCGCTTACACAGTGACCTAGTTTTTCGTTGTCACTTCCTTCGGGCCACACCTAGCACTGCCGGTGAGATCTCTACGTATTGTGCGATCGTCGCCATCCTGTACTTCAGGCATCTACTGTGCGAACAGGTTTTTTTTTTTTTAGACTGCATGTCAGGAGGCTCCTTTAGACCAAGGGCGTCCAACCCGCGCCCCAACATAAAGCATATATATGGACTTAGCATTTGGATGTGCAGAACCAGAATTCAATCGGAAACATCATCTGCAGCTCAAGTCACGTTATGTTTGGACGGCGCATTTTAGCCGGTATAGCGCTTAATGTATTATTAGTGTTACGACTTCGCTCGTAGAAACAAATCTTCTTCAGAAGTACCGTGAAACTGCAAACGCGTTTCACAAACACTGTAACAATTTTATGTCAGGAACTGAAGTTTGTTGTAAGATGTGAAGAGCAATGGAATTGCTCTTTTTCGCCACAGTATCACAGATGAGATTCGGCTGTTTACGATGTATAGGTAAAGGATAAGAAGTGAAAGCCAACAATGTACACTCCTGGAAATGGAAAAAAGAACACATTGACACCGGTGTGTCAGACCCACCATACTTGCTCCGGATACTGCGAGAGGGCTGTACAAGCAATGATCACACGCACGGCACAGCGGACACACCAGGAACCGCGGTGTTCGCCGTCGAATGGCGCTAGCTGCGCAGCATTTGTCCACCGCCGTCGTCAGTGTCAGCCAGTTTGCCGTGGCATACGGAGCTCCATCGCAGTCTTTAACACTGGTAGCATGCCGCGACAGCGTGGACGTGAACCGTATGTGCAGTTGACGGACTTTGAGCGAGGGCGTATAGTGGGCATGCGGGAGGCCGAGTGGACGTACCACCGAATTGCTCAACACGTGGGGCGTGAGGTCTCCACAGTACATCGATGTTGTCGCCAGTGGTCGGCGGAAGGTGCACGTGCCCGTCGACCTGGGACCGGACCGCAGCAACGCACGGATGCACGCCAAGACCGTAGGGTCCTACGCAGTGCCGTAGGGGACCGCACCGCCACTTCCCAGCAAATTAGGGACACTGTTGCTCCTGGGGTATCGGCGAGGACCATTCGCAACCGTCTCCATGAAGCTGGGCTACGGTCCCGCACACCGTTAGGCCGTCTTCCGCTCACGCCCCAACATCGTGCAGCCCGCCTCCAGTGGTGTCGCGACAGGCGTGAATGGAGGGACGAATGGAGACGTGTCGTCTTCAGCGATGAGAGTCGCTTCTGCCTTGGTGCCAATGATGGTCGTATGCGTGTTTGGCGCCGTGCAGGTGAGCGCCACAAACAGGACTGCATACGACCTAAGCACACAGGGCCAACACCCGGCATCATGGTGTGGGGAGCGATCTCCTACACTGGCCGTACACCACTGGTGATCGTCGAGGGGACACTGAATAGTGCACGGTACATCCAAACCGTCATCGAACCCATCGTTCTACCATTCCTAGACCGGCAAGGGAACTTGCTGTTCCAACAGGACAATGCACGTCCGCATGTATCCCGTGCCACCCAATGTGCTCTAGAAGGTGTAAGTCAACTACCCTGGCCAGCAAGATCTCCGGATCTGTCCCCCATTGAGCATGTTTGGGACTGGATGAAGCGTCGTCTCACGCGGTCTGCACGTCCAGCACGAACGCTGGTCCAACTGAGGCGCCAGGTGAAAATGGCATGGCAAGCCGTTCCACAGGACTACATCCAGCATCTCTACGATCGTCTCCATGGGAGAATAGCAGCCTGCATTGCTGCGAAAGGTGGATGTACACTGTACTAGTGCCGACATTGTGCATGCTCTGTTGCCTGTGTCTATGTGCCTGTGGTTCTGTCAGTGTGATCATGTGATGTATCTGACCCCAGGAATGTGTCAAAGTTTCCCCTTCCTGGGACAATGAATTCACGGTGTTCTTATTTCAATTTCCAGGAGTGTATTTTTACGTTTGCTATGTGACTTTCACATTGTCTAATCTCTTATTTGCCTTACAATGACCGTCGATGGCGCCGATGTGTTACGAAAAACAACGCATTTGGAACTATGAAATTGTTACAGTAAATAAGGTAAGCGATTTCCACTAATCGCTAGTCCACTGTTATTTTCAGTTTTTCTATATTTACTCTTCAGTTTTTATAGAAGAGTAAAATATGTACAACCGTTTTTTCGCTGTCTCATCAGAAAATATACACTACACACACAAAAAATGCAGTATCAATGCTGGAATTCTGAAACAATAAAAGTGACAGCCGACAACATTCTTTTGCGTTTTCTGTTGCACTCATTCATATTGTATCTGTTTTAGTTAATTACGTTACAATGACAGTATATAGGAAACAGTCCCATGCAGAAATGAACAAACTGGAGGAAATTAATCGGACTGTCATGTTGTTGTTGTCTTCAGTCCGCAGACTGGTTTGCTACTCTATCCTGTGCAAGCTGCTTCATCTCGCAGTACCTACTGCAACCTACATCCTTCTGAATCTGTCTACTGTATTCATCCCTTGGTCTCCTTCTACGATTTTTACCCTCTACGCTGCCCTCCAGTACTCAATTGGTGATCCCTTGATGCCTCAGAACATGTCCTACCAATCGATCCCTTCTTCTAGTCAAGTTGTGCCACAAGTTTCTCCCCAATTCTTTTGAGTACCTCATTAGTTATGTGATCTAAACATCCAATCTTCAGCATTCTTCTGTAGCGCCACATTTCGAAAGCTTCTATTCTCTTCTTGTCCAAACTATTTATCGTCCACGTTTCACTTCCATACATGGCTACACTCCATACAAATATTTTTAGAAACGACTTCCTGACAAATCTATACTCGATGTTAACAAATTTCTCTTCTTCAGGAACGCTTTCCTTGCCATTGCTAGTCTGCATTTTATATCCTCTCTACTTCGACCATCATCTGTTATTTTGCTCCCCAAGTAACAAAACTCCTTTACTACTTTAAGCGTCTCACTTCCTAATCTAATTCCCTCATCACGCGATTTAATTCGACTACATTTCATTATCCTTATTTAGCTTTTGTTGATGTTCATCTTATATCCTCCTTTCAAGACACTGTCCATTCCGTTCAGCTGCTCTTCCAGGTCCTTTGCTGTCTCTGACAGAATTACAATGCCATCGGCGAAACTCAAAGTTTTTATTGCTTCTCCATGGATTTAAACTCCTACTCCGAATTTATATTACTGTGACACATATAAATTTTATCTGCATATAACTCAGCACCAATACGTAGACACTGACTGTCAGTTTATTCAAATACACTTGGAAATTTATCTAGTAATAGTACCGTAAACAAAGTAACAAATAACCTCTTCAGTACAAGATTTTATAACACTGCACCTCGATATATTTCAACATACGAAGTACCTCATGTAAGTATGACGTTTATAATTATACATTTGTTGTACAGCATAAAAAGCAACTGGTCCTCCTTTCACATACATCTCTTTACATCCGTAGCCGCGACAATACTGTACCATAGCGATTATTAAAACTAGGACGTGCAGAAACATATATAAAATAGGGTGAATTCGTCTAATATTCAAGTTTCGCTATTACCGCAATTGCACGCAAGTAGCGTTGTCCCAAAACCACGTGACTAGTCCGATTCGATGTTGAGAAAATGTGCAGTAGGCTATGCTTACTGCATACACATATATACCCTATCCATCTATGACTTGAGCGGTAAAAAATAAATACGAACTACGAAATTCCGTTTATGTAAAGTTATGATAAACCGTATATTTTAAATTGAACTCCAGCCACACAGTGCTTTTCTCTCATTGGTCCATCACTTCTTTCCGGCGCTTGTTAAGTGTATTACGTGCGGCCAAAAACAGTTTGTCGTCTTATAAAGTAGCTCAGGTAAGCTAAAATGTCGGACACCCCTGCTTTAGATTCTGAAAGGCCCCATACAGGCTCCAGCAGGCCTGTCTGTCAAGTCTCACCGGAACGCGTCTGGGGTGTGGCTGCCCAGTCTCCGTCTATATAGTCCGACTGATCCCGGCGGCCGTACTCGTTCGTCCAGCCGACCGAGCTGGCGAGTGTGCAGGCGCGCCGGACTGCGTGTGAGCTGAGGCGACAGGGGGGCCGGCCAGCTGCCTGCCAAACTTTCACCACGAGTCTGTTACTGAGTGGTACTTTACTACCACCTACGTACACACTCCATAAGACACTGCATGGTGGAGGGTACCTACCTCTTAAGTCTTAGTGTTAAGCGGTCCGGGAAGGTTGGTTATACTGATCTTAAATAACGTAAAATTTGTACTAATGAAAGGTACCTTTTATCAGAGACTAGGCCACCAAAATAAGAAACTGTCTACATTTTTCTGTGCACGTAGGACTCTAATCAGTTTGAAATTTACAAAACAGGAAAAACCTCTGTTTTAAAATATGCACAATACTAAGATTAATGTATCCCGCGATTTTCAAGAAGTTCTGACACGTAGAAGCTGAGAAGTACATTTTATGCTTAAAAAACAACTTACAGGAAACAGCCATTAAAGTTGTCAATGCATTCTAGCTCCATAACATGCGTTGTCCGCACCCTCTTCCATCTCATCTTGCAATGTCCTTTTTCTAGCTCGTCTGCGTTGTCTTGCCTTTCTTTCAAGGTCTGTAACACCTCTCCCTGATGTCTTAACTTTTTCTTTATCTAAATTTAAAATGTGTCACTGTGAAACGACAATAAGTTCGTAGCAGCCTTTTCAAGACTTTCATATCTTGCACCATTTCCTTTCCTGAAAGACACCAAGAAACAGTGTATTTTAACTGAAACAAACACTGTCTTGGGGATTCTGGCCCAGATTAAGCTTTTCACTGACACTCTAGGATTCTGAGTGTGGCTATGACGATATTTCTTCAATAGCCTTAATCTAACAAGTCTTCGAAAGTTTCTTTCAAGATATCCGCTACGGCAAAAGGCAAATCTGATTTTTGAATAAACTGCTGCCATTTTGTTCTACTGTGTTGTATTTGCACCGTGAATGACTTCTTAGAGGGCTTGGATTTACCGTCTTTTGAGGGAAGGCGAAATAGAATTGCCCATACATCTTTTCTCGTATCTTGTAAGCTGCTAACATTTTGCCCGATGGTCATTCCTTAATAATTTTGGATTTCATCTACGACACATTCTGAGAGTCTATTCTTACCATCTAATCCTCCGCCACCTTCCAATTTCTTTCCCTGGTATGCAGTTTGCAGTCATCCTAGCCTCCTACCTGTTCACTATTGCCCACGTTACAGTTACATTTTCTCCATATGGTTTCTCCTCCTCAATTGCTTTGGAAGTTTTTGCATCCAATCTCCTAGATAAATGACAATCTTAACTTCAACTGTTCAGCCCCAACGTCGAATCTGTATTAAAAGAAACAAGACTTCAGTCCGTTCAAGCACTGAAAGAAAAAGTGGAACTCTTCATCAAGGAGCTCACAGGTGGGTTCAAAAAGTGTTTCAATCAATGAAAAAGTAGCATAGCGCGTTGGAGGGATGAAGCAGAGTATTATATCGAGGGTGACAAATTTATGTTTTGAAAAACTTTTTTGCAACAATAGTCCCGTTATTTTAAAGCCACACCACCTACTAGCAGAATGGTCGCACTATGTTCGTCTGATACAGGTTCCCTAAATTTAACCGACAAGCTTTCGCAAGGACTACACCGTCTTTCATGGAGTACCCATTTACGTTCGCTAGGCATTTTGTTACATTTCCATAAGCGCTGTACCGCCCTTTTACGGTCACGGCAGCAAGTTTCTGAATTCGTTTCATGTTTATCGTCATACCTCACTGATAAAAATTCCAAACGCTGGAGGAGCCCTCTTAATCGTTAACACTAGTATCGATATGTATGGTATTTCCTTTGCAGATGCACTGCACTTTCCTAAAACCATTCCAAAACTCCGAAGTCTTCCACTCGCTTTCACAATGTTTCACATGTTTCAGGTAAAATTTTCGCCAAGTGCCTGAGGTAGTATTATACACTACTGGCCATTAAAATTGTTACACCACGAAGATGACGTGCTACAGACGCGAAATTTAACCGACAGGAAGAAGATGCTGTAATATGCAAATGATTAACTTTTCAGAGCATTCACACAAGGTTGGCGCCGGTGGCGACACCTACAACGTGCTGACATGAGGAAAGTTTCCAACCGATTTCTCATACACAAACAGCAGTTGACCGGCGTTACCTGGAGAAACGTTGTTGTGATGCCTCGTGTAAGGCGGAGAAATGCGTACCATCACGTTTCCGACTTTGATAAAGGTCGGATTGTGCCTATCGCCATTGTGGTTTATCGTATCGCGACATTGCTGCTCGCGTTGGTCGAGGTCCAATGACTGTTAGCAGAATATGGAATCGGTGGGTTCAGGCGGGTAATACGGAACGCCGTGATGGATCCCAACGGCCTCGTATCACTAGCAGTCGAGATGACAGGCATCTTATGCGCATGGCTGTAACGGATCGTGCAGCCACGTCTCGATCCCTGAGTCAACAGTTTGACGACGTTTGCAAGACACCAACCATCTGCACGAACAGTTCGACGACGTTTGCAGCAGCATGGACTATCAGCTCCGAGACCATGGCTGCGGTTACCCTTGACGCTGCATCACAGACAGGAGCGCCTGCGATGATGTACTCAACGACGAACCTGGGTGCACGAATGACAAAACGTCATTTTTCGGATGAATACAGGTTCTGTTTACAGCATCATGATGGTCGCATCCGTGTTTGGCGACATCGCGGTGAACGTACATTGGGAGCGTGTACACGTCATCACCATACTGGCGTATCACCCGGCGTGATGGTAAGGGGTGCCAATAGTTACACGTCTCTGTCACCTCTTGTTCGCATTGACGGCACTTGGGCAGTGGACGTTACATTTCAGATGTGTTACGACCCGCGGCTCTACCCTTCATTCGATCCCTGTGAAACCTTACATTTCAGCAGGATAATGCACGACCACATGTTGCAGGTCCCGTACTAGGCTTTCTAGATACAGAAAACGTTCGACTGCTGCCCTGGCCAGCACATTCTCCAGATCTCTCACCAATTGAAAACGTCTGGTCAATGGTGGCCGAGCAACTGGCTCCTCACAATACGCCAGTCACTACTCTTAATGAACTGTGGTATCGTGTTGAAGCTGCATGGGCAGCTGTACCTGTACACGCCATCCAAGCTCTGACTCAATGCCCAGGCGTAACAAGGCCGTTATTACGGCCAGAGGTGGTTGTTCTGGGTACTGATCTCTCAGGATCTATGCACCCAAATTGCGTGAAAATGTAATCACATGTCAGTTCTAGTATAATATATTTGTCCAATGAATACCCGTTTATCATCTGCATTTCTTCTTGGTGTAGCAATTTTAATGGCCTGTTGTGTAGTAGTAGTAGTAGTAGTAGTAGTAGTAGTATACTTAAGGTCCTCTAAATGCCTCGTCGTAGCTAGGAAAGTCAGTGTTGCTGTTAGTCGTTAATGATAATATACTGCATTTCTCATCACCATATAGGTTATCTCTTCAGCTGTCACTCTACAGCACTTATTCTCTATTGACATAATTGAAGCAAGAATTACTAACCCATCTTTATCGCTGAATGAGGAGAGGGGGTTCATGATGACAGACGTACGTTCAACTGAACGTGTATCGTATGATCAGTCCATATGGCCGCGGTCTACCGGCGGATTGTTTTGGCCTCACTGACAGGTCAGCTTCTGGAATGCTGTCACCAGTTCTGAAAGATTGTACGCGTGACGGTGGCGTCTGGTCCACACGATGCTGTTTCACGATTGTCTTCAGGATGCTTACAGCAGCCGGCGGCAACAGTTTCGGCAGCACGTTGTGGAGCTGGTGGTGTCCTGTTTTCCTGGCGTTGAGTTGGGGGGAGCTCTTCATCGCACGGATGGTTTAAATTTGTTTCTCCACGAAGTCACGTAGCCAGCGGCATTTTTTTTTCTTTTTAAAGCGAACCGCCGAGCAGCCGTATTGTCGTTTTGTCGGTGGCGGCTGGCCTCTTCCGCGCTCAGTCGCGGCCGTAGACACGGATGGCTTTACGAGACGCCACCGAAAGACACTTGCAGCGCTCCGACCCTTTACACTGTGCCGCCGCGTGCCTCTGTGATGCTACTGCTGGTCCGCCGTGTTTCGGATCTCTCATTGAGTCTAATGAGGAGACTGTCGCGCTACTTCTCATATCGAGAAAGAGCAAATTTAAAAGGAAATTCTCGGTGAAGTCATTTCCGCAAGGAAGGACAGCTCATTTCTCCCAAATGTACGGCGATTATAGATGATAAATACGTGTCATCAAGCCACTTTATAGTGGATTTCTTTATAACAGGTACAAAAAAATTTCCGTATGTTGCTAGCAAGGTACGATTCCCGTACAGATTCATATTCATTGGCGGTGGTGCACACGGAAGAACGTCAGATTAAACACTTACTGTGTTTATATTAAGACAACTGATAACAATTATGTCCTCAAATCACGTAGTTCCATGAAGGCTCTCATTATCTTCCCTGTGTGAACGTTAGTGCCGAACGTTATTACTGCCTCCGCACAAAAGGAATTTCTTATCGGTTAAAAAGAAAGTGTTTCCACTACAGCCTCTGTACACCTAGTTTATACATCGAATGTACTTTCGGTATTCTTGCTAACGAGCAAAGAACATTTCACTGGCCTTCGATTGTGACTCCACAAACTGCAGAACGCTTTATAGAAACACGTGTATTCATGGTGTTACCCATGATCGAGGTAAGTAATACAATTTGAAGGTAATGACTACTTTGGCTTTCAGGGCATGTACAACAGATGCAACACAAGCGAGGCGAAATGTTAACAGTATTCGTGACAAATTTGTAGACACTTATGAACACATACGGGCAACTACCACTGGATTTAAAAAACAAATGGGGTACCTTGACTAGAATCTCATTTTAATGAACTAAATTTTGTATATCTCATACTTAAAAAATGTACATGTTCAGTTTCTTATTCGTTCTTATGAAATATCTGGTGTATTCTCTGAAACACTTTTCTCCAACTCTACTAAAATCTAAGAGATGACAGTCTGCTAAGCTTTAGTTTTCTTCATTTTATTTGAACTATCTTCACAATCCACGCTCCTTATCGATGGATGTTTTTCGAACGTCACAGATGAAATCTGTCTGTACTTATTTCCAGTAACGTGAACTATGAGATCATACTGACTTAACTAATAATGATCCGTGATACGTATGCATTACGTGCCTACTGCTGGATGGGTGACAAGCTGGAGAAGGGAGCTGCCGTGTTCGGGCGTGTATTGGACATGGTGAATTGACTTCCCAATATGTTGGTGTATCAACTCTGTCTACCGTTTCTACGTGTACCACTAGCACCCGACTAACATGTGGTCACACAAGTATCCTAACCGACAGTGAACGGACAATGACAATTTCAAACCCGACAAGAATTGCTGCTCTCAGCGAATTTACGTCCATTTCAGCCAGTTCCCGAGAGGACATGGCTAATCGAACTGCATGCAATGGACATCTGAAATCGGGTATCGCGGAAAAGTTAATTGTTCACAGAGCCCGAAAAATTCAATAAAATTACGCGTCTTCAGTCGACCAACTGTTGGCGTGTAGTGAGGTCCGGCGAGTCGCGATTTTGCCTATTTCTAAGTTTTGGAAGGTGTCGATGGCACCTACAGTCCAACTCCATTCGTTGACGGTTCAGTTCAGATCATATTTGAGGTGGTTCTTTGACGTTTTCCAGGTGTTTTTCAAACTGTACTGGGTCCACTCAGGTTACCACAAATTAGAACCAGGATGTTTATTTCAACATTCTTTGCGACCAAGTGTTGCACTTTCTTTTACACCTTTATGACGGATATGTTCCTGTGTATCCCAGCTTCCAACATGGAAACGAAGTTCCTATGACTCCTCACATACGTACCCGGTGTGACGAACACAGCACTATGCCTCTATGCCATGTTGACTGACGTCCAAAGTCACCCGATTTAATCCCACAGAAAATGTCTGAGTATATGGAACAGCACGTGAAATGCAGCAATGATCCCCGCAATTTGGTGGCTCTACGGGATCTAATGACCAACGAGTCGCTTCAAATGGATACAGCATCCTTTAATGAAGTTTAGCAATCTCTTCGTCGCCCAGTTGAGGCCACTACCAACGATAGAGGCGGTGCTACGCGGCATTGGCCAGATGCCTGCCAAGGGTCCATATTGCGAAAATCATCCTTCAGAGCTGGCAGATCTAACTTGCCCACCTCTCGGCTGACTAAACTGTAAAATGCAGTCGTCAAACATGAAATTTCCTTACCCACGAGTGTCACTAACCTCGCTGTACAGCCGGAACTCTGTGTCCACTACGTCAGATATTTTCAAGTAACAGAGAACCCGTCTGCGAATTCCAAGACAAGACACCGAGACAACACTTTCATTATTTGTTTTCAACTCACGTGCTCAACGGTCAGCTTCTGCCAGAAGAACAAACCGTCTGCAGTCACCTCCAACCGATTATTTGCATTCAGTGTTAACCCCGATATGCATCGGGAACTTATCTCCAATAATTAGATCCCACAAAATTTACGAGTGCCATACGACTGCCAGCTATGAGCATCCTTCGAATAAGGCTGTGTTTTTCATTTGGAAAACAGATCGTGTTATTCTGAGGATGATTATTCTGTTTGTAAACATATTAAAGAACAATTTATTACTACAGAAATGAATTTTGTGTTACTCTGAGTGTTCGAAAAACACTGTTCTCCCTATTAGTAATTCCCTTGTCTAAAGTATGACTTCCTAATAAAGGTGGATTGATTGACTGATTGATTGATGATGTCACGAATGTCTGGGAGTCACCGAGGGGTAGGTTTATCCACCTAACTGGGAAGGTCCTTTTCTCCTTCGTTCACAATTGCTCCTTTCCTTCGAGTGTTTTAAGTGTTGTGTTCTACGTATATCGGTTGACTACTGGTGTTTGACGTGCGATCTTGTTTGTGTAGTGCGATAGGAAAATGGAAAGAATGAAATCTGGCGCTGGCACGCAAGCTGCTCTTTCGGAAGTGCAGTAAGGGAGCCACCAGGCTCAACATCCCCGTCCGACAGGCGGATCACTACCAATAGTGTCGCATGTTCTCACTTCACAGGACACTGAAAAGAGATCTGGTATTTAATCCAGGATATTGGCGGAAGGTTAGGTGATCAGGAACTTGACGCCACCATCCCTCTGCCCTACTGCTGGTCACCATCAGGATTTGTACCACCTTGCCTCAGAGACGAGCACCATTGTACAGTCGTGCGTTAGGGGTATCGGCTACAGAGGTGGTTATGGTAGGTGTGGAGCCGACTCAAGAGCTGAAACTGTGATCTGTAATTAGAGACGAAATGCTGTCGTTCTACTGTTTCCCAAATTCCACGACTTGGAAGACATTAAAAGCATGAGAGCTGCCGGATGCTCTCACGCGACACGCAAACTCTTTGCCACCGCATACAAGATTATACAACATTAGCCCCACAAAGAGAATCTCTGGGATTTAGGAAGAAAACAAGGATACACATTTTACATAAGTGCAATATAACAGCACTACTTATGAAACATTAAGTACTAACATTAATTATCTAATAATGTCAAATATTTTAAAGTTTCTGCGAAAAGACCTGATTTTCGGGGATTAGAATGAGATGAAACAGTTCTCTTACTTCAGTCTTCAACACCACTTGATTACCCGTAAGACATTTTCATTCTGACAGGTGGCCGAGTTCATGTGTATCCAAGTACCTGACACCTGTATCAACGTTAACAGTCTAAGTACCAGAATATTTGTATCCTCACTCTGTAGCATCAACAAATTAATGATGCATCTGCACTACGGATCAAGTATTATTTGCAGGAGGCCTCTGCATGCCTTGCAATTTAGAAAGGAAACTAAACTGCGACTAAACCATTCACCACGTGCCCCAGAAGCAGTGCTAGTTCCTTGTTATCGCAGAAGAATCTGCTTCTCAGCACAATTTCTGAGTGGTATATCTAATCACGTTGTTGGTTGATTTTTACTAAATTTTCAATTATCTGATAGGGATAGATTCCACTATCAACCGTCACGATATCTCTTTGTCCTTAACTTTATCGGCATTGAATGAAACAATAACTTATACACGTCCTTCATGCCAGCCGCTGCGTCGAGTGCACATGTTACACTGGCAGATGCGAAGCAACTGTCACCCAACCTTTTTTTTGCGTGACGCCTAAAGACAGATGAACGTCAAAGAATATATATAAGTAATTTTCACACTACGATATTGCAGTGCCTGTGTTATTCTGATAACAATGCACTACGGTGACTACAGCTGGGCCGAGCGGTTCTACGCACTACAGTCTGGAACCGCGCGACCTCTACGGTCGCAGGTTCGAATCCTGCCTCGGGCATGGATGTGTGTGATGTCCTTAGGTTAGTTAGGTTTAAGTAGTTCTAAGTTCTAGGAAACTCATGACCTCAGAAGTTAAGTCACATAGTGCTCAGAGCCATTTGACTACAGTTGGTACGAAGTATCAGATGAATTAGCAATTGCGAGTAATGACCACCATCAGCTGTAGAATGGAATGACAATGAAAATTTGTGCCGGACCGGGCCGTCAGATGTACATGAATAGCCATATGATAAGGCGACCGCTCGCGATGAGCGGGAAACCCGGGTTCGAGTCCCGGTCCAGCACTAATTTTCCATCGCCATTCCATTCTACAGCTGGTGATAGTAATTATTCGTAATTGCGAATTCATCTGATGAATTTTCACACTATGTCCATTATTATTCAACATGCCAGCCACCTAAGTATAGGTGACTGATGACCTCAGATGTCCCATAGCGCTTGGAGCCATTTGAACCATTTGTAAACCGTAAGCACCAACGAAAGATAATTTCACTTCAGGAAATTTGTGCTACAAAAGTTGATTCTAACCTAAAACACAACAGAAAAACATGGCAAAATGTAACATAGAACACATTGTGACTACCACATAATACATTTGTTATATTTACAAAACGAAACCTGTATTACAGGCCACTACCCAAGCTTCACAAATAAAAGATACGCGTATGGCAATAAACAAACTGCCTTCAATTAGTTGCACAGACGGAACATACCTCCACGAATTTTGAAGCAATTGAGGAACGACAGAAAACAAAAAAAATACGATAAATTTCTTTTTACAACAGCAGCGCGTTAAGTGTGTCCGATCAAAGTAGAGGATATTCAATTCAGGAATGTTTTCCAGATAACTAAGTCAGAAATGCACCGTTTTGGGGCCACGACCACAAAAAGACAGCCAGTCAATGACGAGTGTGTCTAAGCTTACGTCGCGACACGAAGAATTCTTCGAGAGAACGAACCAATCATTCTTTCAGAGATTTCAAGTTTTTTGCATTGGTGGTGGCAGTAATTTCAGTTTCTTAGTTTAGTGGTGCTGATGTACTTCACAAAATAGAAGTTCATTCATGCGCTCCATAAGGTAGCGAACTTTAAGATGCGTGGGCTATGCATATTATTAAAGATATTGCATTTTTTAGTGTATTGTGTCTACTATCTTACTGCACTGCCATTTCTGTAGTGCTCCTTATTGTAATCAGTGCCTTGAAACCGCAACGAGCATCGTTTATGTACTCTAGCTTCACACAGTTAGCATTATTGAACTATCGCGTGTAATCAAACCAAAGCGGATAGCAAGTAATTATCTAATTTACTCAGTAACTGGGCTCTTGAAAATAAAATGTGAGGAAGTGAAATGAAAGCGAGACAGATGGGAAAGTAAGTAAACTGTTTATAATTTCTAAAGTAATCGCTATAACTATTCATACATTTATCCCACTGTGAGACAGGATAGTCAACGCCTTCATGCACCCACCCACATGTTGCTGAGGTAGTTTCGAGTACGTAGCAGGTGTTCTGCTGGCAATCCCTTACACATCCTCCTTATGTGATTTCCATATTTTTGTAGCCCTCTAGAAAAAATTTGCGGTCGTTGATTTGTTTCGAACGAAGAGGTGCACGTCTGGATACAATCCTTGTTCCATAGGGAATGCAAACATTTTCCCGTGAAGGTACTGAACGTCTTGTTTTACAGTGGGTTAAATGTATTATCAGTTATGAAGATTACTTGTGAAATAGTAAACAGTTTACTCATTTTCCATTTGTCCCGTTATCATTTGAATGCCCCCTCATAAATATTGGCTGGCGGAAGTCTGTTTACATGCATAGTCTACTCTTTTCGCGCACCCATCGCCGACTAGCTACGGTTTTATGGCCTTAACTCTAGTATGGTGCTTTTCCGACCTATAAACCAAAACTTTTGTATGTGCAGACGACCTGGCAATAACAGTTCAAGGCAACAGGTTTGAAGCCATCGAGGAGAAACTAGAAACCGCCCCTTCTACAATGTCAATCTACTACAAAAACAATTCTCTAAAACCCAATCCCTCCAAAACTCAGGTGAGTGCATTCCATCTGAACTCGAGGCAGGCAAAATACAGGCTCAATTTTACCTGGGATGGGACATTACTAGAACACACAGATACTCCCACCTACCTTGGCGTCGTGCTGAACAGAACATTGACATACAAATATTATTGCGAAAAACACGCAAGAAAGTAGAAGCACGAAATTCCCTGATAAGAAAGCTGTAACAGCAAATGGGGTGCTAAACCTACCGTGGTCAGAACTTCAGCCCAAGCTTTGTGCTTCTCAACTGCCGAATATGCCTGCCCGGTATGGTGCAGATCCGCCCACGCAAAAAGGTAGATATTAGCTTGAATGAAACATGCAGGATAGTGACAGGCTGCATGAAACCAACCCCCATAGAAAATCTTCACAGGGCCGCAGGTTTCACAAACCCTGACTCACGTAGGAAAGCCGATGAACATACCGAGAAGCTAAAAAAACCTTTGATGCCCGTCACTCAATATTTGCCCTAGAGTGTGGCCCCAGCAGACTCAAATCCAGACGCCGTTTCCTAAGTTGCGCCTTAGATGAGCCCGCCCCCCCCCCCCCCCCCATCTACTATCCCTACTATCCACTAAGAGAGGACCCACCAAGCGGCGTTTCTGTTGATTGGAAAACCTGGAGAATGCTTAACCGCATCAGAACTGGGGTGGCTCCTGTGAAATCTAATCTGATCAAATGGGGTTTGTTGGACGAAAATGGCGACAAATGCGACTGCGGCACTCGGCAGGACATGGAACATCTACAATGCCCTGCCTACCCCCACAGACGCAACCTCTACGATCTATGGCTGGCTAAAGAAGAAGCATTGGACATTGCCCAATACTGGGCAAACAAATTGTAGTTTGCGGACACGACAAAGTAAAGTAAGTCCGACCTATAGTTATCGTGTAAATTTTGCTCTAACATTATTAGTGTTTTGTTCTCTCTCCTTTTTGCACCCTGAAAGTGGGTCAAAAGCTTTTTCTAATTACAGAAAGAATTTGTGACAATACTGCGACAATGATGCAATGCTAGCTGATACCAGAATACAATTTCTAACACAACTCGCGCAATATTTAACAGTATTATACTGACTGTTTATAATGAGAAATGACTGTAGGTACCACAGAAATCAATTTGCGATAGCATTTAGTTGAGCTTTTGTGCGCTAGAGCAGTCTTACCATTTTGCGCAGCGTGAACTTGAGGGCATACGCCTCACCAGTGGAAAGGCGTGAAGAATCTTTTCAGTCGTCCGTGAACACACGCCCACACGAGTCGACTTGAAAACGTCGTTTGATCACTTCGACGTTGGTGGTTTATTTGGCATACCACACTTCTGTGAACGAGCAGCGATTGCCTATTTCCCGACTGGAGAACCACATTCCAGACGCGCGACCTGAAACATGTACAGCAAGGACGCCATAAGAAGGGCAGCAGCATGTGACAACCATGGGCTGGCCGAGAGCTGGTCGGTGTACTTTGAAGACTGAACGCTATTTTGTACGACCAGAATCTTTACGAAGGAATTATAAGGGGACGAGTCGTCCACGAAATTTAATTATACGTCAACTGCACTACAGAGAGGTCGAAAGATCGTAAACTTGCTGCCATGGTTTATTGTGTACTATGTGCGTTCTTCATTATCTCAACATCGCCAGGCGTTCAAATTCTTAAAATACATTCAAATTGGTTTTACCTGAGAACCCACATCCACATTTACATCCATCTTACGGTGTGAGGCTTGTTGCAGCTACCAGCTCATCTGTTCCAGTTACGAATACTGCGTGCGACGAACAACCATCGTTAAACTTCAGTACTAGTTCTAATTTTTCCATAGTGTTGATTTCGCGAGACGTATATGGAAGGCAGTATGCTGCCCGCCTCTTCTACGAAAGTGCGCTCTCGTAATTTTAACAATATACCTCTGCATGAATAACAGCTGTTGTTGCACCTGCCACATGCGTTCGATAAACGTTGGTTGGTTGGTTGGTTGGTTGTTTGAGGTTAAAGGGACCAAACAGCAAGGTCATCAGTCCCTTGTTTCAAATAGACTCCATTCTGCTAACGGGACATCTCAGTGTAGTCAGAAAAATAAAACGGATAAAGGGGAAACGTAAAAGGGCAGTCACGTTGTCATTAGTAAAAACAAATGAGGGAAGTTGGCAAGAGAACGAACCCAACACTATGCTGAAACAGCATAGGCAAGACCACCTGTGACTTAAAAGGTACAACTGCTATAATGCAGAAAGTACGTATGGGAATAGAAAAACTAACCAAGCCTTAAAAAGAAGGGGTAAAAACAGAGTAAAAGGGAAAGAAAAGAGGATTCCGGTCAGGGAGGTGAATCGGGAATCTCTGAACACTGCCTACAGTGGGAGACACCCAAACACTCACCGCCCTGCCCCAACACCAGAGGGAGATTAAAAACTTTAAAACTGAGAATAAAAACCACTCTCCCGGAGGAAACCTAGAACCAGAGAGACCATCCGGGAATCGTCAGCCAACATCAAAGGTAAAGTGTGGGGGAGTCTGTACTTAGCACGCAGAGCCAAAAGAAGGGGGCATTCAACCAAAATGTGGGCCACTGACTGGAAGGCTCCACAACCACATAGCGGGGGTGGCTCATCACGCAAAAGGAAACCATGGGTCAGCCTGGTATGGCCAATGCGGAGACGACACAGTGTGGTCGAGTCCTTGCGTGAGAGGCTAAAGGAAGAACGCCATGGGCCTGTATTCACCTTAATGGCACGAAGTTTATTAGACAGTGGAGTAGCCTCCCAAGAATTGGCCCATGACTGTGCAAAGTGGGATTTGATGTGAAGCCGTAAATCCGCTGCAGGAGGGGTTACAGAAAACGGGGGGTAAGTAACTGCTCCCCCAGCCAAACGATCAGCGAGCTCATTACCCGGGATACCCACATGGCCCGGGACCCATAAGAAGTCAATGGAACAAGCAGCACGGTGAAGATCAGCGAGATGGTCATGGATGGCAGAGACCAAGGGATGGCGCGAAAAACACCGGTCAATAGCAAGAAGGCCACTCATCGAGTCCGTACATAACAAAACGCGGTTGTGTTGGGATTGTTTAATATAGGTAAGGGCCCGGGAAATTGCCATCAATTCCGCAGTAAACACCCCACATGAGGGTGGCAGTAGATGATTTTCCGTTCCAACGAAGGACGTGAAGGCATACCCAACATGATCAGCAGATTTAGAGCCATCAGTGTAAAAAACAACAGCATCCCGAAACTCCCATAAAATTTGGCGGAAAAAGGAACGGAACACCACCGGGGGGGGATGGAATCTTTCGGACCGCGGCGGAGATCCATCCGAATTCGAGGCCGAGGAACTAACCAAGGAGGGGTGGAGGGGAGGGAGCGAGGAAGACAGGACAAAGAAGGAAGCCGAAAATCACGGGTAAGAGACACAAGGCGCAGCCCAACCGGTAAACCCGCCCGAGGGCGGGAGTCAGGCGGGCGACGTCCATGGTCTGGGAATAGGATAGAATAGGATAGAATAGGAAGGATGAGCAGGAGAAGAACGGATAGTAAGGGCATAAGACACCAGAAGCTGGGACCGCCGAACAGAAAGGGGGGGGGGGGGATCCCAGCTTCAACCAGGAGACTATCAACAGGGCTAGTAGGGAAGGCACCGGTGGCCAAACGGATACCACGATGGTGGACTGGATCCAGCACGTGCAGCGTGGAAGGAGCAGCTGAACCATAAACTTGACAACCATAGTCCAAGCGAGACAGAACTAGAGCACGATAAAGACGGATGAGGAGGGAAAGGTCCGTAGCCCAAGAGGAGTGGGCAAGGAAGCGAAGGACATTGAGTTTACGGAAACATCCTACCTTCAGGAATTTGATATTGGGCAGCCAAGTGAGCTTGTTGTCGAAAAGAAGACCTAGGAAACGAAACTGTGGAACCACAGGCAATCTTTGTGCAGCGAGATAGAGATCTGGATCAGGGTGGACCGTAGTACGGCGACAGAAGTGGACCACCCGCGATTTTAAAGGAGAGAATTGAAACCCGTGGGAGAGGGTCCATGCAGAGGCACGCCGTATAGCCACCTGGAGCTGCCGTTCTGCAGATGGCGTCGAGGAGGAACTAACCCAAATGCAGAAATCATCCACATACACGGCACGGGCGACCAAGGGACCGACAGAGGCCACAAGTCCATCGATAGCAATGAGGAAAAGAAGGACACTCAAGACAGAACCCTGTGGGATGCCCGTCTCCTGGGTCCGTGGAGAACTAAAAGCAGTACCAACTCGAACTCTGAATGACCGATGGATCAGGAACTGGCGGATAAAAATCGGGAGTGGGCCCCGAAGACCCCACTGATGAAGGGTTAGTAAGATGTGATGGCGCCAGGCCGTGTCATAGGCCTTGCGAAGGTCAAAAAACACTGCAACCAAATGGCGGCGCTGGGAAAAAGCCTGCCGAACTGCGGATTCCAAGCGAAGCAAATGATCGATTGGAGATCGTCCCTCTCGAAAGCCACACTGGTAAGGGGACAATAGATCCCGAGATTCGAGGACCCAAGTGAGCCGACGGGCTACCAGCCGTTCAAGTAACTTACAACCAACATTGGTCAAACTAATTGGCCGATAGCTGTCAACAGATAGGGGGTTCTGACCAGGTTTAAGGACAGGAACCACAATGCTATCCCTCCACTGAGAAGGGAAGTCACCCTGGAGCCAGATATGGTTAAACACCCGAAGAAGATGGTGCCGTTGTGGAGCACTGAGATGTTGAAGCAGCTGGTTATGAATGGAATCTGGGCCAGGGGCCGTATCGTGAGAAGAAGATAGAGCAGAAAGAAATTCCCATTCAGTGAAAGGTTCGTTGTAAGATTCTGACTCACAAGTGGTGAAACATAAGGTGACAGCTTCAGCCTGCTGTTTTTGATGAAGGAAAGCAGCTGGATAGGAGGCCGACGCTGATGCCACTGCAAAATGGGTCGCAAGATGTTCTGCAAGAACTAATGGGTCCGTACAAATGCCATCTGGGAGGTGAAGGCCTGGGAGGGTGGACTGCCGATGGCAACCTTGGAGAGAGCGAAGTGTAGCCCATACCCGTGACAGAGGGACAGTGGAACCAAGGGAAGAAACGAATCGTTCCCAACATATCCGCTTGCTCTGTTTGATTAAATAACGGGCTTTAGCGCGAAGGCGCTTAAAGGTAGAAAGGCTGGCTACAGATGGGTGCCTCTTAAAGTGTTGCAAAGCTCAACGGCGATCACGGATGGCAATGGCAATGGCCGTACTCCACCACGGGACTTGCCGACGACGAAATTGTGCAGATGAGCGCGGGACAGCAAGGTTAGCAGCGCGAACAATCGCGTCAGACACGTTACGTAGGACGTCATCAATACAACCCGACAAAGAGGGAGAAAACTCGACCTGTGCAGTATATAGAGGCCAATCGGCGCGGTGGAAAGACCAACGAGGTAACCTGTCCATCGGGGAGCGGGAAGGGAGCGTGATAATCAACGGGAAATGGTCACTATCACAAAGGTCGTCGTGTGGCGACCAGTGTAATGAAGGGAGGAGAGAGGGAGAAGAAAGAGAAAGATCAATGGCAGAAAAGGTACCAGGACCAGCACTGAAATGAGTAGGGGAGCCATCATTAAGAAGGCACAGGTCGTGGTCTGCAATAAATTGGTCGATAAGAAGACCTCGTCTAGATGGAAAGGCACTGCCCCACAAAGGATGATGAGCATTAAAATCCCCAAGGAGGAGGAAGGGAGGAGGAAGTTGCTGAAGAAGGGTGGTTAAGGCAGCAGGTGTAAGAGTCCTGTCAGGAGGGAGATAAAGATTGCATACTGTGACTGCAGAGTCTAAGTGGACCCTAACAGCAACTGCTTCCAATGTAGTTTGGAGAGGAATCCACGTGCTAGCAATGTCTGTACGGACCAACGTACAAACGCCACCAGAAGCCCGCAAGGGTCCGACCCGATTTCGACAGAAAACACGGAACCCACGGAGGGTCGGTGAGTGAGCATCAGTAAAATGAGATTCCTGGAGAACCACACAAGCTGCTGAGTAGGACGAAAGAAGGGATTTCAATTCCGGAAGGTGACGATAGGAGCCATTACAATTCCATTGGAGAACCACAGAACGATGGTTTAAATGAGGGCTGAACACGCTAAATCCAGTCATACCGCCGGGTCCCCACCCGTCACCGACAAGGAGGGGGCGACATCCATAAACGACAGGTCAGAATCCAGTTGTGAAGCCGGGGAAGGGACCTCCGGTGACACCAGAGGCTCTTTGTCCCGGGACTTATGTTTCTTCTTCTTTTCAGGCTGAGATCGAGGAGGGCTGTGTGGCATAATGGAGCCAGCTGCAGCAAGATCAGGAACAGAAAGAGACCGGGCGACCTGGGGGCCGATAGACCGCGGCTCTCGCGGTCGCCGCGCTGCAGCAGACCTTTGACCTGGAAGGTGCCGGGAAGGGGCATCCCGGGAGAGGCGCCCTTGACTGGCAGACGCCGAAGGAGTGGGACACTTCTCCGGCTGGGGAGGGGGAGCGGCGCCCAGAGGAGAAGGTGTGGGAGCCGCAGGGGAGGGGGGAAGGAGAGGGATCCGGGACGGGGGTAAGGAAGGGGGAGGAAGGGATGAAGATGTAACCAAGGCGTAACTAGATGTCATGGACACAGGGTGCAATCGTGCATATTTCTTACGGGCCTCTGTGTAGCTTAAACGATCAAGAGACTTATACTCCTGTATCTTTTTTTCTTTCTTATAGACTGGGCAATCTGCTGAACGTGGAGAATGACTACCATGACAATTTACACATACAGGAGGGGGAACACAGGGACTCCCCTCATGGAGTGGACGTCCACAGTCACCACAGAGAGGGTCCTGGGTACAGCGGGAAGACATGTGACCAAACCGCAAGCACTTAAAACACCTCATAGGAGGTGGGATGTACGGCTTCACATCACAGCGATAGACCATAATCTTAACTTTCTCAGGAAGGGTATCCCCTTCAAAGGCCAGGATAAAGGCACCAGTATCAATACGATTATCTTTAGGACCCTTCTGAACACGCCGAACAAAGTGAACACCCCGCCGTCCGAGATTGTCCCGAAGTTCCTCATCAGTTTGAAGGATGAGGTCTCTGTGAAAAATCACACCTTGTACCATATTTAGAGACTGGTGAGGGGTAATGGACACGGGAATTGTGCCAAGATGGGTACAGGCACGAAGGGCCGCAGATTGGGCAGTCGAAGCAGTTTTTATCAGTAACGAACCCGACCGCATCTTGCTCAGGGAGTCCACTTCGCCGAACTTGTCTTCAATGTGTTCCACAAAGAATAAAGGTTTGACACTGGTGAAAGTATCTCCATCAGTCCTGGTGCAAACTAGATAACGGGGGAAAGGTTTTGCCCCTAGACGACGGGCCTGACCCTCCTCCCAGGGGGTAGCCACGGAAGGGAAGGCCGAAGGGGCAAGAGAAGCAGCACTTGAGGAATCAGTACCACGCAGAGAGACTGCCGCAGAAGAGCGGCCAGAGGTTTGGACCCTTATGCATTTCATCTGCATAGCGTCCGCCCTGATACCACCCACTCCGATCAGGGGCTCTCCTCACGGGCGCCACCCAGCCACAGCAAGGGCCGTCTGGCACGGCGGCCATTGCCGGGAGTTCCGATGCTCCAGGATGACGAGCAACCACTCCAAGGCATGCATGAGGAGGTCACAGCTCAGGTATCAGAAGTGTGATCCCTGTGTGTTCAGGGGGCTCAACCAAAAGGGTACATAGCGACCCCACCACACGGGCTGGCTACCGTGCTGGCTATGCACCCTAGCATCGGACAACGACGTAGAAGAAAAGGTGGAATATACTAGGAGGGCACACGTCGGAGACACTAGGTAAGGTGCTCTTCCCCAAATGGCTCACACTACGGAAGAGAAATTTTGGAATGGAGGTCAAACCCCAGAGGGGGACCAAGGAATGCCAAAAGGAGGAGATGATTACGCAACAAAGCCAGAGTGTAAAACCAACAGAACCAGGAGGATAGCGGGGGCAACATAAGCAAGGACACCAATAGAGGGAGAGGAGAGGGCGAGGGGAAAGGGGTATGGAGGGGAAAGGAGGGGAAGGGAAAGGAAATGCAGCCCGGGAGAGAAAGAAGGCTGCAATGGCTCGGGGCCCCGTGCTCGCCACGCACGTATCCACAAAAGAGTTGTGGACCCCCTGGGGGGTTCGATAAACGTCTCTTAACATTTTCACGCTAACTCAACGAAGCCCTGACAAAATGTGTCGCCGCATCTTTGGATGTACATTATCTCTTCAATTAACCGTGCCAGGTAAGTGCCCAAGGCGAGGAGCAATCAATAGAAGGAGTATTTTCTAAGCTGCCTCTTTTGGATGAATTATATTTGTTTCGGTTGCTTCCAATGATTCAGCTTCGTTTTGGACTTTTCTAAAACTACTTCTGGGTGTTCGTTATGAACCAGTTATCATAAACGTGATCCAACTATATTATATTGCACTACCACAAGTGAAGTGTTAAAAGAGCACAACAGACAAACAGCCGAAACGAAAACTAGCCTTACGTGGCGTTTAGGTCCTGTACATGACCTCATGGCGAGACTATTTCCTCCGCAGAAATTTACTGTATTATTTCGAACTAAATTTGTTTAGTCATGTCTTAAAACACATAATTTACCCAGAAATAAATACGCTGAGTCAGGAGTCTACAAAATCCATTGCAGAGATTGTGAAAGCACGCATGTATGGGCCAGACAGGAATGCAATTAGATATATACATATTATAAATTAAAATCCCCGCCGCGTACTGATACGGTTTAGACTAATAGGTAGACTGATTCCCGACGAAGGTTTGGATTGGACTGGATTGTTTGGGGGAAGAGACCAAACAGTGAGGTCATCGGTCTCATCGGATTAGGGAAGGAAGTCGGCCGTGCCCTTTCAAAGGAACCATCTCAGCATTTGCCTGGAGCGATTTAGGGAAATCACGGAAAACCTAAATCAGGATGGCCGGATGCGGGATTGGACCGTCGTCCTCCCGAATGCGAACGAAGGTTTGTGTGTATCACTACATATCACAAGCAAATCGTCGTCTGGGAAGCCGAGGTAGGTCGCCAGTTCGCTATAACAACACTGCCCCTAAGTTCTAATCGTACGGCATCAGATAAACGTTTAAAAACCAAGCACACCACAGAACAAACTGAGGGCAGCGTCAGCGTAATCGACACAGCAGCTAAAGGCTGGTTGTTGAATGTGATACATGAAATGGAGATGTTTACGAAAAAGAAAATAACACCGCAATGAATAAATAGTTAAATTTGAATTTTCCGCTTGTTTGATGAGCTGAGTATGCTAATACCTGATTTGCACATTTCATATAAGATAACTACGTCAAAATTAATTTGATCATGTACCCAACCGATGAGATTACAGTAAACATTACAGATCTGACGCACGCCACTACATGTATGACTGTAGTAACAAACGGCACTTTTCACCCGGTCAACCCAATAACAAGTCGCCAGCAGGTCAATGATTATAGCTTAAGTTCTAAGCTGAATTTTCGTAATCTTTATCTGATCTTCTTGCTAAATACTCAAATCTCCACAAATTTTATGACGGTCGAGTCTGACGAGCGAAATCGCTTATAGCAAATCAAATTCTGTGCGACCTGTGTGTGTTTTATCTGAACAATAAAGACTAATGGACCGCAAGAAATAGAGGTCTTGACGCAAACGCTGAAAAAATCCCAAATTTATCGAATTTATTCTGTTTATAACCAACCAACACAAACAGCAAGTGCAATCTCTTAAGAACAACCAGCTTGACGCTAAAAATGCTTCTCTGCTAAGGAATGTTCTGACTTCCGCCTGCTCCACGCAGCTCGAAACTAGTTAGGTGTGAGAGGGAACTGAACAGCTTCCCGTCTCGCTAACCACAACCTGTTTTAAGTTGACATCTGCTTTCAGTTTTAACACCACTATAACGTGCGTTAAACTGGGTGATGCTACCATTTCTAGCAATCAGCAGCTAGGTACAGCAGTCCAAATAAATATTGAAATGGGCCTCGCTACAGCAAGGGGTAGTGCTGTGTGTCGATACATTTAAGTAACAACAGAGTGAAAAGCTTTAGACACTGGGGTATGCCAAATGGGATCCTCGAAATAGTGATTTGATTATCTTGAGGCACTGCTATCAGCTATACTGAAAACCTACTGAAATGTAGTGTACAGAGTACTACAAGACAACGCACTTTTCTTTGTACAGTGGTTAAAAATTGTTATGCAAGTGAAATTTAATTTAATGTTTAGTTTTCATCCCTGAGCGAGAGTCCCAATTTTTTCCTTCAATTATTCTGAATTATAAACCATAAATCCCAGGAATGACAGTATCATAATTACGAGTAACTTGGGAAAAAACCTGAAGAAAGTTCGTGTAGTAACAGTCCATATCCTAGTGACCATCCTCTGGTAGACTAAGTAATTATTGGACAAAGGGTGTTTCAACACTAGTCAATAGTCATGTCAGTGTTATGAGGGTCACCGTCACCCTACCCCTACCGCCTGCCATCCCCCACATCTGTTTTCCAAGACGGAGGATCTAGTCCACATTTTCCAAGTTAAAATGGTAGAGTAAAAATTCAAGGTGACGGAATCTGCGTGCGCGCGCGTGCGTAAAATTTCAACAGCATTTGCTTTGCTCAGTTTATTCTGACTTCCGATAGGAATTTTGAGAAACATGGATAGTGTACAAGGAAATACTACATACCTGTCCATGATATTTATGGGTATTACAAACCGATCGAGTTCTGTACCACGCCAGACTACAAAATGTTGCAAAATTCGAGAGGTAGAGAAGCCTGGCAAGCACGATCTGCAGATAAGAAGGTCGAGCATCCCACGTCAGATTCTTCCACTACTCCCCAATGGCAAGTCAACTTACAAAACGTGGTAATTTGTTGCTCATTTCTGATGGCGTGCTACGGTCGCAGATTCGAATCCTGCCTCTGGCATGGATGTGTGTGATGTCCTTAGATTGGTTAGGTTTACGTAGTTCTAAGTCTAGGGGACTGATGACCTCATTTTCAGTCCCATAGTGCTTAGAGCCATTTGAACCATCTGATGGCGTTAGTAACCATTATTGCCACATGAAAAACACGTGTCGCCACATTTCCTTCCAACTGATCGCGAAGAAGGATGCACAGTGAATTAATTCAAGGTGACAATGCTTTTTATACGAGGGTAGATCAAATAGAAACTGTATTTTACTTTTTAAATTCATTTATTGAAAACTCAAGGCAATTATCTGTTTTTCACATAGTCTCCTGCTTTGGAAAGGCATTTGTCCCAGTGTATGGGCAGCTTTTTCATGCCCTCATCATAAAAAGGCTTGGGTCGTGTCACCAGCCAGTTGCACACCAAGTCTTCCGCACACTCATCTTCAAATCGTCGCCCTCCTAGAGTTCCTTTAAGCGGTCCGAATAAATGGAAATTGCAGGGCGGTATGTACGGGCTTCAAGGAGGATGATCAAGTGTAGTCCAGTGCATTTCCTGTAGCTTGAAGACAGAGCTGCAGTATGTTGTCGCGCATTATCATGGAGGAGGATGACCTGTCGAATAGATTGGTCTCGTCTTTTGCAGCCATATGCAACTCTCGCCTTGTTCAACAGTTCGCAGTAGTAAGCAGCATTGATTTTGTGTCGCTCATGCAAAAAATCAATCAGCAAATTGCCTCGGTGATCGAAAAAAAAAAACGGTAGAAAGAACCTTGCCAGCTGACAATCGAGTCTTTGCTTTCACTGGTGCTGCCTCCCCTTTCCTCCGCCACTCCTTACTGGCTTGTTTGGATTCTGGAGTGTGTGGTGAACCCATCTTTCGTCGCAGGTGGCTGTCCGACTCAAAAATGCATCACTTTCTTCCGCAAACCTTGCTGTAAGACTGACAGACTTCCAGTCGTCTTAACATATTTTCGGTCAAAAGTTTAGGGACCCACCTGGAACACATTTTAAGGAACTGTAGGTAGTTTGTAATGATTGCTTGACAGCTCCCATAGCTGATTCCGACTTTTTGTGCAATTTCCGATCCTCTCGCCCGTCGATCGTCATCAATTTTCTTTCTTTAACCGCACGAATGTTTTTGTCTGTCATGCTGGTTCAAAGACGGCGATCGTGTTGCTGAGTTTCCTCACGTTCTTGTCCTTCCTTGAACTTTTTGTGCCAGGCGAACACACGATGTTTTACCACCGAACTGTGCAGTCAATCTTCGGCAAATTTCCGCCGCAGTAACTCCTTCACGAGCAAGAAATTTTATAATTATGCGTCGCGCAATGGAGGAGTAGGCCTGTTGCTCAGACATCGTGAGCGTTACTGCCGAAACGGCGAGAAATATCTAACGATACGCTCCCCTCACTACTAACGGTCCCGCCTAAGCATAGCAGATCAGAAACAAAAATCCCGTTTATATTTGATCCCCCCCCCCCTCCTCGTATAAATGATCAGTGGACAGAGAGGATGGATTGCTGTACCGAGGATACAGTACGTGCAGACATGCCTCCTGAGCGCAAGAGTTCTTAAGCTTTGATAATTAAACTCACAGGGGACGAGCACCATTATTAATACATGCAAACTTTGAATGTCTTCTCGTTCCTGTGGCGGGCTATGAGGGTGACCCAATGCCTTGCGTACAGCCCTCACATAGCAAGTAACATTTGCTGCAGCATATCTTGACTATTTTCGTGTGACTCCAACCGTAGTTATTTTAAATCCTACGATAGGGGAAAATCCTGGAAAATGTTTGCTCTCTGAGCTTAGAGTTCTTTTAGAGCAAGTCGACGAGGTATATAGTATCATCATTCCTCTTATTATAAACGTAGAAAGGTCCAGCTATAAGGGTAGTGAAATGAAAAGCAACACCCGCCACAACGGGACCATGAAATGGTTCCATTCAAAAGTTATCACATGCTTTACGACATTTATCCCACTGAGAGACGATATGATCAATTTCTGTTCCTTAGAACGCGGTCGGGAGCTGAAGGATCGACAACCGCATTTCCTCGTCCGACTAAAACCGACGCTCAGGCATCAGTTTCTTGAGGTCGTCAAAGACGTGGAAGTTGCAGTGTCTCCTAACCAAATCGCTCAAGCACAGCCTGCGTCCGATTGGCAGTGTAGGGGCCGGCGTTACAGTGCAACACGAAGATTCCATCCGGGAGCATTCCTGGCGTTTTGACTTTATGGCGCGTCGCAGTTTCTGCGAAGTGTCTTCATAGCGTTTCGCACTGATCATGGTTCCACGCTCGACGAAATCAACGAGCAGAGGTAGCATCCTGTTTGACGATAACGTCCCGCGCCACACTTCTACTCAGACGAAGGCTGATCTTTCACCGTGTGATTTTCATGTCTTTGGCTACCTCAATAAAGAGAAGTGTGGACGTCTACTGCAACTTATTTAACGTATTATGATACAAAATTCCCCATCGTCTGCACTCACACTGTCTTAAAAATTTCTCACGATAGTTCGTACAGCGTTTGTCAGTATAACAAATGATCTACTTATTTACTTTAGAGTTCATGCTCATTCAAGCTGCTGAAGTCCGCCCCCCCCCCCGTATCTGAGTGGTCAGCGCGACGGACTGTTAATCTTAAGGGCCCGGGTTCGATTCCCGACTGGGTCGGAGATTTTCTCCGCTCAGGGACTGGGTGTTATGCTGTCGTCATCATCATCATCATCATCATCATCATCATCATCATCATCATCATCGACGCGCAAGTCGCCGAAGTGGCGTCAAATCTAAAGACTTGCACCAGGCGAGCGGTCTACCCGACGGGAGGCCCTCGTTACACGCCATTATTACTATTACTATTACTATTATACTGCTAAAAACATTAAAAAAGCCTTCAAGACAAACATAACAATTCACAAAAACATTCTCTTGACCCGTTTCTTGAGTGTCTCCGTCCGCAACTGTACTCTGATGGACGAAAATTAGAACTACGTACTCGATTGATCCCACTTCAGACCATCTGTCACTATGCACGCATGAGTCATTCTCCTGATACACGGGCTCCAGACAGTAGCGATATAAAGGCGCCACGCTTCAAATGTGAAAGAAATACCGTAAAAACAGTACAGCGGTATAGGGCTATCCTGATAGCCAATGTCCGACGTGCCAGTCAATTGCACTAATTATTTAGACGATGGTGAGGACAGGCTGCTTGAACGTCAAAATGAGGACAAGAAAGAAGACTGCAACTGACAGAACATGAAGAAGCTGTTCTGGCTATGACGCTTATGACGTATTGCCAAGGAATATGGAATTTGCGAGGTGAGTGTCATTCGCATCGGCAGCATTTCCATACCTATCATCTGTCGCTGAATCGGGCACTCAACGACCGTTATTTCGAACGTCGTGCAGAATTTTGTCGGTTTGTCCTTCAGCAACTGAGAGACGACCCTACGTTTTTTCAACATGTGCTCTTTACCGATGAAGAAACGTTTACTAACCACTCTACTGTAAATTTGCATAAAATGCACTGCTGGGCAGCCGAAAATCCACACTGGCTTCGTCAGGTCCAACAAAGGCCGTGGAGCGCAAACGTATGGTGCGATGTCATAGGAAATTACGTTGTAGGACCTTACTTCATCTCTGGCATTCTATATGGACATTCGTACGCACACTTTCTGATTAACATTTTGCCGGTGTTTCTAGAAGAGGTACCACTGGATATTCGACAGTGTATGTGGCTGTAACAACGGTTGTCCAGCTCCCTCGCCCCGAGTTGCTACGAAAATAATGAATGAGAACTTTGCTGGACGTTGGATAGGACGAAATTCTGTTGTCAAATGGCCTGGGGACCCCCGATTTGACTGTCCGGAGTTATTTCTTTGGGGAGCACTCAAGATGCAGTCTGTGTCATCGAATCGCCAGTGTATGCCCTACCATATCATCCACTGTAATTACATCCGTTCATCATCCTTTCGAACGGCGATTGCAAATGTGCCTTTCTGTTCATGGTCAACAGTTTTAACACAAACTTAACTGAAGGATAAAGTTATTGTTTAGGAAGACAAAATTTATGTAATGTGATTTGGGGGGTGGTTACCAAATCATCCTTTTAGTTTGCAGCTTTTGTATTTTTTCGTGTTTGCAGTTAACATTACTGAATATAGATTCTGCCTTTTATGCAAAACACTTTTTTCTTGTTGCCCAAACTTGTTTCGGCACCTCTGTACCATCATCTGAGGGTTTTGTTTATTGAGCAACTGTTAAACGTTAAATATTTTAACTGATCTAACAAATAAGACCTGA
The DNA here is from genome assembly GCF_021461385.2 of Schistocerca piceifrons. Classification (NCBI taxonomy): domain Eukaryota; kingdom Metazoa; phylum Arthropoda; class Insecta; order Orthoptera; family Acrididae; genus Schistocerca; species Schistocerca piceifrons. The sequence goes on along the minus strand of NC_060141.1, from coordinate 406,795,602 downwards.
AGACAGTTTTTGTTCGTTTTTGTTCTTACCCTGATTTTTCATTATATGGTTTTGCAGGACCATCTGTATAGTGTCCTGCAGTGATAGCTTATCTGCAAACCAAATGATGTAAATGTGAATTTTGTCAGCTAGTTAACACATCCCTTCATTTTTTAAAACGTGACTTTTGGTGTGGCAAAATGTGTATATATTTGTTATTACTCACGGTTTGTCGTGACCGATCTTTCTTCTTGCGCATTCGTGGGCACTGCACACAGACATTAAATATATTTCGCGTAATTCCGGTTTTGCGAACGGCTTTTCACTTCGCAAAATGCAGTCTACACGATGTTGTGTCATGTCCTAACACCGTCGGTGTTCGTTTGTCCCAGAGTGAGTTTAGCGCGGAATTTTACAAATTTCGTATGGGTCATAACCATTTTCCTCTGCTTCTTGTTTTATTGCATTTAGATCCTGTGTGTAATTCTGTTTGCTTTTGTGTGTGTGTGTGTGTGTGTGTGTGTGTGTGTGTGTGTGTGTGTGTGTGTGTGTGTGCTATTCAGTCTGTGGAACCGTGTAACGTAAAGTCAAGATAACAGAAACTAACAAATGCTGTCTTTAGGCCTCATTTTATTAGATCAGTTAAAACATATAATATGTTCAATTTACAGTTCAATAAACAAAACCCACTGGTGGGACAGAAGTGCCACAATATGTTTGAGGACAAGAAGAAACAGTGTTTTGCATTTGCAGTGTCAAATAAGACGACAGCGTATATTGTACGTAACTGATAATGCTGTCATTACGCGCTTACGTTCAACATGAAATGATATTTGTTAAGAACAATTTTTATTTTGCGGTGTACAGGTGGTCATCCTAGTATTTTAGTGAAATGTTTAGTTCAAAGACTGTATCCCGTATAACATAATTTAGAGCAGCGTAGGTAGAAGAAGTTGTCCAACAGCACACAGCAACGTACTTCCCTGTAACATTTAGATATCTAATACAGTAGCTGCTTTCTGCAGCGGTAAGACCTCTTTATTTTCGAAGAATGAACAATTTATTTCTCAGTTTCAGCTCGTGTAAATCCGGGAGGATACACAAATGTGAAACAGTTTTCCTAATGAACTTTGCGATAGAACCTGCATCTAGGTCGTCAGTTGGTTCAAGGGGAAATGAAACTACTCTCGTAGACAGGCCTACCTTGCTGTATACAACTACGCAGCCCGGTCCGAGACGCCTGTCTGGCCGTGTTTAACACCGCTAATGCAGTTTCCGGCCACCGTGCTCACATTCTAGGCCATTTCTCGATTTTTTCTTCTTTTTACGACAGGTTTTGACGTCAACATTAAGAAAAGCTATACCACCGTAATTGTCTTTTCAAGACCTATCGACTACAGATAAAAAAATATTAAAAAACGTACGTCAACATGTCAGTGGATACCAGAGCTAAAAAACATCGACGCTGTAACATTTGCTGAAAACCGCGTTCCGATATGTGTAATTGTTCACGAAATAAAAGGGATGTTACTGTTTACGTGACTCGTCCTATCTATAATTTATGTAATTCTACTGTTTTCCGATCGTCATGATATTTTGCTCACGTTACATTCAAGTCAAGAGAAAGATCACTGTCTACAAAAGATTCCGTATCTGACATGAAACATTTATGTATGCACGCAACAAATAAAGGGGAAATGTTGTCACTAAAATCTCCGAAAGTTCTTGCCCGACTTACTTCAATGTCTGCAATCCCCTACTGAATACGAAAGAAGCTACATATTTTTTAACATACACTGTATATGAAAATAAATGAAAAACTGTCTTCAGGCATAATTCAAATGTGCTAATTCGCTAACTGATCAACTTGTAATAATTAAATGTTTCTTTTAGGGGAGTTCTCTGTCGAACTACATGAGTTTTATCTTGATAAGTAAAGCAACAATCTGTTGTCTGCAATCCAGGCCTTTGTGTCACCGGCTGTCCCATTTGCTGAATTAATACTTCACATACATTTCGCACTGACAGTTGTCACCTGTAAATAATCAAATTTTGGTTCAAAAATGGTTCAAATGGCTCTGAGCACTATGGGACTTAACTGCTGAGGTCATCAGTCCCCTAGAACTTGCAACTACTTAACCCTAACTAACCTAAGGACATGACACATCGATGCCCCAGGCAGGATTCGAACCTGCGACCGTAGCGGTCGTGCGGTTCCAGATTGTAGCGCCTATAACCGCTCAGCCACTCCGGCCGGCTCAAATTTTGGAATTATTAATTTGAATTAGCGGCACGATTACTAATGACGTATCGAGGAAAGCGATGAGCGAAGTAGAGAACTTTGTGGTATCGAGCTCTTTGCAACATTCGCTTTGCTTTTCTGAATAAACTGACCTTCAGAATATACCCGGTTTTTCATGGATCAGTGATACAAAGCCTTCACAGAAGAGCCCGCACCGGGCAGTACTCGCTGTAGGCGGCTCTGCTTCCGATTCCATGGAATCCACGATTTGCACCTTCGTAAACTCCTCTACAGAGACTACGTAGCTGCATGGTCGTTATACTGCGGCTGACACTTGGGCTGCTTTTTAGGATATGCTTGTAAGTCTGGAGTGCATAGTTCCAATTTTCGTTTGGCTGCTCAGAAAATGTATGGATGGTGAGATTTCTTCTTATCGAGATGTTGAAAGTGTTGTGAAAATATGAAAAGTATTTTCAAAAGCGAAGGACGATAAAGATGAAAAAACGACGTATTCTTCCTGCTCGAAAACTGATTAACACAAGTCACTGGCAGAGACAGCACAGTTATTGACCTACCAAGTTTGTTCAGGTGTGCATTTATGTCGATCCAGAACTAACAACTCGTGACAGGGCAATCTGTTTCCCCTGTAATAACAGCACTTGCGTGAAACCTTTGAACGCAAGCAGAGGATGCGGGGGCGGCGTAAGGGGTAGTAGTTACTGCCGGAGCTCATCAATTATGGCAACGAGCTATATCCGTAAACGCCAAGCTCGTTTTACCACGGATGGAGTCGTCAATCGATAGCGTAATTGTGGTCCTTGTTCTGAACAATGAGACGTCTTGACACGCTACCTTCTATCGCATGCTCCCTTTAGGGAATCTCTGATCACTTCTATTCTCAGATTAATAAAAACATTATCACTAAAATAAGACGCCTGCAGAGTGATTATTAGATCCGCAAACAGCAACCTTGTATGACAAAAATTTATGATGCTATGTAGGATATCTGAAAATCAGGATTTTACACATAGAAAGCACCATACGATAATGCTACAGAGACTGCAGTAGAATTTGTCTCTTCCTTCGCTACTTTCTTCCCTTTCTGCTTTACAAACCGACCGAGGTCTAGGGCTGCTGTTGTGGCATCCACTTCTGCTGGCATAGAGCCAAAGTGCAAAGTCCAAAGGTGGAGTAAGAAAGAAATATTTAGAAATAGACTGTCCTGTCATTAAGAAGTACAATATTAATATGGGTGGAGTAGATATTAATGACGAATAAATTGAATGCTATCGGGCATGGACCCTTAAGTGCTTACTTTACTTTATAGACCTCATTGTAGTAAGTTGTTGTTTTACGTATAGACAGCACTGCAGGGAACAGCAACTTCCAAAAAAGAATCTAATGGATTTGCTGAAATTCAGGATGTCTTTGGCCGAGGCTCTATTGTCATGTCCAGATAGGAAAAGGGCAGAAGAATGTGAAGTACAATTAGAGAGAAGTAGTTCCACCTACAAAGGCAAAAATTTACAAACCCCATCCAAAACCAGGGCTGGACAAGAGGTATGATGGCTATGAGCACTGGCCAACAGTGGATGACATTTATTCCCCAAGGACTTGCCAGTTTGAGTACTGCAACAGCAGGACAAAAACTAAATGGGTCAAATGGGATCAGTACTTCTGTCTATCCAAGGAAAAAACTATTTCAACTCATTTCACAAAAAATAATGTTTGATTTTGTGATGTAATTTTTAATTATTGAAACATTTTTGCAATGATTGTAATATTTTTGATAAATTTTATAATTTGTGATACCTTTTTGATATGATTGTGATATTTTTGATGAGTTTTGTAATTAAATATGAAGATAAAACATAGCTATGATGCAATTTATACAGCAAACTTCAAAATTTTCCCTAAAGCAACAGCATAAGATCATATGAACTTTCTACTGAATTAAAACCTGACCTGCACGGTCACAATAGTGCTTTTATTGCATAATTATACATGAAAAAAATCTTCAGTATTTTTTCTGTAATCAAGGACATCAGGACACTAATGTTACCTGCAGTTCTTGCACACTGAAAAATATTTTCTGGATGGAAAGGGTTAAGACAATGAGTGAGGCAACAGCAAACACTTAGAAGCACGAGTTAAGAAACTTAACAGAGAAGCCACTCTGGGAATTAGATCAAGAGAAACTATGCAAATTTTTAAGTACATCCTGCTCGCTGTGCGTATTTTTAACCGGTTGCTGCCAGCGAAAACAACCGCACGCTACGAGAAACTAAACGAAACTTAGTATCTTGAAATAGCTGCGTCGTTTCTTCTGGAGACGTTAACCCTTAGCAGGGTGAGACGAGCTTTGTGGGGTCTTGAAAGGAACGGTAAGGAGATAACATAAATAGCGGCTTTACTGGTAGAGCTCCATGGACATTACATTTATAACGGTATCGCGAAAGTGTTGTGGCAAACTTATTACATGCCGTAATAAAGACTGACAATTTCGTCGCAACACATGGCCGAAAATTACGACGTACGCCGCTAGGCGGTGCTTTAAAAGAGAGTACTTGAAATGAGCGTGAAGATTTCCTCATTCGAGCACTAGCCAGCACACGTGGAGCATGGGACGGTATACGAATGGTGAGTCTGCAGGCATGCACTTACTGTATGGAATAGCTGAGTGCAATGGAAGAGCCGCTAGACGCATTTATCGAGAACGCTTCCCAGACAGACATCAACCTCACCACAGTTAGTTTGTACGTCTGCATCGAAATTTGTGCGACTACAGGTCATTCAGAAGTGGCAGGGCTAGTGAGGGCAGGCCATGATCGGCGCGTTCGGACGTTAGTAAAGGAAGTCTGTTGGATTCCCTGGTGACTTAGCCAAGCACCGTAACAGTGCCATTATCTCGGACTTGCTCCTAACATTCTCAAGCATGTTTCGAACACGAGTTCTTACACGACTTTCATCTCCAAAGGATGCAGTTATTGCACCCCGATGACCATCCTTCACGTGATAGTTTCGCTCAGTAGTTTCCGCAACGAAGTGGCCGAGATGTGCATTTCCCAGCTTATGTGTTGTTCATTGATAAGGCCAATTTTACTAGGAATGGCGTATTAAAGCATTACAATCAGCATTTGTGGGCACCAGAAACCCTCACGGTGTGCGGCACTAGACGGCAAATGTCGCTCACAGTTAATGCGTGTGCGTGTTTGGTTGGCGACTAAATTTGGCCACAACTTTCGCCGTCCCGACAGACCGCAGCTACTTATCAGACCTTTCTGGGACAGGTTCTTGCGGGTTTGCTAGAAGATTGATATCCCCGATGGTTGGAGGAGTATGGGGGGGGGGGGGATTGATCCTGAAGTAGGTGGTGCGGGAGATCAGAGGGAAGTGCCTCCCACCATCAAGGGGGCAGGTGTAGTCTTCTGGTTCTGAGACGCGACAGGTATGCGAGTAATTGATGGGGGCGACAACTGTTCTCGTAGCAGCGGCGTAAAAGGACATAGCCACAGGATGTAGGCGCTCAAATTTCCTATTAGCCTCAGTGTAGGTCAGTCGGTCCAGCGTCTTGTTTCGCATGATTTTCCTCTATTTATGGAAAATCCTGCAGTCTGGAGAGCGAGGAGAATGATGCTCTCCGCAGTTGACATAGATGGGAGGCGGGGCACATGGAGTACTGGCATGTGAAGGACGTGCAGATCGCTCTACGCTGCTACAGCTATACAAAGACCTTGTTCAATCCCGCCTTGACTACGGGAGCGGTTTATAGTTCGGCGGCGCCCTCAGCGTTGCGTTTACTGGACCCAGTTCACCACTGTGCCGTTCGACTAGCGACGGGAGCTTTTAGGACGAACCCTTTCACAGGCTGGAGTCCGTCCATTGCAGGTCAGGCGTTCACTACTGCTCACCCAGTTACGTTGGACACGTTCGTAGTTCTCCCGCGCATCCCAATTAACGTCTCCTTTTCCCACCCACGGCGGTTCATCGCCCGCATCAGCGGCCCAGGTCAGGGCTTACAATTGCAGCTCGCGTCCGATCTCTTCTATATGAACTGGAGTGCTTGCCTTTACCACCTATACTCTAGGTCCAATCGCGTACACCTCCATGGTGTACACCTAGGCCGTGACTTCGCCTGGACCTTTCACATGGCCCAAAGGACTGTTCACCCCGCGGCTCTCTGCTGTCACTTCATCTCGATTCTTGACATGTAGTTCTCCTGCCATGAAGTCGTTTAAACACACGGCTCGATGGCTGATGGTCACGTCGGCTTCGCGTATGTCCGTGGAGGACATATGAACAGCATTCCTTGCTTGAAGTCTGCAGTGTTTTCACTGCAGAGCTGGTGGCTACATCTCGTGCTCTTTAGCACATCCGTTCATGTCCTGCGGAGTCGTTTCTTCTGTGTACTGACTCCCAGAGCAGCCCACGAGGGATCGACCAGCGCTACCCTCGTCATCTTTTAGTAGCGACTATCCAAGAGTCCATCTATGCTCTGGAACGGTCCGGTCGTTCAGTGGCGTTTGTCTGGATCCCAGGACACGTCGGAATCCCAGGCAACGAACTTTCTGGCAGGCTGGCCAAACAGGCTACACGGAAACCGCTTATGGAGATCGGCATTCCAATAACTGACCTGCGTTCGTTTTTACGTCGCCGGGTTTTCCGGCTTTGAGAGAGACGGAATGGCATGCCATTAAGGAGACTAAGAATGTGTGGCATTCCTCCATGAGGGCCTCTCACAGGGACTCTGGTTCTCTGCCGGCTCCGCATTGGTCACGCTTGGGCGACCCACGGTTACCTCCTGCGCTGTGAAGACCCGCCTCAGTGTCGATGCGGTGCGCGGTTGACAGTGGCCCATATTCTGGTGCGCTGTCCCACTTGAACTGCCCTGTGACGAAATCATTGGTTATCAGACTCGTTGCCGCTAGTTTTATCTGACAACGCCTCATCGGCTGATTTGATTTTACTTGTTATTCGTGAGGGTGGGTTTTATCATTTGATCTAAATTTTAGCGCATGGCCTTTGTCCCTGTGTCCTCCATCCTAGTGCTTTTAGGGTGCACATTTTAATGTGTTGCAGAGTGGCTGGCTTCTTTTTATTCTCATGATCAGCCAGCCATAGTAATGTGTTTTGTCGTTTCGATCTCTTCTACCTGTTCCTTGCGTTTCTGTGGTTTTCTTCTCCCCTTTTCTTCATTTAAGTGTTTGTTGCCCTTCTGTCGTTCTTGTGAATTTTCCTTTCTCTCCATTTTGTGTTGTCAGTCTTACTTGTTTCATTCTCACCCTTGTGGCATTGTTTTTTTTCGGAACAAGGGACCGATGACCTAGCAGTTTGGTCTCTTCCCCTCCTCTTTTAAACCAACCAATCTGGCGAGCAAGGTGAACGACGCTCTCCATAGTTGACATAGATGGGAGACAGGGCACATGGAGTATTGGGATGTGATGGACGTCCACGCTCTCGACATGTAACACTGGAAGTACAGCGGGAAGACGTATGGCTGAACTTCCAGCACTTAAAGCACCGCATCGGTGGAGGGATATATTGCTTGACGTCACAGCGGTAGACCATCACCTTGACCTTCTCGGGCAATGTGTTTACCCTCGAAGGCCAAGATGAAGGCACCAGTTGCAACCTCATCCCTCGGACCCCGATGGACAGGCCAGATGAAATGAACACCACGCCGACCTAAATTGGCGCGCAGCTCGTCGTCAGACTGCAAAAGAAGGTTCCGGTTGAATATAACACCCTGAACCATATTTTAGCTCTTATGGGGGTGTGATGGTAACAGAACCATCCCCCAACTTGTCACAAGCGAGTAATGCCCGTGACTGGGCAGTGGATGCTGTTTTTATCAAGACTGACCCAGCGCGCATTTTGGACAAGCCCTCCACCTACCCAAAGTTGGCCTCCAAATGCTCCACAAAAAACTGAGGCTTCATGGACATTAAAGATTCTCCATCAACTCTCATACATATGAAGTACTAGGGCGAATAAGCTACACTGCCATCCTTGGCCTGGTGTTTCTCACATGGTGTGGCCAGGGAGGAGAACGATTTGTGGTCATTTGTTGGCACTGAAGTTAGACTTTGCCCTCTTAGAGACTGCTGATGGATGACCACCAGCAGGAGATGACGGACTGCGCTTGATGGCGTGTCATCTGCGCTGATGCCACCCACTCCGACCAGGGGCCCTTCCCACGGGCGCCACCCAGCCTCAGAAAGGGCCACCTGGCAGGATGGCCATTGCCTGGAGTCCCGATGCCCCAGGGTGATGGGGCATACGTGGAGCGTTAACAGTGCAGGGATCAGCAGAGTGATCCCTGTGTTCTCTGGGGGCTACAGCCAACAGGGTACATGGCGAGCCCATCACAACAGACTGGCTACCATGCTGGATATGAGGTGCAATGAATTCCATGGTCCTCGCTCACGCAGAAAGCGACACTGCATAGTGGGTGGGGAAAAATGCACCCAGGAGTGTGTCCTCGCTCAAGAAATAGAGAATGAGCGAACTGCAATGCCACGACGAGAAAGTGGGCTAAACATTTCAATGCACGATGGACACAATGCACCATGTAAGGCGCCCTTCCCCAATTGGCCCGCTCATTGGAAAAATTTTGAAAAATGGTGGTCATATGCTACAGGGGATCATCACAAAGGCCGAAAGTCGTGGGACTCCTTTTAGTTGCCTCTTACGACAGGCAGGAATACCTCGGGCCTATTCTAACCCCCGCGCCCACAGGAGGGTATGCTGGTTGGGTCTCACTTTGGCTCCCTCTCTTTGGTTGTGGGTGAACGAACGAAGGACCACGTTAGCATGTATACATGGTGACCCAGGACGAATGGTCAATATTCATGGCTATGACGAACGTTCGTTTTAAGCCAGAAAGTCTAAGAAAAATGGGCTGTAAAATGTAAGCCTTAAAAGATGAGCACTTTTTTCATCTTCACTATTGTTAAACATCTCTTCTACTGGGGAAGTGCTCATAGGTATTCAGGTAGGAATTTACGAATTTTAGAGCCCACATTTACTACACTTTTTTGCTTAGAATGTTTTTTCCTGTCATACATGTGACTACTGACCGTTTCTCTTGGGGCACCATGTGTGGACACCAGACGAAATTACGTAATTTTGTAATTGCTACCGCAAACTGTCTGTAGGATGGTGCGCCTTCACATTACGCTAGCAGTGCGCTCCCATCTTTAAGCATTTCCTGAAAAGGGCCTTGGAAAGATATCTGCTACTTTGTATCTCACGACTTTGAATCAATACTTTTGTGGAAGTTTCTTATAAGAAAAACATATCGTACGCTGTAGTGTCATTGATACTGCACATTCACTTTGATCGATTTAGGAGGGTACAATGCATGATAAGACAACTATTAAGACATATACAGCAAGACAAAAACACCCAAAAGAGACTGACGTTAATGCAATTCTGTACAGGTGCACACCATCATCAGGTAAGTAAGTACCAATTCTCTGGCAGGTAGGGCGGCCACGGAAGTGCGTTATTGATCGCGTCTATTGTTCTTACTATGTCTGGTGGGATGTATAGGGAAGCGTCGTACGTTGAATGAGCAATAAAGGACATGGAGATGTCGCGTCCTCGTGTGAGACAGTGTTATCGGCACCTAACAGAGTTCAAAGGTGTCTCCATTTGACTGGCTGGACGGATCGTGCAATACCAGACTTGTAGGATATTTGGATGTAACAGTGTTCCGATGGTTGACTGCTTAGGAGTGTGGGGGCTGGCATAACCTTCGTCACGGTTCCAGTGGACCACATCTGACCACTAACAGGGAGTATCGCCATATTGTGTCCGGGACACACCATGACCCCTTCACATCTGCACCTCCTATCCGATAAGTAATTGACTCACTGCAATATTATGTCAATCCGAACCATTGGTCGGAGACCAGCTGGAGTCTGACTTGGTAATTAGCATCCCATGCACAGGATGCCATCAATACGAACACCTGCGTTTGGAGTGGTGCTGTGAGCAAGAAGCATGGTTGGACTGCATTAATGGCGTTGCACTGTGTTCACAGATAAATCATGGTTCTGCACTACCTCCGGCTGGCGCCCAACGTCAGCGAATACGCCGGCGACCTGGCTTTAGTCCCAATCTTTCAATGTTTTGGAGAGGTAGACTGCTGTTATTCATGGCGTCATGGTGTGGAAATCCATCGGGTGTGACTAGCACAGCTGCTAGTGACTGAACGAACTCTGACAGCACATCAGTTTGTTACAGAGGGACATCTTGCGTCCTTAGGTGTTACTTCTCATGCGACAGTATCGTGGCTTCACTTTTCAACAAGAGGAGTGTTCGTCCACACATGGCATGTGGTTCTGACTGCGTGGTGATTATGACTTTCGAAACCAACAAGAGCCCCGCCCTCCCCCCCCCCCCCCCCCCCCGCCATCTGTCCCCAATGGAAAACCTCAGATGTCAGCTCCATTGTAGTGCCCGTATCCAGAACCAGTTACAGCCATTTTGGGCCATCTTGTTTTAGGAGAAGTTCTAGACCAGGGGCCCTATTATGCATCGTTCATACCGATCGGTGCTGTAGGTTAGCTTCGGTAGTGATGTCATTTTCGGTTACTATTCTGTGAGCTGACACCCATTACCGATCGGTCCTCCAGCCGATTTTTCGACAACTGTAGTGAGAGATTTTGAATTACGGTATGGCCCTCTTGTTCGGTTTGGTGTGATTTATTTACACCTAGAATTTGTTATTTTACACATATTGAGCGGTTTAAGCGTCGGATTTAGTGATTGTCCTATTAAAGAATCACCATGACGAGTCCAGGTGGAAAGTGAGCTCATAATAGACTATTTTCCTTTGTTAGAAATATGGTTTGTATCGTTACTTTGAATGATTGTAACAAATTTCCGTCGATATTCTCACAAAATACCGGTTATTTGTTTATGTAATTAAGAGTTTTAAAAAATAATTAAATTTCAAAAGGTCGGCTCTGGTTATGTGTATCACATGAGTGTTAGCTGAAATTACTAGTGACTTCGCGTACATTTTAACGCAGATCGTTTACTTATTAATTATCGAAACGCATTTAAAACTTATATAACAATGCAAAGGAATTTTGTGAAGCCTGATAGAGAAAAACTTCCAAAATTTCATGCATTTACGGCTTACACCTGCCTAATTCGGCAACAAAGTCAATCTGTGTCTCTCTGGAGTGGAACTACGTGGAATAAAGCGCTGAAGGGAAGTGAGTTGTAGTGGCACAGTGGGTAAAGCAACGATCTGCCGTGTATAAGGTCATATGTTCGCGTAACGCCTGGCATCAAAGTATTTTTTTTTCTTCTTCGTGTTTGTAAAAGATTGAGACTTCGTTGATAGTGAAAGTTAAGCATTTTTCTAATATATTTGTTGTTATTTACAGCGTAAGAGCGCGCTTTCTCAATAGGCTAACGAGTATCTCCGATTTCGTGACTTCCATATGTTTAAGAAATAAAAGATGAAATTGTTGTGTGTGTGAAACAACAGAGTGACAGTTATACTTTTTCTTGTCACAAGTAATTCAGCATGTTTTTCTGAATACGTAGCGATTCCCGAGAGTGTGGTCAGACAGGAATCTAAGAGCACAAATTACTGCTAATGGAGCTAGCAGCAATCGTCTTTACACTCCAGCTTGTCAAGTATTTTTCTGCGATCGAATCCTTAACAGCAGTAGACAGAGATGAAAGATCCCCGCCGCAATATTTCTCGACTATACCACCATGTATGAAACATTCTGATTCATCAGATGCACGATATGAACTACAACGAACTTCTATAGCTGCACTCGCCTCACGCTCTCGAAAAGGAGATTTTATAATTTTGGTTTTATGAACTAAATCGTTGCTGTATCATATAGGGAAGTAGGCTACTTCATCATTTGGATCTCTAGGAGCGAGTTACAACCACATTCTAAGCATGCTCTTATTCTTTGACATTCTCTTAAACAATTTTTCTGGTTCGTGGAGATGTGTTCCGTTCAAAAATGGTTGAAATCGCTCTGAGCACTATGGGACTCGACATCTTAGGTCATCAGTCCCCTAGAACTTAGAACTACTTAAACCTAACTAACATAAGGACATCACACACATCCAAGCCCGAGGCAGGATTCAAACCTGCAACCGTAGCAGTCCCGCGGTTCCGGACTGCAGCGCCTAGAACCGCACGGATGTGTTCCGTCTATGCAACTAATTGAAGGTATCTTCACGAATAAAAGAAACGAAACGCGTATAGCAATAAACAAACTTCCTTCAATTAGTTGTATAGACTAAACGTAGTTCCATGAATTCTGGAGCAACTAAGAAAAAATGACGAATTTTTCGGGTGTTTCTATACATGTTTTTGTACAATGTGGTACTACTATATTCCTAATTCTTATTCCGAAACGTAAAATCCAAAACAAGACGATGTAAATGAGAATAAAATGACATAGTGTGACATTTATGACAGTTTCCAGAACACAGTCAATATTCTACCATTATCATTCATTCACAGAAGCACGTTGTCAGCGAAATTTGAACGGTATTGCGTACTCTAAACACACTTTTCCGTACTGTGAACAGTAGTGTGCCTGTGTTGGCTGCTAGTCGCTTCGGGTTCGTGGCGCTGCAGTGCGCATGCGCTGATCTGGGGGCCGATTGCTTTTGATTGGTTGGCGCGAGGAGAACTGACAACAGCGTTTCGGTTCGCTACGAACGTACGGTATGGCTTCCAAAATTCTTACAGAATCATGTTGGGGCTCTACTTCGAAAACAAGACCATTCGGTGCGCTCGCGTACCGAACCGATCGTCAAAAATGGTGGAAAGATACAGAATAGGGCCCCAGACGTCATACTGATAAGCCAGCTCATACTGGCAAGTTCTTTGTAATTGTAAAGCTATTTTGTAAACAGCAAAATAACTTCACACCCACTCTGAACCCATTTTCCTTTCCTCCTCCCATTCTGGGTGCTTCACTTACTTTGTCAGCCTGTGTAGTCTGCACACTGTACGGCGCTAATCTATTGGCGTTTGGTTGTTTCTACCGAGCCAGGGTTCCTGAGATCAGTCTTTTCCCTCCAGAAGGAGTGACGAAAACAACCTCGGAAATTCGTAGTGCAGTGGGAGTGTACACAATGAATTTCATGGTAGCAACAGTGGCCATTTTCAACGAAACCGAGACCGTGAAATGAGTGGAAAGCTTAATAATGGCAGTCAATTTTCTTTTTGCTAGCGTATTTTGTTCGTCAGTGTATATTCATGCAGCATGAAACGTATAAACAGAAGTCAAATTCACAGGTTTACGATTCTGTTGTATTAACATCGTAATTTAGGTCCTTTAATACTCGACTGAAGTCCTGTAGATGAAACTATGCTTCTAAATTTACATTGGCTGTAAAATACACTATTTAGAAAGCAACATATGGGACTTATAATGAATTCCGCACGTGATGTACACTGATCAGCCAGAAAATTATGATTATCGATATACACCCATCCAGGCGATAGAAGCGTCACCTGGCGAGGAAAGACTGCCGTCAGACACACGCATGGCGCATATAGTGCCAGTGGGCTGGCTGTTCGTGTGTAGAATGGGGAAGCCGCGCGATTTAGGTGAGTTTGACCCAGGGCAGATTGTGATGGCCCTGAGGCTCGGTACGAGCATTTCCGAAACTGCACGACCTGTCCGGTGTTCGAGGAATGCCGCGATGAGTGTCTTCAACACGTGGCGAAACCAGGGTGAAACCACGTCCAGACACTGTGGGGTTGGGCGGCCACCTCTCATGCAAATGTCTGACGTCGTAGGCTGGGCAGACTGGTAAAGGACAGGCGGCGAACTGTGGTGGAACTAACATCAGACTTTAATGCTGGGCAGAGTACAAGTGTGTCTTAACACACAGTGCTCCGTAACGATGGGGCTCCGCAGCCGACGACCCACCCACGCACCTGCCAACGTTAACACTACGACATCTGCCAACTACGACTGAAGTGGGCACACGTAGCCCTCGACACTGGACATGGCGCAATGGCAGAGCGTTGCGTGGTCTGATGAGTCGATACCTTCTCCATCATGCTGATGGGATGGCGTGAATCCGTCATCTTTCCAGGGGATCGCTCCTTGACAGCTGTACTGCGGGTCAGGGAGAACTTGGCGGCGGCTCCATTAGGCTCAGGGGAACATTCATGTGGGCATCCACGAGTCCAGTGGAGCTCGTGCAGGCACAATGACAGTCAAAGAGTATGGTATTCTGGTTGCAGACCATGTACACCCCTTTATGACCATGTTTTCCGACAGCAATGACATTTTGAACAATACAGGGTGATTCAAAAAGAATACCACAACTTTAGGAATTTAAAACTCTGCAACGACAAAAGGCAGAGCTAAGCACTATCTGTCGGCGAATTAAGGGAGCTATAAATTTTCATTTAGTTGTACATTTGTTCGCTTGAGGCGCTGTTGACTAGGCGTCAGCGCCAGTTGATGCTAAGATGGCGACCGCTCAACAGAAAGCTTTTTGTGTTATTGAGTACGGCAGAAGTGAATCGACGACAGTTGTTCAGCGTGCATTTCGAACGAAGTATGGTGTTAAACCTCCTGATAGGTGGTATATTAAACGTTGGTATAAACAGTTTACAGAGAATGGGTGTTTGTGCAAAGGGAAAAGTTCTGGACGGCCGAGAACGAGTGATGAAAATGTAGCACGCATCCAGCAAGCATTTGTTCGCAGCCCAGGAAAATCGACTCGCAGAGCTAGCAGAGAGCTGCAAATTCCACAATCAACTGTATGGAGAGTCCTACGAAAAAGGTTAGTTAGCAGGATGGAGCGCCACCACATTGGCACTTATCTGTCCGTAACTACCTGAACGTCAACTACCCGAGGCGATGGATCGGCCGCCAGGCAGCCTGTGACAGAGCACTTCATCACTGGCCTCCTAGAAGCCCTGATCTTACCCCCTGCGATTTTTTCTTATTGGGGTATGTTAAGGATATGGTGTTTCGGCCACCTCTCCCAGCCACCATTGATGATTTGAAACGAGAAATAACAGCAGCTATCCAAACTGTTACGCCTGATATGCTACAGAGAGTGTGGAACGAGTTGGAGTATCGGGTTGATATTGCTCGAGTGTCTGGACATCTCTGAACATCTCTGAACTTGTTTTTGAGTGAAAAAAACCTTTTTAAATACTCTTTGTAATGATGTATAACAGAAGGTTATATTATGTTTCTTTCATTAAATACACATTTTTAAAGTTGTGGTATTCTTTTTGAATCACCCTGTATAATGCGTCATGTCACAAGGCCAGGAGTGTGACGGAGTGGTTCGAGGAAAACAGTGACGACTTCCAACTGATGTGCTGACCCCGCAACTCGCCACATATTAACCCGATGGAACGCATCTGGGATGTGAGTGCACGTGGCGTCAGACTTCATCAGTCACAGGGTGGTTGCGAGTGAATGGCACTGAGGATGTTACCAGAATGTCTATAAATCCATATATATCGCCCACGCGATGTCTTAAGGACGAGATATGGATCTAACTTCGGATGGCGTTCAGCGTTTACAGTGAGGACTCTGCCGCGTCTATTGCAAAAGACGTGGCGAATTTTTAGAGGTGATCTCCGTACGTCAATATGACAAAACATCCGTTTGTATCTTTGGATTTCACAGTAGTGAAGGTAAAAATATGCATTGTATTAATTGCATTATTCAGTTTTCGTCGACATGCGACAAAGAATGACATCTAATTCCATGATTAGTTCTTTGGTATAATGCCTTTTCCGACCCAGTTGTGACATTTTGTTCAGAGCGAAATTATGTTCTTTGTCGACGGATAGTGGGAGTAGAAGCATGTATTTTAGCATTAGATTAGCGAACATCAGCAGAAAATTGCTATTCTCATAACACAACTTATTGCATACAACGATCATTTTCGATCTACAGATTATTTTCGACACGGATTTTAAATTCCAAAACTTGTGAGAGCTGTGATCGCGCATCAATATTTTCTGTTATTGGGAGCAAAATGAAATATTTTTGCAATTTTACAAACAACTTCCCAGAAGAATATTTTTCAGCAAAATGGTGTGCAATGTTAACTGAATGACAGAACCTCTCGCTGGCTGAATGTTATGCCAGTCGCGCTGGTCCAGCACGTCTACATATCTGGCGTTTATTGAATTTCGGTCGGATGTCACACACTCGGGCAAAGCTCTCGAGCAGATCCGGCAATCTTTTTGCACCCAGCCTCTTGATAAAGCTAACGAATCGTCACTGTGACGTGTTACAAGACCTGCAATACTTTCCTTTGAACTCCTACGACGTACTCCAAAATATGTGATTACTTGTTTCAGACCCTCTGGAGATGACAAATTCTTTTACAAGTACCAGCATGATCTATGATTTACATTTACAGCAACTCAGTTCTGTAACTATCCAGACGGTTAAAAATTGTTGACAACTGTAACTTAAGGGAATTTGCCTCTTTAGTACGTGAAAACTCAGCGCCCTTCGATTTTACACAGGCCAACATTGTTAGAAAAGTTTCCACTTGTGAATTACGGGTTTTCAAGTCCTTAAGCGAACAATTCTTCATTTTAGTGCCCACACTCGTGTCACGCCTTCGTGCTGTCGTGAGTGGGTACTTCTCAGTACCGTAAAATTTAAACTTGTTTCACGCAATACCTATTATGACGAAATTGCGTCTAAAGGTCATGTTATATCTATTGTGATGATTTTTTTAGCATTTTGTAGTTCGACATCTGCACCGAACTGATATTCTGAGTACCAAACTATGATTATGCCACCGACAAATCTCTCCGGGGTCATTAAGACCACCGTTACCCCTATGCTCTGCTCGATTCCTCTCGCCCTGTTTCTTGTTTAAAGCACGTTAACCGTGATCTACTACCGTTGTTCTGTTTCATTTACGTCCTTACTTGGGCCACTTTCTTTTAATTTTCAGCTACAAACGTCTTCAGGTAAACATTGGGTTCGACATAACAGATGGGAATTTCCGGTGTGTTCCTGACCACACCAAAGTTCTGCGCGTGCAATATACGTCCATTATGTTAATTAGAGGTGTGTGGCGCGGTTCTGACTGCAGTGAGAAACTAAGTTTCTACAACTTCCAAATGAAAATTTAATAAACTCATGTATATACTTAGAAATAGAGGGAGACATAAAAAGTAAGTTCGGAGTTCGTCGTGGCATTCATGTACACTGGGTAGCATGTACAAGGGCAATTGCCTAAAGGCAATATTGTCATTCTGCCAGACAGTCGTGGGACCAGCAACACGAACTTAAGCATGGTTGTACAAAAATAATTAGTTTGAAAGTTGCTCAGAGGAATTTCTGATGTTTTCCCAATTTGGCTGCAGTGGTCCGATTTCTGTAACATGCAACATAAAGTTGGTATTACAACTTCAAAGGGACTGCGTCAGCTCTGAAAAATGAATCGGCAGGGCGAATGGAATATGCACTTAATTTCCCGGAACACGGATGCCATTAAAAACGCTTAATTCTTCACCGAATGTTTGCTTCGTATTGTAATCCTCTTATAAAATCGCTCATATCTGTAGTGATTAACTAGGTACGTGGAGAAAGGACGGCGGTTGTACCCGAGAGCGCACGGTAACACCGAGTAAGTGAACTAGTCTTTGATACGAATTAGAAAAAGGAAATTTTCGAAAGAAAAAAATATCCCTGTCATCCAGGACATAACGTAATACAAACACAGGTGTTATGGCGTTGTCTTTGAAAGTAAAAAGGCGAGGAATAGCGACTACATGCGAGCCACGAACCATTACTCCAATGGATTCCGTACGTCTGCAGAATTATTAATTATGAACAAATTACTGTTCAAAGTGCTCAACAGGACACACTATCATATCCCGTACAAGTGTCTCAACTGTAAATGAAGAGCCTCCAGCACACAAATTGTGACAGTTAAGGAAATCAGTAATGGATTATCATTGCCATACAAGAACCAGCACAGGGGTAACTAGGCACAGTAAACAGAGCAAGCCATTTGTGTAAAATTACTTGAAAGATGTACACGACTTTTACCACGATTTTGAAATAATGATTTTTAAGAACCAGCCGACCACGCGCGCGCAAAAATGTGCATTTTACGTGCTAACAGGTTCAGGACGCAGTGTGGCTTCTGAAGACTAAATGAGTGACTACAGGGCTACAAGTTACATGTCTCATAAGCAATTGCCACATACTTATTTACATGTCTGTATACTACACCGCCATACGCTGCGAAATGAAGCATGTGCATTAACAATGAACAGGAAGCATACATAAACAGAGCTAACTGACAGATCCAGTATCACTCCGTCTGCTTGCAGTATGCAAGAAGCTGCGGTCAGAGTATCCCAAGAACATGATTACAGAGTTCTCCAAGGATAGCCAAACATACTCTTGTATCTGCACAGCGCCGGCCCCGTTTTGGCCTCTTAGCCGAGGAACGTATTTAGAGACAATACACCTAGGTCGGAAAGAGGCCCTACGTCTATGTTACTGTGGTCAATGCTACCACTGGGATGACGTATGCTTTAGTATGTCATTGTTTCCGCAATGTGATGGGTTGTTAGTGACTTATTTCGGGCGCGAAAAAAATCGCTTACGATGATGTGTCTATGATAGGTAGGGAGCTGTATCTCCTCCCCTCTGATGAACACATTTCAGCATCGTGTACTGAATGTGGTACAGGAACAGTTCGGAGACAATGGTTGTTTCAGCATGACAAAGGTACCCTCTCATAAACCATTTTCTGTGAGGCAATTGTTTGTGGACAGTAACATCCTTGAAATGTATTCCTCTGGTCAGAGGCCCGATCTGAAAACCTTTGGGATGAGTTAGAATGTCGACTTCGCTTCAGACTCCAGGTCCAACATCATTACTTGATCAGGTCTCAGCTTTTGTGAAAGACTGGGCTGCCATTCGTCCACAGATATTCAGACATGTCATTGGAAGTGCCCCAATATAGTTCCAAGCTGTCAAAGGCGAAGCGTGGAGACATCCATATCAGTGTCCACCAATGTGTGTCCGCATACATTTATCAGACAACGCAAGTTAATAGAGAAGACTCAGTAATAAAAAGGGGGGGGGGGTTAATAATGGCAACATATTACAATTTCTTATCTTCTCCGTTCAGTGACTAACACACAGTCAAAATTTCAAATATTGTTACTGTTGGTAGTGTTAGATATATGGTTTCATAAAATGGTTCAAATGGCTCTGAGGACTATGGGATTTAACATCTGAGGTCATCAGTCCCCTAGAACTTAGAACTACTTAAACCTAACTAACCTAAGGACTTCACACACACATCCATGCCCGAGGCAGGATTCGAACCTGCGACCGTTGCGGTCGCGCGGTTAAAGACTGAAGCGCCTAGAACCGCTCTGCCACAACCGCCGGCTATGGTTTCATAACCACGGGTTCATTCTCAATGTACACAACTCTAAAACGGAAAGCTTGACTGTTACAATCACGTTACTGCTGGAAAGGTTAGCTGGTGCCACTACGTCAAGCAGTAATGAGAGAGAATATGGCATAGCATCAAATCAGTGATGTGCTTTCCATGTTTCTGACGAAATTATTTAGATTCCAGTCATTAGTGTACCGTTAATGGTTTGGAGGCTACCGATGCTTTCCCATGACCTTATGCAAGTTCCGTTTATAAACGCGAACATTTTGAATCACAGCAGCGAGGAAATGGTGTATGTTCTGCTGCGAAAAGGTTTCCTAATTCTGCGCATCAAGGGAAGACTTTTGCTGCCTCAATAGAATACCTTGGCAGTAATAGGCCGAATGCAATGTGTTTGGTCCTTTGTTCCTCGCAGGTGGCAGTCTAACAGCTGCTACTGAAATCACTTGCTACTTGCAATCAGATATGTAACCGTACCAAACACACACCCTGCTAACACAATTCGTACTCGCGCAGTGTGATAGCCTAAATACATTCGGGAGATGTTCGTCACGTGATGGGCATGCGGCTGCCAAAAGCGAGCAAAATTATGCCAACGAAACCTGCTCCTTAATACTACAGGCCAATAGTCACGCATTCATTACAAGATGTGCCAACAAAGGTTCAGCATCAAGTTGCAGTAAGCGTTTGGTGCAGTTATACAGTGTGAATAGCGACTACGGGGTATCGTCTACGTTTAAGATTGCTACTAACGTCTCGGTACACCACATCAGTAACTACTTATTCAGACACGCTATATACCCTAACGGCGTATCCTTACTTTCGCACACTCCTGTAATTACGTTGTAAAAGGAAACAAGCAAAGGCATTGTCCTAAGTACGGCTACAATTTTCATACACCACAGCGAAAAAGGCCTACACACACACACACACACACACACACACACACACACACACACAAAATTCCCAGGCAGCCCATGTCTGCAAATACAAGACCATGCTTTTCTGTTAGAATGCAAGAAGTTGACGTTACGTACTACTGATGACCTGTTCTCTGTTCCAGCGTTACGTAGGTTCGGTAGGTTTTTCCTAGGTAGCTTCTTCCTTTTTTTCAGCAGAAAGAAGACACTATCCCATATTTCAATCGGAGGCTTAATCCTTTCGAAAATTTCGATGATTTTATTAGCTCTACAAACTTTTGTTAATTACCTGAAGTTCTTGGACACCCATAGCATGTAATGCATCCGCATTTCAACAACCCTTTTACAACTTCCCTCAAAGTATGGGTACAGACCACTTAACTGCAGTCTAGAGATCAACTGACGAATGTATCTGTGTTAACTTCGGAGGAAACCGTTTCGTGCATGTAAGCGTATTAGAGTAGATGCCATGAGATTAGAACAGGCAGAACACGAGAGGTGAATAGTTATTTATTCACCGTCACCAGAGTGGAATTTCTTAAGCACTATGTAAACTGAAAGTCGCTTGCTTCCATCTATTCAGATAGCCTATCGCCATTATCGTCGCTATCTTAATATCCTCATAAAATATGGTAGCTCTAAGTCTCCAGGAATTGTTTTGTGCAGACACTACCTGATGGTATCTTGCAAACTGCCTGAACAAAAAAGTCACATCCAGAAGACATCACGCTAGTACCGTGCAACACCGCTTGTGACCTTCATAATGCTTGCAATTCGGCGCGGCTTGGAGCCCAAGTACCTTCACTTACCAATATTCAGCTTACCTCACCAAATGATGATTAGGACCAAGGAGCTAGCAAATTGCAAGTATGTTTATTGTTACTTTTCATCCGCGAGTCCGAATACTTTCAGAGGTTTTCTATGGCATTAAGAAAGGGTATTTCAGCGGACCAAGAGAGATACGATAAGGTACCCGAGTCTTTGTCACACAAGGAACTTATCCGTGCAGCCCTATGAACACAGCTGTTTCATGATGGAAGACGGGTCTGTCTGCAGAACACGCATTATTTGCAGGAAGAAGGAAGGATAACAGCTGGTTACAAAGAGTCTGATTAACAACCTCGTTCACGTTTAGGATGACCTGATTGATTGGGTTCAAGTCATGGAACGAAAAATACCCTCAGAACATCAGTGAACCTCACAGAACCACCTCTGGCCTGAATTGCACCCTCCACACTTTATGGATTGAACGCCTCATTGAGCCGTCAGCGCACTCTGCACGTTATATCATAAAATACAAATTAAAAAACCGGCCGAAATTGCGACTCGTCTGACTAGAACACACTCCTCCCGTCAGCTGTTGTCCAGTTTTACTTTTGGATAGGATCATACGGGTGTAGTTCTGCGTGCTGCTGTGAGCAACGGCTTTTTGCGAGGTACCTGTCTCCCAAATGTCCATAGCATGCAGTTCCTTCGCAATGGTCGCTCAAAAACCGGTTAAGATAGGGCTGGATTCACTGACGCCGGCAGTTCTTTTCGAATATGAGTAGCTCATCCACAAGGCGTGGTACTTGTCTCCGGCCATAGCGGTAGAATCCTCTTACGACCACTATTCGTACACCTGTTCGCATGCCTGCGAGAGATCCACCACTTCTTGTAGACACGATGGAGAGACCGCGTTCACAAATCGGCTAACTTCATTCACGGTGCGCTCATGGACACGTCCAAACACAGTAACCCTTTCTGTCATTTCGTAAGTCCTATGCACAAAGCGAACAGTGCGCTCCTTTAAGGAAGTATTTTGTGTGGTGTGCTTACGACTGCGATCACAACGTTATCATGTTCGATGGAGGAAAAGAATACTTCCATTTGTATCATATTCAAGTACGTTATAGTTCAAGGTATCTCTGACATAAATGGGAATACCAGGACTAGTTTGTAGGGTGACTCACTGCAACCCCTAATTCATATCAGTTGGTAATAATCATTTGTGATAATTTCGTGCATTACTACTACATCCGCAGAGTTTTCTAAGGATCTTTGATAAATATTCACCACTCATCTTGTGCTTGCTGTCGATGTGAAGTTGGTACATTCAACTGAGAGACGAAGTATCCGATGTGGAATTACGAGTCCTTAAAAGGTATATTTGAGTCTTCAGTTTAATTTGATTGTCCATCGTTAAAGATGTGAGCCTGTGCGAATTTTTACATTCCCGCCATACCTCCAATTTCTTTTAACATTTTCAACGGTAGCTGGCGCATTCTTCTTAATGAGAAACGAATTTCCACCGTGGTGCTTACATGGCGCTTTCCGCACTGACACGACACCTCTAAGTAGTAGCTGTTTGCTGCTACAATTTTCTTCAGAGATAGGAAGTCGTTAGAATACAGTCGCTTATTCCCGGAAGCGAAAAGCTGCCGACCACGCTCCCGTGTATAGAATATGAGGGTGACCTTCAGCGTGTCTGAGAACAACGCGAGACGGGGAGGGGAGGGGGCAGACCCATAACAAAAAATCTATTCTATACACGGTACCTCGCACAGTTTGTGACGACAGGAGTCAGTTTTTCTGAGAACGTTCTAAAAACATGTTCTACAAGAACCACTGTTTAAGGTATTGTCATAGCAGTTCCAGCAAGTGTAGCGAACACGGTGACAAAGTTCACATTTTTGTGACGTTTTAACCTTTTTCTTTTTTTTTGAAACACCTGTGAAGATGACGTGCACGTATCACCCTGTGAAAGTTCTTTCAGTGTAAAACTAAATTTTGTCTCGCTTCTTGGCATGATGGCCTACAAAGCTAGCCAGAAATATTACTGTATAACACTGGTGCTCAACAGCTTGAATATGTTGGATACAGACATTTAGGGTACGATAGCATCGAGGAAGACTGAGTAATATGAATATTCACAGTTCTGGCCAACCAGTGTGGGGCTGTTTGCCCATCTTCGGCTGCATGCTAAAAGACACATCAAAATTGTTACGAATTCACGTTACGAAAAATTAAATTCCGAAGCAGTAGAACACATGTGTAACTAGCATGGTTACTTTTAACTTAAAAAAAAGTATAGTAGATGTTCTGTAAACAAGAGTTTTGTGCATTATCCACGCTTCAGATAGCTTTACGTGTAACTCGAGACATAAGCGAAGTCTGACGTGCATGTTCTGACGAACATTTTATTCTGTTTCTGACAGACATTACTCACAAAAAGGCGACATACAAACAAGAATTTATTGCAAGTAATATGTAAACAACGTAGCCTAAAATATGAGAAGAAACTACGGCTTTTGAGAGAAAATATCCCAAATAATCAAAAACTGTTGTTGATAAATACTAGGACAAGTCAAATATTTAACTGCCTACGATGTCATATGAATGATGGTACACAGGACAAACTAGCAAATTTTTCAAATATACGTGAAACAGTAAACAGATTCGAGGTAAAAAACGAGTGGAATGTGTAAGCCCACTGGTGTTACGACATATTTGAGAAATAATTCACTCCTATTCGAGTGAGAACAAGACAGTAGAATTCAGCCAGCAGAAATCAGATTTCTCGTAGATCACGGAAATTTAAGAATGACGACATTCGGAATGAAGCGAACATTTACAAATTAGCAAATAAAATCCATGAAAACAGATCGAACGCATTAACACTGAGTAGCCAACGACTGTATCCCAGATTCAAATGTAAAGGTAGAACAAGTCAAGGAGGACCGAAAAAGAAAAAAAAAAACGAATGCCTAACGCACGGGGAGAGTTCAAGGAGCACTCAATTTCCTTATAGGCAATTTTGGTCAATGTTATGTCGAAAATTACTTTCGTAAACTAGTAACATTATTAAGGCATAGTGTTACTCGCGTGGAAACAGTTGTTGTTGTTGTTGTGGTCTTCAGTCCTGAGACTGGTTTGATGCAGCTCTCCATGCTACTCTATCCTGTGCAAGCTTTTTCATCTCCCAGTACCTACTGCAACCTACATCCTTCTGAATCTGCTTAGTGTATTCATCTCTTGGTCTCCCTCTACGATTTTTACCCTCCACGCTGCCCTCCAATACTAAATTGGTGATCTCTTGATGCCTCAGAACATGTCCTACCAACCGATCCCTTCTTCTGGTCAAGTTGTGCCACAAACTTCTCTTCTCCCCAATCCTATTCAATACTTCCTCATTAGTTACGTGATCTACCCATCTAATCTTCAGCATTCTTCTGTAGCACCACATTTCGAAAGCTTCTATTCTCCTCTTGTCCAAACTATTTATCGTCCATGTTTCACTTCCATACATGGCTACACTCCATACGAATACTTTCAGAAACGACTTCCTGACACTTAAATCAATACTGGATGTTAACAAATTTCTCTTCTTCAGAAATGCTTTCCTTGCCATTGCCAGCCTACATTTTATATCCTCTCTACTTCGACCATCATCAGTTATTTTGCTCCCCAAATAGCAAAACTCCTTTACTACTTTAAGTGCCTCATTTCCTAATCTAATTCCCTCAGCATCACCCGACTTGATTAGACTACATTCCATTATCCTTGTTTTGCTTTTGTTGATGTTCATCTTTTATCCTCCTTTGAAGACACTGTCCATTCCATTCAACTGCTCTTCCAAGTCCTTTGCTGTCTCTGACAGAATTACAATGTCATCGGCGAACCTCAAAGTTTTTATTTCTTCTCCATGAATTTTAATACCTACTCCGAATTTTTCTTTTGTTTCCTTTACTGCTTGCTCAATATACAGATTGAACAACATCGGGGAGAGGCTACAACCCTGTCTTACTCCCTTCCCAACAACTGCTTCCCTTTCATGTCCCTCGACTCTTATGACTGCCATCTGGTTTCTGTACAAATTGTAAATAGCCTTTCGCTCCCTGTATTTTACCCCTGCCACCTTTAGAATTTGAAAGAGAGTATTCCAGTCAACATTGTCAAAAGCTTTCTCTAAGTCTACAAATGCTAGAAACGTAGGTTTGCCTTTCCTTAATCTTTCTTCTAAGATGAGTCGTAAGGTCAGTATTGCCTCACGTGTTCCAGTGTTTCTACGGAATCCAAACTGATCTTCCCCGAGGTTGGCTTCTACTAGTTTTTCCATTCGTCTGTAAAGAATTCGTGTTAGTATTTTGCAGCTGTGACTTATTAAGCTGATAGTTCGGTAATTTTCACATCTGTCAACACCTGCTTTCTTTGGGATTGGAATTATTATATTCTTCTTGAAGTCTGAGGGTATTTCGCCTGTTTCATACATCTTGCTCACCAGATGGTAGAGTTTTGTCAGGACTGGCTCTCCCACGGCCGTCAGTAGTTCCAATGGAATATTGTCTACTCCGGGGGCCTTGTTTCGACTCAGGTCTTTCAGTGCTCTGTCAAACTCTTCACGCAGTATCATATCTCCCATTTCATCTTCATCTACATCCTCTTCCATTTCCATAATATTGTCCTCAAGTACATCGCCCTTGTATAGACCCTCTATATACTCCTTCCACCTTTCTGCTTTCCCTTCTTTGCTTAGAACTGGGTTTCCATCTGAGCTCTTGATATTCATACAAGTCGTTCTCTTATCTCCAAAGGTCTCTTTAATTTTCCTGTAGGCGGTATCTATCTTACCTCTAGTGAGATAGGCCTCTACATCCTTACATTTGTCCTCTAGCCATCCCTGCTTAGCCATTTTGCACTTCCTGTCGATCTCATTTTTGAGACGTTTGTATTCCTTTTTGCCTGTTTCACTTACTGCATTTTTATATTTTCTCCTTTCATCAATTAAATTCAATATTTCTTCTGTTACCCAAGGATTTCTACTAGCCCTTGTCTCTTTACCTACTTGTTCCTCTGCTGCCTTCACTACTTCATCCCTCAAAGCTACCCATTCTTCTTCTACTGTATTTATTTCCCCCATTCCTGTCAATTGCTCCCTTATGCTCTCCCTGAATCTCTGTACAACCTCTGGTTCTTTTAGTTTATCCAGGTCCCATCTCCTTAAATTCCCACCTTTTTGCAGTTTCTTCAGTTTTAATCTACAGGTCATAACCAATAGATTGTGGTCAGAGTCCACATCTGCCCCCTGGAAATGTCTTGCAATTTAAAACCTGGTTCCTAAATCTCTGTCTTACCATTATATAATCTATCTGATACCTTTCAGTATCTCCAGGGTTCTTCCATGTATACAACCTTCTTTCATGATTCTTAAACCAAGTGTTAGCTATGATTATGTTGTGCTCTGTGCAAAATTCTACCAGGTGGCTTCCTCTTTCATTTCTGTCCCCCAATCCATGTTCACCTACTATGTTTCCTTCTCTCCCTTTTCCTACACTCGAATTCCAGTCACCCATGACTATTAAATTTTCGCCTCCCTTCACAATCTGAATAATTTCTTTTATTTCATCATACATTTCTTCAATTTCTTCGTCATCTGCAGAGCTAGTTGGCATATAAACTTGTACTACTGTAGTAGGCGTGGGCTTCGTATCTATCTTGGCCACAATAATGCGTTCACTATGCTGTTTGTAGTAGCTTATCCGCATTCCTATTTTCCTATTCATTATTAAACCTACTCCTGCGTTACCCCTATTTGATTTTGTGTTTATAACCCTGTAGTCACCTGACCAGAAGTCTTGTTCCTCCTGCCACCGAACTTCACTAATTCCCACTATATCTAACTTCAACCTATCCATTTCCCTTTTTAAATTTTCTAACCTACCTGCCCGATTAAGGGATCTGACATTCCACGCTCCGATCCGTAGAACGCCAGTTTTCTTTCTCCTGATAACGACATCCTCTTGAGTAGTCCCCGCCCGGAGATCCGAATGGGGGACTATTTTACCTCCGGAATATTTTACCCAAGAGGACGCCATCATCATGTAATCATACAGTAAAGCTGCATGCCCTCGGGAAAAATTACGGCTGTAGTTTCCCCTTGCTTTCAGCCGTTCGCAGTACCAGCACAGCAAGGCCGTTTTGGTTATTGTTACAAGGCCAGATCAGTCAATCATCCAGACTGTTGCCCTTGCAACTACTGAAAAGGCTGCTGCCCCTCTTCAGGAACCACTCGTTTGTCTGGCCTCTCAACAGATACCCCTCCGTTGTGGTTGCACCTACGGTACGGCTATCTGTATCGCTGAGGCACGCAAGCCTCCCCACCAACGGCAAGGTCCATGGTTCATGGGGGGGGGGGGGGGGTGGAAACAGTTATATGGGGTGAACATTCATAAAACTGGCAAACTACACGGACGGATTCGTGATTGGAAATGGAGGAACGAAGGTCCTATGAACATGCGTCCTGAAATGCATCGTTGCCACATTAGACGGCGCCGACGAATGAAACTTCCTCTGACCACGTCCCGTGTCTGTACCACAGATAGCGATTATGTTGCAAGTGATAGGCATAATAAAGGTTGTCATGCAGGATACCCATGATCTTACTTTGGCTTACACCATGCTGCCGGTCCACTTGCCTGAAGCTTGTACTAGGGCTGGTCTCAATATCTTGAAGAACCCAGTCCTCCAAATCTGGTGTACACAGAGTCCGCCGCCTCGCTGCACGTTGGTCCCTCTGAAAGGAACAATGATCGCACAAACGTCCAAAAGGGGGCTTAAAATGTTGTGTCATGTGTGTGGTGTCCGTGAGGATATTTGTACTGGTATAGCCCTTTTGCCTCTCTACCATTTCAATCTGCTTAGCTGTACACGAACACCATCTCGGCTTGCTCTCGATATCAATACCGAAGCATTCTGCTACTTACAGCACGCTGCGTCAATCACACAGCATGCAACACACAATAACTACACGGCATGTGGTCAAAGAAACCACATCAGCGCCATCTTCCGTGGCAACGACGCATATCTGGACATGTTCACGGGAACCTTTTTCCTACATTTCCATTTAGGATTCCGTCCCTGCAGTTTGTCGGTTTTATTAACGTTCACCCTGTGTAAGCTGAACAACCTTACGGCGTACATTTTGATCTTGGTTCAAACGGCTCTGAGCACTATGGGACTTGACATGTAAGGTTATCAGTTCCCTAGAACTTAGAACTACTTAAACCGAACTAAAATAGGGACATCACACACATCAATGCCCGAGGCAGGATTCGAACCTGCGACCGCAGTGGTCGCGCGGTTCCAGAATGAAGCGCCTAGAACCGCTCGGCCACACCGGCCGTCCATTTTGATCTTTTAAGAGTCCCGAGTGGTATCGCACCCTATCAGATTTAGACAAACACACCCAGTTAACCAGATATAATTGTGTGCTACAGCATAATTCCACCTCCATCTACACTTCGCTAGTCATCTTGCGATGTGTGTCGGAGGGAGTTATTCCAACATTTTACCTATGTTCCGAGACCTTTTTCCATACGTAGGCCGAAAAGTAAAAATGAGTGCCCTGTGTCCAGTTAAATAAGTTTCGAAATGACTCGGCTTTAATAGTGGCGCTTATCACAGTATGGTATTCCATTTATTGAACGGATATTTCGATTTGGAAGATTCCGGTATGCGAATTACTTCTATGGTGTGGAATAAGCTAGCAGGGAATAAAAACAAATACCTCGAGAGACGGTGAATGAGAATTTTTAAAAGCAACGACTGAAATCATTGTGCTGCGAACTGTAACGCTGAGCTCATAGCAACCACACTTTACTGAGAGTCATCCGTGAAGAGCCTCTTATTGCCCAAGTGAGAAACTAGCTATTGAGAGGATGGCGCCAACGAGCACAATTTGTACAATTAATTGAATTTCAGCGAGGTCTCAGTTGAGAACTCAGAGGTACAATACACTGGACGCGAACGGTCAGCATTGCATCGACGTTAATCTGGTAGTCCAAGGTCATCTCACGCCTCATCCTGTTTCCCGATTGCAACTACACACAGAGTTACGGTTGTGACGCGGGGGCTCAGTGGTCCGGTATTAGATCCGGTCGATCTTAGCCTTTTAGTCACTTATCGCTTATGTCCCCTTTGGCACTGATTTGTTAATCTGAAAATCTGAAGGAAGTACCAATAGGAGATATCCAATTAAGCACTGCCGTGGAAAAAAGAAAATCTCTTTTGGTTGAGGACAGCTTCACTTACAAATTCATGGTTTGAGAGGGGAACAGCCGTTCCTGCTGGCACGGCGATCGCAGCAAAAAAAAAATCAGATCCAGCGCTATACCACAAGTGTTTTCAAAAGCCATCGGTAACGGTTTGCTTCAAGATGCGCTACGAATATGCGAAACTATCGCCAAGCTTTCTCCCAGTGGATTGATGATTTCTTGGTAGACAGGAAGTAACAAATTATCTTCGATGGAGACGCGACAGATGTAAAAATACTGTAGGTGTGACACAGGAAAGTATGTCTGAACCCTTGCTGTTGATGTATAAGATGCAGTCAAACGAAAACAAGACAGATGGAAAAAGAAAGTAAACTTTATTTCAAAAGTGATTACCGTAAATGGTAAGGTCAAGCGATCAAAATTGTGAAACATTGTTTTATCTTCATTTACTACATGGTATTGGAATTTAATTTCCTGAATATAATGTTCCAATTACACTCCTAAGCGAGATGAAAGTAATCAACTGAAGCTTGCACAGGGTCACGCCTCTGTTTTTTTTTTTGTATTTCCTCATTATTCCTGCAGTGTTTTCTTCCAGTTTTATGCAGTCACAGTGTGGGAAATATTTTTGTGTTTGGCAGACCCAGAACTTCTACGAAAGTGTGCGCGTGGAAAAACTCAAAATCCTAATGAAAGTTAAACTGCCTTAATAGGAAAACCGTGCCCCAAGACAACATTTGTATCTAAAACTGCTAATGAAGTTACAGCATATCATGTTTCTTTAGTTTTTAACTCTGCTAATCCTGGTAGACTACGGACCCTGCCGATCCAGGAGCTTTCACACTGTCGACATTTACGGGAATCGGCAACAGGTTGGTTGATGCGGCTAATATTAGTTGCAATCAGTCTGAAAATCAAGAGGAAAAGTAAAGAAAAGGCTGCTTCAGTGTGAATAGGAGATTGGATCTCGTTTGCACTAGCTCACCCAGGTGAACCAAGGCTTAATAAAAACATTTTAGAATCTTTGATTCGGGTCTTCCGTAACTTACATTTTCGCAACTCCATGTACCTTTTTCATCACGAACCACTGTCGTTATAGCACTAAAATTTGGCATGCAATTAGTCATTACCACTGTGATACATTCTGCGGAACGAATGTTTACTACATTAGTAAGGCATTTATGAAAAGCACTAAGATACGGTATATTTTTCACAAAAATTTGAAAATCTGTAAAAATCTAAACAAGAAGATATCAATATTCTCTTCCACAGATATTTGTAATAACGGTATATCAAACTTTGTACAAAAATGCAGTAATTCCATTTGTACTCTACTTGTTTAAAAAACTGAGTTATTTACAACTAAACCATGTAATTTCAATAGTAATGAAAACGTATGTGTATCTATATAATGTTCCTTAACGACTGTGCCAAACTTAGTTACACTGCATTGAAAACTTTGGATTTTATAAGGTTTCTTTCGAAGTATTGCAACTTCGTATACGTGCTCCTTTAATGCGTTGTAAATGATAGTCGTCAATTTCCTTGACGAACACGACCACGGAGCCTGTCTATGTGGCATCGAACTGCATCTGGTCCAAACTTCATAATTACAAACATCTACCTAATTAGGGCGACTGATGAAAATTAGATAAAACATGGTTTCCGAAAATGATGTCCAGCCTCCTCTAGGAACGCATCTACGCACGATTGCAGAACGTTATTGTAACAAGAGAACGCCACAGAACGTAAAGATGATCTCCGAAATACGAAGAGGTTTCAGTAAATAATGCAATATTTTTGCTGCCAATTTCGGATGAAATAATACGGAATTTCTTACAGGACATTGTGGAATATTCCCGCCAGCCTCTATAGTTTTATGAAGTTCCGATAGGGGACAGCGATGTACGCAGACTTCAAAGTACACCTGTAACGGACGTACCGTCAGAGCAGAGAGCAGTCATTGAGTCTCTGACGGAAAGCCGGAGCATCGCAGATATAGGCGCCTGTAGAACGTCTACGAAGACCTGCCAGTGAACAAAAGTAAAGCGAGTCATTGGGAGAGGCGTCTGTCATTGCAGCAAGGTCGCGCAAACCTGTCCGATTTCCCGCGTGCCGGCCGGCCTGCCGCACACAGCCGATTCCTGCAGAGTTGGAACGTGTTTCGAGGTGGTCGACGAATCACGAACAAGAACCACGCTGCACAGTGTGTGCCCGTTGGGTTCCTCGTCGCCTAACAGAAGACCGTGAAAAGCAATGAAGGACCTTCTGTGTGGAATCGCTTGCGCGTTACGAAGCTGATGGTGACAATTTTTGTCGAACATCGTGACAGGCGATGGAACATGGTTTTATCACTTCGAAACTGAAACAGAACGGTAATCCATGGAGTTGTGCCACAGCATCTCTCCTCCGAAGAAAGTTCGAAGTCCTACTTTCAGGCGGTCTTCTAGGACTCTGAAGGGTTTTTTCTGTTTGGCTGTCAGCCGGCCGGTGTGGCCGTGCGGTTCTAGGCGCTTCAGTCTGGAACCGCGTGACCGCTACGGTCGCAGGTTCGAATCCTGCCTCGGGCATGGATGTGTGTGATGTCCTTAGGGTTAGTCAGATTTAAGTAGTTCTAGATTCTAGGGGACTGATGACCACAGATGTTAAGTCCCATAGTGCTCAGAGCCATTTTTATCTGTTTGGCTGTCCTCCCTAGTGGTGAAATGATGAACTCCAACGTGTATTCTCTTACCTTGAGGACACTGAAGGAACTACTTCAGCGTGTTCGCTGCCACAAAAATGCAAACTAAGTTTCCCTTCTCCATGACAACTCAGGGACTCACCTTAATCTGCGCGCCCGAGTGAAGCTCAAATAATTTCAGTGGACTGTTCTCCCTCGTCCACCCTACAACTCTGACCTCGCACCCTCCGACTACAATCTGTTTGCCCCAATGAAGAACGCACATCGCGGGAAGCAGTTCTCTGATTATGGAGAGGTTATTGATACAAAAGACGTTGGCTCCGACGTCGACCGCTAAAGCGGTAACACTGTGCGCATATGGGCCCTGCAAATAAGGTGGCATAAGGCCGTCGCTTTGAACGGAAGTTATGTTGAGAAATAAGGTCTGTAGTCAGAAGTGCGGCGTATAATCTTTAATAAAATCAACCTGCTTTCAGAATAAAAAAAAGTGTTGCATTACTCGTTGAACGACCCTCTTAATCTGTCCACGTTTGCATGGTTCCATGACTGTGGTACAACGTGTACAACCGTTGTATTATGGGAAGAAAGCTTAGTTTGGGATAACTGCTTCAAGACATTTAATCTTCATTTTCCAGGAGCTTAATTTTTTTCCTGCTACGTAGTTGTTGTCACTGTTCAAATGATTAACCGTAGATATTTAGCTCTGGCCAACGGCCTTGCCGCAGTGATAACACCGGTTCCCGTAGATAACCGAAGTTAAGCGCTGTCGGGCTGGGCTAGCACTTGGATGCGTGACCAACCGGTCTGCCGAGGGCTGTTGGCAAGCGGGGTGCACTCAGCCCTCGTGAGGCAAACTGAGGAGCTACTTGATTGAGAAGCAGCGGCTCCGGTCTCGTAAACTGACAGACGGCCGGGAGAGCGGTGTGCTGACCACATGCCCCTCCATATCCGCATCCAGTGACGCCTTTGGGAGGATGACACGGCTGCCAGTCGGTACCGTTGGACCTTCAAAGACCTGTTCGGAATTAGTTTAGATATTCAGCTCTCACTACATAAGAAAAATTGGGTGGGCTTTTTATTATCTGGCCAATTTATGAGTTGCCGGTACGAGTTACTTATTCCACACGCAAAGGAATGAGACCTACAATACGCTTCACTTCTGAAAACTTATTTGATCAATGAGCTTGAAGAGTCAAGAGCAACGGGAGTCTTCTGTGCCCAAGATTCTCAGTTGTAGACCGACCGTGGCCGTGCGGTTCTAGGCGCTTCAGTCGGGAACCGCGTGACTGCTACGATCGCAGGTTCGAATCCTGCCTCTGGCATGGATGTGTGTGATGTCCTTAGGTTAGTTAGGTTTAAGTAGTTCAAAGTTCTAGGGGACTGATGACCACAGATGTTAAGTCCCATAGTGCTCACAGCCATTTGAACCATTTTTTGTAGACCGATCTTTGTCCATTTCAAAGGAAACATTCAAGCAGTATGGGCTAAGGGGGAGAAACCTAAAGCTTTCTGTTTCCACTGATTAGCTCTGTTGCTAATAGAAAATGAGAAACATTTGAATATTAA
The DNA here is from genome assembly GCF_021461385.2 of Schistocerca piceifrons. Lineage (NCBI taxonomy): Eukaryota > Metazoa > Arthropoda > Insecta > Orthoptera > Acrididae > Schistocerca > Schistocerca piceifrons. Next base: position 406,761,744 of record NC_060141.1, on the reverse strand, counting down.
CACTTCTAACGATGAACAGCACCCATTTATGAGAACATAGTTTACTACTGAAAAGTGATGACTATTATTACTGGACTAGCAAATTACACAATTTGTCACTTTAACCTATCCCATCACGGCTAAATATGCGAAGGAAGTAGAGTGTCAAGACATCTTTGTCCATGATGGCTCTTTGTACAGTACACCAGCACAGAGTGTGTGTGTGTGTGTGTGTGTGTGTGTGTAGCGTAGTTTAACAGAAGCTGTTAAGCGGCATTTCTGTAGTGCAACGCCCCCATTAACCGTCGTTCTACCATAACGTGTAAGTCAAGTGCGATGATACGTGGAAATACATCTGATTTTAAATCTGTTACCTGCACTACCGCCGTTTTACTAAGAAAGTAGTAGCAAAACAAGACCTGTGTCTAGGTGTACATGAACGATATTTTTTGGGGCCGATCACAGTATCGTTTTGTTACAAAAACGTGCTAGTGATACGGGTTTTACGACGACTACGATATCTGCACTCAAATGACAGTGTCGTGCCATTGCTGAATTTTTGCACTGTAGTTTTCATTAATCCTAGCACGTTTTACAATCTGATTTGTTACTACATTTAACTTTCAACTTATTGGAAATTCATTGAATTCGTGTTGCTTCCGTTTCTCAAAAAGCTTTAAAATTTTATAGTAGTCCAAAAAATAAAGAAAAATGATTGCTGAATGCTATATCAAATTATTTAAACAGAAGTAATGCTTACTGTAGTAGTGTGTAATGCGAGAAGTATTTAATGGTTTTGCGGATTCGGATGACGTATTTTTATATTACCCAGGACGGGAAACAAATTATCACCGAGACACTATGATACCTTAAGCGATTGTTTTCAGACTCTCCACACATGACGATCAAAAAGATTCTCTTATCCAGACAATACATCCGCTGACAAAATAGTCCATGTGCTATACAAGCTACAAACTGCCTAACATATTCTCACAGATTTGACATCTGACTATTCTCTTTTCACATACTTCCAAAATTCCATCTACACACATCAAAAAAAGTTTTGCATCACCTCGGTTCCGAGAGTTCCGGAACCTGTACAGAAAATTTCAGTAGAGATCAACATAAATATCATTTCCGCCCTTTTTATTGCTCATGAAAACCACACATTGCATGTTGTACCACTATACAGCGAGACCTTCAGAGGTGGTGGTCCAGATTGCTGTACCTCTAATAGCCAGTGCCACCTCTTGCCTTGGTGCATGCCTGTATTCGTTGTGGCATACTATCCACAACTTCATCAAGCCACTGTTGGTCCAGATAGACCCACTCCTCAATGGCAATTCGGCGTGTATCCCTCGAAGTGGTTGGTGGGACACGTCGACCATAAACAGCCCTTTTCAATATATCCCAGGCATGTTCGACTGGGTTCATGTCTGGAGAACATGCTGGTACTCTAGTCGAGCTATGTCTTTATCCTGAAGAAAGTCATTTGCACGATGTGCACGATGGGGGGGCGTGAATTGTCGTCCATGAAGACGAATGCCTCGCCAATATGCTGCCGATATGGTTGCCCTATCGGTCAGAGGATGGCATTCTCGTATTGTACAGCCGTTACGGCGCCTTCCACGATCACTAGCGGCGTACGTCGGCAGCTGCGTACAGCAGGGAACCTCCACCTTGCTGCACTCGCTGGACAGTGTGTCTAAGGCGTTCAGCCTGACCGGCTTCCCTCCAAACACGTCTCCGACGATAGCCTGGTTGAAGGCATATGCGACACTCGTCGGTGAAGACAACGTTACGCCAATCTTGAGCGGTCCATTCGGCATGTTGTTGGGCCCATCTGTACCGCGCTGCATGGGGTCGTGGTTGCAAAGATGGACCTCGCCATGGACGTCGGGAGTGAATTTGCACATCATGCAGCCTATTGCGCACAGTTTGAGTCGTAACACGATGTCCTATGATTGCACAAAAAGCATCATTCAACATGGTGGCGTTGCTGTCAAGGTTCCTACGAGACATAATCCGTAGGTAGCGGTCATCCACTGCAGTAGTAGCTCTTGGGCGCCCTGAGCGAGGCATGTCGTCGACAGTTCCTGTCTCTCTGTATCTACTCCATGACCGAGCAACATCGCTTTGGTTCACTCCGAGACGCCTGGACACTTCCCTTGTTGAGAGCCCTTCCTGGCACAAACTAACAATGCGGACGCGATCGAACCATGGTATTGACCATCTAGGCATGGTTGAACTACAGACAACACGAGCCGTGAGTCTCCTTCCTGGTGGAATGACCAGAATTGATCGGCTGTCGGATCCCCTCTGTGTAACAGGCGCTGCTCATGCATGGCTATTGCGATCTTTGGGCGGATATAGTGACATCTCTGAACAGTTGAAGCGATTGTGTGTCTGATACAGTATCCACAGTCAACGTCTGTCTTCAGGAGCTCAGGGAACCAGGGTGATGCAAAACTTTTTTTGATGGGTGTATATTGAGGAAATGATGTCGACTTCAGACTACGATGGAAACAAACTATTTTCCGAATATGAACAAACAACATTTCTGGAAGGCTTAAGTTGACCGCAGAAATCATTTTGAATTGTTCCGTGTCGTTGAACATGTGTCAAATTCTGAGTAATGAACACCAACACAAAGTACTCAGTTGGGATACGGCCGTGCTCTACGTTTCTTCAGTGATATCCAGATTCTCGTGTGGACGGTGTTTTTGCTCTCTATCATTAAACAGCTTCCGAAACTGTCTCGAGTGTGTTTACAGCAGATCTCCCTTGCCTATGTCCCTGTTGATTAAATTATCCGACACCTACTTGGGGTATCTTCTTTACTACATGGTTTCTGGAATTCGACGCCAGCACCATGCAGCTAACTCTGAGGCAAAGCTCAGAAACCGATAGTTGGCTCACTGAGTCGTATGCGACTACGCACCCACTTTTTATTGATTATTAAATAGGACTTCATAAATATCGAAAAATTAAGCCCAACAGAAGCTATTAATTACCGTACACGATATTTTTCTGATTGTTACCCTAATTCGTTAATTCGTGCATGAACGTCTCAAGTACCGACCATATTCCGCCTTACTAAGAGAGCAGTAGCAAAACAAGGCCTAAAGCTAGGCGTGCATGAAGGATATTTTTCCGTGCCGAACACAATACCGTTTTGTTACGAAAATGTTACGTAAGATCAGTAGATAACAAAACTTGTAACAAGATACAAATTTATCGGCCGATCGTCATCGACAGAAGGTGTTTACATACTATTCTGTGTGCTTGTTTTGGTCGTCTGGCAACAAAGGTTTCGAACGTCCAGCAAGTAAAAAACTTATTTTCAAAACTGAAAATCACGTTTTATTTCCAGAATGAGATTTTCACTCTGCAGCTGAGTGTGCGCTGATATGAAACTTCCTGGCAGATTAAAACTGTGTGCCCGACCGAGACTCGAACTCGGGACCTTTGCCTTTCGCGGGCAAGTGCTCTACCATCTGAGCTACCGAAGCACGACTCACGCCCGGTACTCACAGGCAAAGGTCCCGAGTTGAGTCTCGGTCGGGCGCACAGTTTTAATCTGCCAGGAAGTTTCATATCAGCGCACACTCCGCTGCAGAGTGAAAATCTCATTCTGGAAACATCCCCCAGGCTGTGGCTAAGCCATGTCTCCGCAATATCCTTTCTTTCAGGAGTGCTAGTTCTGCAAGGTTCGCAGGAGCTCTTCTGTAAAGTTTGGAAGGTAAGAGACGAGGAACTGGCAGAAGTAAAGCTGTGAGTACCGGGCGTGAGTCGTGCTTCGGTAGCTCAGATGGTAGAGCACTTGCCCGCGAAAGGCAAAGGTCCCGAGTTCGAGTCTCGGTCGGGCACACAGTTTTAATCTGCCAGGAAGTTTTACGTTTTATTTCGTTTATATTCTTACAACTAGGTAACTAATATCCTTCCAGAATTTGAAGTACAGTCACGGTCGACATTCTTATCCGTAGTAGCCAACAATATTAAGTAACTGAGGACGTATCTAAGCAGTTGACAGAAATGCTGGTGTAGTTCCAAAATTTTGGCGGGTGTCATCTCTATTCTCAATAGCGAATATTGTACTGATCTTTCGTATTATCTTGCACTTGCGAGGGCGGTCTCAAAAGTTCTCGGCCTGATAGTGAAAACGAAAATACTTTGAACAAGTTTTATATTGCAACATAATCTCCTCTAATGTCAATATACTTCATCTAGCGGTGTAGCAATGCAATTATTCCCTACCTGTGTCGCTCCTCCGGGAGAGCTGCGAAGTACCCATCCACAGTCACTATGGCTTTTTTATTAGACGAAAAGCGCTGGAGCCAAATCTGAGGAATAGGATGGATGTTCCTGCGCTTTACAGTACATGTCCCTCTATTTCCCCCTTTGCAACGACACTTCTGTGGGCCAGTTTATTGTCTTGATGGAAGGCTATTTTCCGTTTTTAAGCCGTGTCTTCTCACGAAGAGCCTGCGCCCAGTTTCGTTAGAAGCTGAGATTAGTATTCAAGTTGCAGTTTTACCTTTTTCAAGATGGTTCAACGAAATTCCTTTCAAAATCTTAAAAGGTTGAAAGATCACCCAACCAGTTGCAAATGAAGGTTTATTAGCCCTTGACCTAGGTTTCGATATTTGTAAAAATATCTTCAAGGCCCTCCGTTTCTGAGGGAGATATTTTTACTAGTATCGAAACCTACGTCAAGGGCTAATTAACCTTTATTTGCGACTGGTTGGCTTATTTTCAAAATTCCTTTCGATTCCAAAACACCGATGCTATTTTCTTTCCTGCCGACGGCACCGTTCTTGCCTTCTTTGGAGCTGAAGAACTGGCTTCTGTCCATTGCATAGACTGGTGTTTGTATTCAGATGTGGTAGCGGTGAGTGCTTCATGCATTGTCACGTAGCAACCCAAAAAGTAACTTTAAAAAAAAGCACGAAACGCTTTTCGAAATGTGTCGTCCGAATGCGTTTGTCATCAGCAGTAAGCATGTGCTGCACACATCTTCCGCAAAGCTTTCTCATGTTCAATTCTTGGTACAAGATGTGACCAACACATTCCTTTGATATCTCTAGACCATTCGCAATTTCACGCACTTTTATAACCCGATCTTTCTAAATAATATCGTGCCCCTTGTTGATTCCCGGCGTGCTTGCACTTTTCGTAAGTAAATCGCGTGGATCATTTTGGACGCTTTCACGGAAGAAATTTGACCGTCACCATACACATTTACAATCCGCGAATGAATTTCGGTCGGTATTAGAACATCTTTTACGAAGAATTTAATCACTGCACGATATTTTATTTGTTCTATTTTCGGCACCACAACTGCTTCCAACGGCTGCCTACAGTTAGCTGTGCTGCCTGGAAAGACTTGAAGTATTACGTGTCGTCTACTAATGCATGTACCAACGTAAGTGTAGAAAATGACGTTAGTGCTGCACTCGCTGGGCGCGGTCCAGAACTTTTCTGATGGCACTCGTATTACTGAAAGTACCGAATATTTCACCCGCCACTTTCTCTGTCTTAATTTTATGTGTAGAGCACAAACACTTCCTACCATTACAAGATACGTATTTATCTGAATACTGCTTGTGCATTGGGTATCAGTCTGAAGTTAGTTTTGATATATCCCTGCCTCTCGCCAGTTTTCTCCTCCATTTCGGCGCAACTGCTGGCTTCAATGACAACAACACGGTTTATAAGTTATCTGAATCTGCCCCCGCGACGCAGTAGCCGACGGCCTTCATTTAACGACCGAGAGCAGCGGCGTTTGCGTAGAGTTCTCGGTGCTAACAGACAAGCAACTCTCCCCGAAATAACCGCAGAAATCAGTGTGGGACGTACGACGAACGTATCCGTTGGGACAGTGCGGCGAAATGTGGCGCTATGGCAGCAGACGACGAACGTGAGTGTCTTTGCTAACAGCACGACATCGCCTGCAACGCCTCTCCTGGGTTCGTGACCATATCGGTTGGACCTAGAAGACTGTAGAACCGTGGCCTGGCCAGATGAGTCCTGATTTCAGTTGGTAAGAGCTGACGGACTGGGTCCCCTGATCCAATTGAAGCGATCATTGCCTGGAAATTGTGTCGATGGAAGTTTTATGAACGACAGTGCGCCATGTCAAAACATTCTGGACAATCGAGCGAATGATTTGACCATCTAGATCGCCCGACACAAATCCCCTCGAACATTTATGGGGCATAATCGAGAAGTCAGTTCATGCACAAAAATCTTGCACCAGCAACACACATGCAATTGTTGTTACTCTTGTCGTAAGTACGAAAACTGGTTTCATGCATCTCTCCCAGCTACTCTACCCTGCGCAAGCCTCATCTCCGAGTAACTTCTGCAACCAACATCCTTCTGAATCTGTTTACTGTGTTCCTCTCTTTGCTGCACATCGTGAGCTTGGACCGTTAACTGTTTGGATTTTGCTTTTTTTATATACAGTTTAGTACACCTTCTTCCCGTTTTCATGCTTTTTCTGTGTTCAAGTTTTTGACGTGCTCTCCACAAGGCCATTTTACCACTGAATCAGAGGGGTGCGAAGGGGTGTTTGCCTTGTCAGAGTATGTCCCACCAATCGATCCCTTCTTACAGTCAGGTTGTGCCACAAATTACTCTTCTCCCAATTCTATCCAGTATCTCCTCAGTTACCTGATCTACCCATCTCATCTTCAGCATTCTTCTGAAACACCACACTTCAAAAGCTTCTATTCTCTTCTTGTCTAAACTGTTTATTGTCCATGTTTCACTTCCTTACAGGGCTACATTTCATACAAGTACTTTCCGAGAAGACTTCCTGACAAATCTATACTTGATGGTAACATTGCTCTTCTTCAGAAACGCTTTCCGTGCCATTGCCAGTCTACATTTTATATCCTCTACTTCGGCCATCAGTAATTTTCCTGCCCAAACAGCTTACTTCTTAATTCTCTCAGCATCACCTGATGTAATTCGACTACATTGCATTATCCTTGTTTCGCTTTTGTTGCTGTTCATCTCATATCTTCCGTTCAAGACCCTGTGCATTCCGTTCAATTGCTCTTCCACATCCTCTGCTGTCTTTGACAGAAGTACAATGTCACTGACAAACCCGAAGTTTTTATATCTTCTCCAAGTTTTTCCTTTTGTTTCCTTTACTGCTTGCTCAAGGTACAGACCTAATAACATCGGGGACAGACTACAACTCTGTCTCACTACATTCTCAAGCACTGTTTTCTTTTCATGCCCCCTCGGCTCTTAATTACCACCTGGTATCTGTACAAGTTGTAAATAGCTATTCGCTCCCTATATTTTACCCCTGACGCACTCAGAATGTTAAACAGAGTATTCGAGTCGCAACTATGGACGGCTAAAGAGCCAACATGGCTCAGTATTTCTGTAGGGGACTGGCAACGACTTGCCGAGTCCATGCCACGTCGAGTTGCCGGACCACGTCTGGTCAAAGGAGGCCCAAGACGCTATTAGAAGGTATCTCACGATTTGTCACCTCAGCGTATGTAAGAATATTCGTTTCTGTGTTATTTCATTCTTACATGTATCTTTTTCTGTTAAATACGATTTCTGCTACAGCTACTGGGTCGTTTCATGTTCCTGTCTACCTTTCATGTTTGTTCTTGTTTCGATACAACAACATGAAACATATCCGACCGTGACTTCTGGATTACGGGTGTCTGACAACTGTCACCGTTAGTGAGCTCTCCACGAAAGCACATCCGGGTAAGGTGCACAGGAAATGCTGAGACAATGGAGACCAGTGCTGCTAGTCTTTAGAGCTCTTGCTCATCGGTCGAGTCAGCACTTCGTGAGCTTCCACCAGCTCGTGTACACCATAAATTACGTACTTTAGGAAAGTTGAAGCGTATAAAAGATGACAGAATATGACAGGAATTCACACATCAGTGCCGTTCTGAATAATATTCATTGAATATCTAAAGCCACTGCAGTTTGGAAACAATGGTAGAACGCGCGCTGTGTAAGAGGCGGAGCTGCGATATACTGCTGTTGGCTTTCCTCTCTTCTGAACACATACCACCCATAATGAGAAGATCACAGTTACCAAACAGAATATGTTCGGATTTAAGTAACACAAACGGGCGTAAAGGTGACGCACCACAATATACAGACTATGAAGCACCTTTCCGAAGGCCTTTGGGTAATATAATGGGTAAGGCATTAATCATTAAGCCAGACGGAGCTCTTTTTCATTACTTTTGCAGCTGAAAGCTACAATGTTTTCGAGGAAATGCCTCTACAGTTGGAAAAGACTGTCCACATTGTTCTGTCATAACGACACCGAAATATTCTAAGGGACTCGTGAACGCTCCCATGGGCAGGCAGCACTCTACCGTAGTTCACTGGAGGAAATGTTCCTGCATAAATGAAGGAAGGTAAGAATTCGGTATCTTGTTGACGTTATTTCAGACGAAGCATTAACTCAAAAGCACAGAGGTCGACCGGAAACGCGTGATTTAGGAAAGTTATGGAAAACTTCGATCAGGACGGCTATTTCGAATTTGTATCAGGCTCCTTCCGAATGCAAGTCCAGTGTCTCGACCAGTGCATCGGAAACCTTGTTCTTATTGGGTACCACATTTTTTTTATTGAGGTTTGGATGGAAATTGTGGGTTCACGATGGGAACGAATACTTCGCAGCTGTTCTCACGCAACGGATTGAAAACAAACCTACGGAGTCCCAACGAAGATGAGAAGCGACGAGTATGAGAAACGAAATGTGCAACAGCTCTGAGGTTTTGTTACATCCTCAGAAAGACATATTTATTTCCCAATAATAAAAAAAAAATTATACGGCTGCAGAAGCAGTAGAAATTTCTTTCCATGCAACGCAACAAACCAGTCTAACGTGAACACTAACCGTTAGTACCGCTGCGATTGACGTTCATCACTGTTTTGAGGCAAGTACGCTGTACGATGATATGTTAGCTAATTTAGAAGAAAACTAGCATTCTCATTCTATATCTCAAGCGCTGCTGGCACGCTTTTGTTAGGTATCTAATACCACAAGTGTGCTGCTTCAAACTTAACTTTCTTGACAATGGCGGCATACGATTTCATAGGTGACGCAATTTTTTTGCGAATAGCAAAATACTACCGGTTACGGTTTCTTTCAAACCTGAATTTGAACGGGATGCCTCACAGTCGAGCGCTACTACACAAGCGTGCAGTTAGACTCTTAGGCAAGCGCGTTTTCACCACAATGATGACTGTTACAACCGTAAAGATATTGTTGAAGGTGCGTTTTATCCATCTTACGTTGGCATCTGTTTGATTGGAAAATTCAGACCAGCTGGTTCTTTGAAGCTCCATCTTGATTTCGAATAGGAGTAGGTGATAGGCATGAACAAACCTCTATGGATAATTACTCTCTATGCTGACAGAGGGGGGAAGGGGTTGGGATCATGATTAGAAATCTGCAGTACACCTCATACGGCACGTTTGAAGACTGCGTGATAAAGCATAGGTTGGCTAAGTAAAGGAAAGCTACTATCAGACCCAAGGTTAGTTTGGATACCAAAGTTTTTTTGCTAGGTAATGTCATATTGAATGTTATGTGCAAGGGCCTTCCTCCGACCTTCGTTCTGACATACCTAGGCAGTGACAGGGCGACATCAAGTTTACCATTCGTTCTCTACAACTGTGCAATTTGACATTTTTCACATTAACAATAGAAGGGCAGACAAAAATTCTAGGACTGAACGGGCATAGAACCCAAGACCTTTGGAACTGTAGTCTGACTACTGACCCCTCAAGTGAAAATTAACTCACAGTCGAGAGTCTAATAAATTAATGAAAATCTGACCGTAAGACGCAACAAACGCTGCTGTTGACAGATATAGCACCTGTTAAATTTGGGCGCGAAAAGTTAGCTAAAAAGTATTCTTTTTCACCTAAGCGAATGAAACTTCTCATTAGACCAAATCAACACAACATAAGTAGCAACTGATCGGCCTCTACATTTATATCTTACTAAGGGGTGTGGGTGTGCGCGTCGTTATCTCAAACCCGCAGTCAGTAATTTGTCCGCTTGATTAGTAACTTTGCTGTGAATCATAACTGCTAAATACTGGACATCAACAGCTGTGTGCCTAACTTCGAAGACAAGAGGAAATGTAGGTTTAGATAATTTGATATTCAAGTAAGTCCACACACAAATACAGGAGAGTTGGACAAAATAGGGAAACACCAAACACACATTAGTAGTCTTTTGGCACTCTACCAGCAGAATAGTGCAAGTTTAGCAAACGATGACTAAGTGGATAGCGATTACACTCTCTCTCCATAGCAGACCACAAACGCTCAATGAAACAGATCTGGTAACTATGGTGGCCAGGAAAGGTGCGACATTTCATCTTCCCGCTCATGAAACTAGTCCTAGGCGATGCGAGCTGTGACCCTGTCGTCTTGGAACACAGCATCACCATTGGGGAACAAACACTGTACCTTGGTAGGGGTCTGATCACCCAAGACAGGCACATAATCCTTGGCAGTGATGCGGAATTGCCCAGTAGCCATGGCTCCCACAGAAAAACACGATATAGCTGGCTAACTAATCACCGAACCCCCGCCATGTTTCATTCTCGTGACGTTAATTCGGCCAGAAGTTAGAACCTGTAACAAGATTCGTCTGACCAAATGACACTCTTCCAGAGTCCAGATTTCATGGCTTCGGCACCGCGTCTTCCTGTTAGGGACATTTGCATCACTAATGTTCGCTCTGCAGGTCATAGCTTATAGTGCTCCGTTAGTGTTGTTTTGGTGCTGACAGGGCACGCGAATGCGACATTCAGTTTTGCAGTGAGAACTGTCGTCTTTTATTATTCGTCCGTCACGATCACTCAACGCACACCTTCGTCCTTGTTGTGACTTATCGGTTGATGTTTTTTTCCGATAGCCCTGCATATTAAAGTCTTCAATACGGTGCTTCTTGAAACACTTAACATTTCAGCTGCCTTGGTTACAGAAGCACCCACCATACGAACACCACCAATTTGCCCAGATTCGAAATCACGTAATGCAGTCACAACTATACGGAAGACTGTCCTGATCCCGACTGACTGAGGACACTGCACAAGCGCCGCGCGCGCTCAAATACAAGAGCGCAACCTGCAGGCTTTTCTAGCAACGCCTTTTACGTTCAAGCATGCATATCTCGCTGTGTTCCCATGTTTTCATCCAAAGCTCTATCTCGGATGCAAATTTACATGCGACAGCGGTAATCATGTTGGTTACGTATTACGCAACAGTGTAAGAACGTGCGAAACATTAAACGAATTCTGGTCGACTCAGAGCAGGCAAAAATCGAAATTTGCTTAAAAATTTGATCAGAAAAAGCCAACCGAAAGGTTTTCTTACATTTTACAGACGTATGGAACTTGTCTGGCTCCAAACAATAAAAAAAAATCGCTTCCTGAAATAAAAACATTTTTGTAGACAATGTAATTACGGACACTTACCAGTGGACGAACATCGTTTGCCACTATTAGCTCTCGCGTGGTAGCCAGTGGGAAGAAGTAGCACGCGGCCACTAAGAAAGAGGTGGACTTGTGGTGTGGAACATTTGACAAGTCTAATCCGTCAATGGGATGATGTAATGATAGATTCGTAAGTTACAACCACTTGTCGCTTTCGCCCCTCACTTTAATCATTTATTCCTGTTTCCTGTGGTGCCGCAGCTATTCCTACAGATTTAACAGTGCTTTCGTATCTGTCTAATCATGTTTATATAGAAACTGGCGTATATACAATTTTCGCGTGTATACAATTTTCTGTTTTCCACTGTATTCATAGCATTTATCTCTTATTAACCGATAATTACCTAATACCAAAGTTGGTTTGAGCCCGTAATTTCAATTCGTTACACAGAGAAGCGTTCAGATTTTAAGAGATTAGGAAGAAACTTATTTGTAATAAACATTTTTGCTGAGAATGCTTACACAGTTCATTGAGATGAACTAAATATCTTTTCATGTTCCGTTCTCGCCGCCCCTTCGGATCAAGTTCACAGCGTAAGATTTCCTAACATTCCCTTTCACTACACAGCTCGAAACGTATAACGTTGTTTTTTTTATGACTGACGCCAGCGACGTAGCTTCTCGTGGTGTAATATCTGGCAATGTGTAAAGCTGACTACTCATCTCACACTACGGCTGCCTTAGAGCAATGCAAACATCACACTTCGTCGTCTTTTATGGCCCTTATCTCAGGCACTTTGTCAGGTGCTCTAGTAAAAATGACAGCACGACGGGCAAAAGGTGCCCTAATTTACAAAGTCTTTGACAAATAAGCTATTCTGCATATTACAAGCTTGATAAGTAAAGCTTTATCATTTAGGTAATAAGCCCTTACCTCCGACTCTTCAAATCTGATAACCAACTAGTCGTCTTTCCTATTCGAGCCGCAGCGACAAAAGGCAACGGCAACATCAATCTATCGAAGTTGTGCCGTGTTTAAGTCATCGGTCAACTTTTCTGGAGGTACGAATTTGTCTGGCCCTCCTGACCGAGCTATCTGTATTGCATAAATCTTATCTAAATCTACATGCATATACACAAGGAAGGCACAGCACACTACACTGAATAGAGTACCTCATACCAATATTGACAATTTTCTGTCCTACACTGTCTCATCCAGAAGTATCCGGTATTGAACATTAATGTGCGCTGTGGCCATCACGCGACTTTTTTACGGCTTTACCTCTGCTGGGGAGGAATGGCAGCCCATTTTTCCTCACGAGCCGAAACTAGGGAAGGTAGTGATGTTAGACAGTGGTGTCTGGTGCGAAGTTTACGTTTTAATTTATTCCAAAGATGTTTCATTGGGTTCAGATCGGGACTGCGGACTGTTCATTTCAGCGATGTTACTGTCCACAAACCATTTCCTCACACATGTTGCTTTACGATAGGACGAATTTTCATGCTGATACAAGCACTAATCGTCGGCATGGATGTGTGTGATGTCCTTAGGTTAGTTAGGTTTAAGTAGTTCTAAGTTCTAGGGGACTGATGGCCTCATATGTTAAGTCCCATAGTGCTCAGAGCCATCTGAACCATTTGGTATACCATGATTCATCACACTGCATCACTCGTTTTCAGTCATCCACTGTCCAGTGGAATCGCTCTTTTACACCACCTCAAGTGTCGCTTATCACTGACTAGAGGAATGTCCGGCTTATAGGTAGCTGCTCTATGTCCTACGCAACTCTCTACGCACAGTCCCTGCATGAGACACTTTACAGCCATCCTCCGTAATTAAATACTATCCGTCACTACATGAGGTCTGCCACGTCTTCGTTCAGACGTAGTTGTTCCTTCGCGTTTCCACCTGAATCAACAGCAACAGTCGACTGGGTCAGCTGTAGGAGGGTCGAAATGTCCGTGAGGGATTTGTTACTTAGGCGACATACAATGACAACCCACGTTCGTAGTCAATGAGCTTTGACCAATTCTGTTGTTACTGCTTTTCTATTTAGAACAGTATACTCCCGCCTCCTTTTACAATGGCGACTCCGCCTCTCGTGACATCTGGTCTTCAATTCCGCATCATGTACGTCTGACCGGATACTTTTGGTCAGATAGCATACTTCATTCGCGTAACGCGCGAGGGGAAATTACTATATGGCGCCGTCTACCTAATCTCTGCTATTTTCACTATCCTTATGCGATATTACGATAAAGATAGAACTGTCACGCGGTCTTCCTCTAAACGAAGTACCCTAAATTTGAAGAAGCAATCTTAAAGCGAGAACAACGTCGCCTTTCGTTCAAAGATTCCCATTTACGTTGCCCGAGCATCACTACTAGGTTTATATGGGTCATACCGACAGATACGATCCTAGCAGTGGTCACTGAATTCGTTCGATGACTCCTGTCGCATCCATTTGATATGAACATAGAACACTGACGCCTTACCCCAGAGTAGATCACACCAGTATCTGGTACGCGGTGTTCTCTGGAGTCTCTTTGCACTCTCGCTGAACTCTTTCAAGAAATCGCGATCTTACATTCGCCAGCCCTACTACAGATTTTCCGTGTTCATTCCATTCCATATCGTTTCTTAGCTATAGTTATCCACAAAATGCAACAGGTTCCACAAGTTTAAAACTTATCTGTGCCGGATACTATCTGAACTTTTTCTAGGTTGCGACCATTTATTCTCATCCATACACAGCTGTCATTTAGTAGAAGCTATATTTTCTCCACTTTGCATTTTCTTACACTCACCCAATGAAGATACTTTCTTGCAAACACAGCACTGTCAGCTAATAAATTTAGTCTTACTGGCCTATACGATAAATCTATCGTGTGTAATAGTAACACTAGCGTTCCTATTAAATTTCCTTGGGGGGACATTCCATTTCAGGCGCATGTTTGACTAGTTCCTTTAGCATACGAACAAACATTCGTTTCCTCTGCCTTTAACCAGAGCCCATGCTGTGTAAAACGCTGTTTTCGCAAGAACTATTATCGGCAACTTGTTGCTAGTGATAGTTGCCGTATTATCCGAGGAAGACAGCGACCAGTCGGGAGAGTTCTCCCTGCCCACCAATCACAGAGCTGGCATCCGCACGTGATGTTCAGTTCTCCCACAAAAGGAGAGACGGAATACACCATATCTGTAAATTTTGTGTCGCCAGAGGAGCGTTTCATCTTCGTCGATAACTGTAAAACGACTCAAAGAAGTTCTCCAACTGTTTCCGATGTCTACAACCTCTTTCGAAGAATATCTAAAGATATAGTTATTAAAAATGATTTTTGCATCGATAGATTCACAACGTATAGTTATGCAAATTCAGCATGGCTTACTAATGATTTTACCGTGCGCGGCTTGTCACCAGTTACCAAATATCACTGGTTACCGGAAGAGCTCTGCTTCGCTCCCAAGATAAAAGTAATTTCGAAGTGTTATCTGCATTTCATGCACAATTCTGGAAAAGCACCTAATGTAACAATCCCACGAAGCACGTCATACTGCGACAATTCTTCGAATTTTGGGCGACAGGTCTGTTACTTTCGTCATATTACAATTATCATGAAGAATAATTAGTCTGTAATGACCCTTTGATGTAAGACTAGTACGTGGAAATTTCAAGGTTATTTCACTCGAGTTGTGCCCTAAAATTCGTCTGAGAGACTGAAGTGAGAGAAAAACCCGTAGAATAAAAGAACGTTGGGGGTAACAGTTACTTTCCTCGAACGACGCCATTGTTCGCACTATTAAAAGTCTGTCGACTTCTCACAGGATACACATCGCGGTGGATGTAAATTCCGTCTCCGTCTGTTCCATGGACTTCAGTGGAAGTTGTTTCAGCTGGCAGTATGTTACCATCGACAACACGTATAACTCGGCTCTACTCTCCTCTTCTTCTTCTTCCTCCTCCTGAAGAGAAGTGTGACAAACTTACTCGCATTCGTAACTTGCAATGATCCACTGTCCTTTAACATTAGCCTATTTGAGTTCCAACCTGCATGCATGCTGCCTGTTAAACTTCCTTGGGGGGACATTTCAGGTTGCATTAAATCCAACTTTAAGAAAAGGAAGGAGAGAAATTTACAAGTGAGAACTAGCAGCCAAAGTAAAGAACGTCGCGGACCCAACGTTGATTAGACGGAAGCTGTCGCCACGAAAGATGGAGAACTAAGTACACGTTTGTGATCTCTCGCCTTACTGTACAGAATGTTGGAAGGACGGGTAGAACATAATGGGTAATAATTATCCCTGACCATATGGCACGGGTCCTTGCGTGGAATGCAGTGCACAGTTCGATTCAATTGCCAAAATATTTGGGACAAGTGGCGATGAAATGGTGAACCATTTTTCTACGAAGAAAGCCAGTCGCGATCGCAAAATGAGGAATGGAGCATCAACAGCTCTTCCGCTACCCCGCCCAGAGTCAAGAAGATTGAGTGCGATTTCACTGATGATATTGTGCATTTTGATTACCTAGACGTAGAGTATACTGCGTAAAACACATTCAGATGTTAAGAGTAATCGCTAACTTCGTGCCCATCGAACTTTAACCATTTTTTCCATTAGGCATTGAGGTAATTTTTAGAGGTCAACAATATGCCCTCTCCAGATATTGGAGTCAACTCTATAAGGTATAACACTTCGCCAAACGCGGTCTACGAAGAGCTACGAATTCTGCTGGAAATTGGGGTGAGTGCACAATAATGTGACAACATGGAGAGATTAGAACTGCTTTGGTAGAGTCCTCTGCTGTTAAAAGTCGATTCTACCGTCCAATTTGAGTGTCCTGTTGGAAGATTATTCACGTTTATCTAGCTGGTCGTAGGTTCTAGACTACACTACACGCCAGCGAGTCACAAAATGTAGTTTTACAAAACATTTTGTTTCGTTTAAGTTACGCCAGTAAGTATAAAAAAATAGAGAAAGCAATGAAGTGATGAAATAAAACCGTTAACGTGATCAGATGTATTTCGTAAGCAAGTACATTGTTGTAGATGCCATCAAATCAAATACTTTTTTTTATGTTTGCAGCCTTAGCCTCCACTTCAAGGGGTATTAACGTTAGTTATTCTTTGCTGATACGAGCAGAATTTTCTCAATCGTTCTCATCTTTTTCTGTGTCACAGTTTTCGTTTCATACTATATTATAGTCCGCCCCCGGTAGCTGAGTGGTGCTGGCACGGTAGCTCAGCGTGCTAGGTCAGAGGGTTAGCTACCCTCTGTAATAAAAAAACTGAGTGAACGGATCAACAAAGAAACTGAACGGGTGACATCGTACGTCCGACCCGAACAAATTCAACGAACAATATAGAACAAAATGATTTTATATATAAAAAGTGGTCAGCGCGAAAGAATGTCAATCCTAAGGGCCCGGGTTCGATTCCCGGCTGGGTCGGAGATTTTCTCCGCTCAGGGACTGGGTGTCGTGTTTTCCTAATCATCACTTTATCCCCATCGACGCGCAAGTCGCCGAGGTGGCGTCAAATCTAAAGACTTGCACGCGGCGAACGGTCTACCCGGCAGGAGGCCCTACTCACACGACGACTACATTATAGGTCTAAAAACAACTTCTGTACACCTTGGACACGCTGCATTTTATCATACGAGGATGAAGTTTTAGGTTGGGTAAACAAAGCGGTGACACCTACTTCGCACGTTCAGTTGAATGTTCTTACTGTTAAGATATCATAGTAAACTATCAAAAATAATAATTAGCCGAAAATCGTTTGAGATACATAAGTTATTGTCAAATTTAATTCTTGGGCCACAAAACGTTTTCTAATTCTGAATCAGTCACGCAATTTAAAAAAATAGCTATTTAATAATATTTGCCTCTTGAAAAAAAATTGTGCATGGGCCACGCACAAATTTGTAATTTAAACGTGAAACTGGCTTAACAAAAAAGGCACATTGCGTAAACGTGTGTGGAAACCAATAAAAGGAAATGATCGTGGTCATTTAAGGAAAATTAATCACAATGAGATGACCAAACAGTATCAAAAACCACAATTTACAATAACTTCAGGACAGATGTCAAAAACCTTGACTGCGGTACTTTCAAAGACTTGGGAGTTGCGCGCGAAGCATCATTGCTCTCGTAAATTTGAACGAAGGTAATACAAAGAAACAGGAAATAAAATGGAACGTGCTTATGAATTTTTTTACGACTAATCTCTCAGAAATTCGACACCCACGGTTCTTCGACGATCACTCTGCAGTATGAGAACTCTACTTTTATGTAAAAAGAAATACCATTTCGCGAGCGCACTTAAAAGTTGACAGGAAGATATATTTTGTGGCGGAGGATAAAGTGATAAGTCACTTTTCCGTCTGTGCAAATCTCAAGCGCGGTCTACCTCGGAAATAATTTAAAAAGTGACGTAGTGGCTAATGGAAGGAAAGTGGATGCTAAAAATTGAGAGGAGGAATGGTATTAGAAATTAAGATTCAAGACGACACGATTTATGCAGGTATACTGAGTGATACAAAGTAAGAAAAATGTTGATAAGCAGAGACTGGGAAAAAGTACTGCTGGTACTACGATGCTGAGTTTATGGAAAGTCAGATTTTTTCTAATGAAAACAATTTCAGAACAGTTACTCAGTTTAATCAGTGGTTTGTGAAGTTGCCTAGTACAGATCAGGTCTTCGCATTTATCGGCACGATAAATGGACAGTCTGCCTCATCCGTCTGAGGTGCTCTGCTTCCCTCTCCCTTGCCTCTCCTATTTGCTATATAGCAAAAATCACCTTCAAGATGGACAGAAACTTCTACGTTACAGCGCGGTAGCTGACTAAACACTTAGCTATTTTGAAAGTAACTTTTTCCTCAGTAAATAGCAATAAATTCTGGGCACATCAGACATCAATACAATTACTTTTGGATCACACGGCACTTAATGAACTGGGACCTATGCTGCGAGATAACGGAGGTGCAATAGACGATGACGCCAGTAATGGCTTCGGCATTGAGCACAAGTTTTTGGGGTGACACCCAGGTGGACACACATGGTTCTAATATAGATTGGACAGTCATGGTCAACTTAAGCAAACTAAATTCAGTTGATTGGTAAACATTACGTCTGCCAGTAGCATACACAAATCGCTAATTTTAGTGGTGCAACGGTGCTTTCTGCCAAAGGAATTCTTTAAGATCGGTAATTTTGTCCCATTATATAATAATGAGAACAAATGGTCAGTGTCTTGGCCTAAGGCAAAATTGCAATATCCATTCACAGAACTTTCAAAACCTGGCGATGACTACAGTCGAGAACGAGATGCTTGTAATAAAGAGCAATCTGAGTGTAACATATTTTACTGTTACACGAGTTCGTGCTCCTTCTAAAAACTATTGTGAAGGCGTCAGTGGACGTCCAGCTCTAACTTTCTATTAGCACCATTAGAGATGAAACAAGACCGGATTGTGCTAGGAGTGGCGAAGCAGAACTCCTATACTCTTTTATTAAAAGGAATTCCCTGTGATTGCCTTGAATGGTTTGGTGCGACGATAGAACACAGTGTGTCAATGACTGCGTCATCTCCATCGGCGGAGGTGTGGAAGGCTCCAATGTACCTGTATTACCTTTTATTTGCTGACAGCAATGACCCCTTCCGCAGTACCGCTGGAACAGTAATCAAATTCTCCAGTCACTATAGAAACCATCTCTGTAAGTTCTCTTTGTACACTGTGTACGACGTTGTATAACGAATTACCAACAACAACACTAAACCACCAGAGGCGCCTTACCACACTATGTATCAGAACAAACGACAATTATCTGATGAGCGGTAAAAGTATCAAACCTGCATATCCATAACGTCATAATCAAAATCGTTGGATGCGCTACAAGAAGTCTCAATCCGTCAATCTAGATGCCAATGGGTAGCGACTGGTAGTACTTCGCGATTTTTTATTTTTCTTTCCTTTAGCGGTGGATCGTTTCAGTACAGTCATGTACTGCGCTTCAGCATAACAAAGCGAATAATGCGTTAATTAAATTTACAGTAAGATACACTGCACATTTCAGAAAGAATATCTGAAAGTTCAGACAGGAACATTTGGTGATGATTTAGGACTGAAAGCAGTGCTAGAGAAACTACAATATTACACAATCTAACAGTGTCTTTCATGAATGCTAAGAACTAGCAGATTAATGCCAAAACTTTTTCAGTTGATAGCAGAAAGGGACCAGTAATTCTTTTTTTAAACAAAACTGTATCCAAAGAGAGACTGAAAATTAACCGTTCATATAACTTACCCCACGCACAATTCCGACCAATAGTTTTTTTGACCTTGTCTTATTAACAAAATATAATAGATCAAAATGGACTAATATGTGACGATGACTTTTAATCATTTTCAGTAGTTTTATTAACAATTACTAGTCCCCCCCCAAAAAAACAGTTAAGTGTTGCACAGTAAATAAAATCATATGTAAACAAAAAAGTTTCTGCAAGTAGAAAAACCGAGTGCAGTAGCTTCCTGAAGTGGGCTTCAAGCAACAGTTCCCGCTGAAATTATTGTCGTGCCTTTACATCTGATCTCCTCCCATTATCTTCCAGATTATTCTTAAAAATTTATTGGCTACACCTACTTTACCGATTATTCGCTAATATGTTTTTCCTTCGGCGGCGTCTTCATAGTTAAACAGATCATAACTACTCTTTTCAGTTGCACTAAAAAAGCATGCTAACACAGAATGCAAAAGTTATTCGTTTAGTTAATACACTAAAATCTCCTACAACCATTAGCAAGAAAGTGAATTTTGCTATTTAAGCAACAGTGATTTCATACGACGAGAGTTCAAAATTTTTTAGCTGAATCAGCACATTCCTACGGGGAAACATGTTGAGATTATGAAAAATAAAAAAGTAATTAGGTTTGACTATTAAAATTATGTGATTATCCAATAATGATCTACATATGGACGGTATTTTTCGGTCATATCCTAAGAAAGCTTTAGAATTTTGGTATGCAAAACCTGTTTTGTTTTCCAGCATTAAAATGGTTATGTATCAAAGAACACAACGTAACTTGAAGCTATAGCTCACCAACTTGGGAGAATACAGAACTGTTTGATATTGAGAACTGTTTTCATATAATTGTCTTTACGATACAGAAATATTCTGCGGCTGCCAAAACAAAACCTTTCACATTCTTTCTTCCTTTATACATACTGAAATACACACACGTCAACTATTTCGTCCGTACGTGCAGACGACATTAGTCGTCTCCATAACAACATGATTTCGATGATATATAGCTTTTTATGAGGTAAGCAACGTATGAAACGAAACAGTTTTCATCGTTCCTTGCAAACGGATATATAATTTCTTCGACACAAACCACAAAAAGAATAAGTTTAACATTTCTACTGATTAATCGAAAGTTTGTGAAATTAAAATGGTCTTACCTCTTTCTCTTTGTTACGCATAACTGCAATTAGATGTTTTGTACTCAAGCGGCGCGGGGGAGGTTTGTATACAAACAACCTGTAACGCACCGCTTTCCGCCCTTCACTGATGCTACTTTGGCTTTAGCGCGCAGTACATATCACCGACTAACAAAAATTTAGCAGAAACCAAGTTTATCACTGAAGTTCTGAGATATCGATACTTGGTATCGATACTGAATCGCTACTCTTTTTATCGCTGTTGCTTAGCAGTAAAATGATGTTTTTCGATAGAAAAAAATAAATTTGTATCATCAAGTATAGCAAATAATCATACAAATTAGCGATTTAGTATTATGTTTTAGTCGTTTAAATGGTCGATGAAAGCTCAAAATTTTTATGACAAACTAAGTTAAAGCGTATGAGCAGACGGAAAGAGCTATAAAAAAGTTAAAATTTACTTATTCTTGGAAGTAGCCATAAAATTAGACCCAAAGTTGTACCACGATATCGATACAGTATATTAATAAAGACTGTTTCGATGTCAGTACTGGAGACCCTCTGATACTTTCGCTAGCATGTGCTGCCACTGGCGGTAACTTTCGATACTATTCAATTCAGTCTGTCTTCTGCTAACAGCAGGGGCCAGCGCTAAGGGGCGAGGCTTGGGTGCTTGGTTGGTGGTTGGAAAACGTATTTAATTCTGTAAGAGAAGTGATAACATCAGCAGCAGCACCATGGATCCCGAAGCATTCCTAGACTTAGCAAATCAAGTTGTGAAACTGAAAATGTTCCCGTATTTTGATATAGCACACTCCGTCCTGTGTGCACTTCACGTCAGAGAAGACTTGGGACCAGGTAAGAGAATTTAATCATTGTTTACGTTTAATATCATGTGAATGACAGATTCTTAATTATTGAACCAGACCATTCTGCCCTGGTGAAGTTTCACTCAGAAATGCTACTTTTATTTATATTTGAGTCATCCATTCGGATACAACAAACACAACATCGGGCAACGTGGAGTTTTGAGCTTAGTAGTATTGATTTTTCTGCTTGGTTGCTCATTGACTTTGTTACATTGTCTTTGACGGAATTGCCCTTCCATACTGTTCACCGTGCTGCCTTTATGAAATACAGTGGATATAACTCCTGTAGCGAATTCGAACGTACACGAAGCGTAACCGTGTTTGTGATTTGTTTAATTTTTATCTGTTTTTGTAGACACGGATATAGAAATCTAAAGAGACCATTTTAGCACAGAAATACCACTTACATTCTTTTGTACGACAGCGATGTAAATAGAACACCGCATCCTTGTAGTGTTAAGAGCAGCTGCTGCCTTGGGTAAACCCAAAATAATTCCTTCTATTGTATTAAGGGACACTGAAAAAAGGCATATCAAATGATAATGTATTCTGTTAGAAGATGGCGTTGCTACGAACGCATTCTTGTACTAGACATCTGGCGGTCGTCCTACGGAGCGATTTTTATTTCTGTTACCGGCGTGGCTGGGCGTAGAAAGGGCGGTCTCGAGATATTTTTGATCGTGTCCCCAGGTCGCAACAGCTCATGGGAGATGGCGTTGCCTCGTACTGAGTAGTAACATGCAAAACACACGCCTGATTTAAAGTTCAGTAGCGTGCAATTTGGCAAATATTTCAGTTTTGCTGTACATACACGATAGACTCGTATGGTATAAGATTCGACATGCAGTAGTGACCGATTACTTTACTTATCACTGCTGGAACAGGGACGATTTTCGTGCTCAAATAATATTTATAGTCAATCACACAAAAATCAGCTGTGAAGTATTTGTGCACCAGTATAAATATCAACTTTTTTTAAACATTTAACAGCAATTGATTAGTCAACATTTATGAAGGAAACTTAACATGAGATAAATACTCATAAAAAAACTTCATCTTATAGCGCTTCCGAAATTTGATTAACCTAATACACGCTAATAAAACGCAGCTTAACATTTACGACAAAAAGAAGTACGGCAATTTTAGAAACGTAATGTATCTGAAAGATAATTGACATGTCAGTCTATTTATTTGACAAGTCTCAAAGTTAAATATATTTGAAATTTAAAATGTAGGGCCTGTGGATTGAGTGTTCGAGGGCAGTAAGTAACGGAAAAAATAATCAACTCTTGAACTCTATCCTGGTATTAGTACACTTCTGCGCATGCCTTGCAATGTGGTTTGTTTGTACTGGTTATGTTAGTAGTGTTACTTTCAGCGACGTGCAATCCGTAGATGTTTAATAATCAAGATTTGGAGGTGTAGATTCGTGTTAGGGGGTCATCAGATCGTTTTTAAAATACACTGCGACAGAATCTCCTGTTTACTGAAAATCGAATGCGAAATTGGAGATATGTTTATGTTCTGGTAGGAAACAAGAAACCGTTCATGAGTGGAGTTAACACTGCCTACAACAGATATTAAGCCAACAATTAATCATCTCCAGAGCAGAACATTGTGAACGAACTTTTCAGCCAAATCCTTTGCGTTATTGGAATTTACC
Organism: Schistocerca piceifrons; assembly: GCF_021461385.2. Taxonomy (NCBI): domain Eukaryota; kingdom Metazoa; phylum Arthropoda; class Insecta; order Orthoptera; family Acrididae; genus Schistocerca; species Schistocerca piceifrons. The sequence continues at coordinate 406,738,334 of NC_060141.1, read as the reverse complement.
AAAGGGAAAACTGCTACCAGTAAGAAGCAGACAGCGCAATACTTTCCTTCAAAATCCAAACCAAAGTTATCCCACTCTCTCTCTCTCTCTCTCTCTCTCTCTCTCTCTCTCTCTGTGTGTGTGTGTGTGTGTGTGTGTGTGTGTGTGTGTGTGTGTGTTTTTAAAAAAAAAGAAATAGGCAGATACATTCAACAGAGTGAATGAGAAAGTAAATGTTTGTAATTTGTTAGAATGAATTATTTACCTCTCAACCAGGTTGATTTATAAGACGAACATTTTTGTTAAGATACTTATCTAATTTGTTTCCTATTTTACAAACTGTTTTTTCAGAAGATCACCTAGAATGTGTGAACTATTTTCTGCCTCTTGATCATTTAGAATTCGCTGTAAAGTTCTAAGCAAGTAAGCTTGTGAGGAAAGCGTTAGACAGTTTTGGATATGCAGCAATACTTACCGGGATTTGCGACTTTATCGGGAAATTTAGTAAGATTTAAATATTTCCCTTTCAAAGCACGTTGGTCGACGAAGGGTAAGACGGACAGATTTGTACTGGTGTTTCAAATTCGTGGTCAGCGTAAGGAGGAGGACAAGTTTCAGCCGAATGACATTTTTTCGAGCTTATGAGGTGGTAAAGACTCGTGTTTAAGGTGGGACAAATACTCCGCCCACTCAGATGTGGGTTTTCCCTGATTTCCCTAATTCACTTACGGCTAATGCCTTTGAAAGGACACAGCAAATTTTCCCTCTCCGAGCTTGTGTTCCTTCGAATGAGCTCGTCGATCACAGCACATCAAACCCAAATCGACCGTCTCGAGATTATGCTTCAGCTACAGTCAATTTCAAGTAGTAATTGTTTTTGGTACAGCTCGATAAACCTGTATTCAATTGGCGAAGCACATATTACAGAGTGAAAGCTAATTATGGTATCAAAAAAGGCAGTTCCTTACCGCCCATCATTCCGTCGTGTACCTTTGTTAATAGATTATCAACAACTGAATTTACTACATTAACGTCTTCCTCCTTACCCGCTTGAATTATATCAACCAGATTAAAAACCATTTTAAAATTGATAATAAGCCACGGCTGCAAAATACTAGCATTAATTCTTTGCAGACGAAACTTCCTGGCAGATTAAAACTGTGTGCCCACCGAGACTCGAACTCGGGACCTTTGCCTTTCGCGGGCAAGTGCTCTACCATCTGAGCTACCGAAGCATGACTCACGCCCGGTACTCACAGGCAAAGGTCCCGAGTTCGAGTCTCGGTCGGGCGCACAGTTTTAATCTGCCAGGAAGTTTCATATCAGCGCACACTCCGCTGCAGAGTGAAAATCTCATTCTTTACAGACGAATGGAAAAACTGGTAGAAGCTGGCCTCGGGGAAGATCAGTTTGGATTCCGTAGAAATGTTGGAACGCGTGAGGCAATACTGACCCTACGACTTATCCTAGAAAATAGATTAAGGAAAGGCAAACCAACGTTTCTAGCATTTGTAGCTTAGAGAAAGCTTTTAACAATGTTGACTGGAATACTCTTTTTCAAATTCTGAAAGTGGCAGGGGTAAAATACAGCGAGCGAAAGGCTATTTACAATTTGTACAGAAACCAGATGCAGTTATAAGAGTCCAGGGGTATGAAAGGGAAGCAGTGGTTGGGAAGGGAGTGAGACAGGGTTGTAGCTTATCACCGATGTTACTCAATCTGTATATTGACCAAGCAATAAATGAAACAAAAGAAAAATTCAGAGTAGGAATTAAAATCCATGGAGAAGTAATTAAAACTTTGAGATTCGCCGATGACATTGTAATTCTGTCAGAGACAGCAAAGGACCTGGAAGAGCAGTTGAACGGAATGGACAGTGCCTTGAAAGGAGGATATAAGATGAACATCAACAAAAGCAAAACGAGGATAACGGAATGTAGTCGAATTAAGTCGGGTGATGCTGTGGGAATTAGATTACGAATTGATACGCTTAAAGTAGTAAATGAGTTTTGCTATTTGGGACGCAAAATAACTAATGATGGTCGAAGTAGAGACTGGCTATGGCAAGGAAAGCGTTTCTGAAGAAGAGAAATTTAACATCGAGTATAGATTTGTCAGGAAGTCTTTTCTGAAAGTAATTGTATGGAGTGTAGCCATGTATAGAAGTGAAACGTGGACGATAAATAGTTTAGACAAAAAGAGAATAGAAGCTTTCGAAATGTGGTGCTACAGAAGGATGCTGAAAAATAGATGGGTAGGTCACATAACTATTGCGGAGGTACTGAATAGAATTGGGGAGAAGAGGAATTTGTGGCACAACTTGACTAGAAGAAGGGATCGATTGGTAGGACATATTCTCAGGCATCAAGGGATCACCAATTTAGTATTGGAGGGCAGCGCGGAGGGTAAAAATCGTAGAGGGAGACCAAGAGATGAATACACTAAACAGATTCAGTAGGTACTAGGAGATGAAGAAGCTTGCACAGGATAGAGTAGCATGGAGAGCTTCATCAAACCAGTCTCTGGACTGAAGACCGCAACAACTACAATTGATACTTGTAATTTGTGGCATTTTGATCTACAGATTCACGGCGTCTCCATTTCACACAGGAGGTTGGACATTTTGGGGTTCTCGACTGCTGTTGTGTGTTTGCAGTTTGGCACTATATAGGCTATCACTATTCTTGGCAGATTTTAAAAGAAATAATGAAAATATATGTCTGTACATTGAAACTCAGGTTAAAGTTTCAATTAAGAGTCGTTGTTCCCACATCCATATGCATAATATCAATCAACATCAGAGATTGAATCACTTTCCTTCGGTCAGTAAAAGAACTAGTCATAACCATTAATCGAAGACAAAATTTATTATGCCTCAACAGTTTCCTTACAGCATAAAAACAGGGACAGTCGTCAAAAGAGGTCATAGCTACAAACCACTCTGAGACATGTATTGGATTTTTTTTTAATTGTATGCGGCGCATTATCGTTACTGTCTCCGATTATGTATATTTCAAGAGCGGTGATATTTGCAGCAGCACTCGCTGCTGTTTTTGACGTTACATATGTATAACTGAAATAATTACTGGCGAGTGTTTTTGTTGTTTCCCAGTGGTGACTGTTGATTGTTGATGTTCACAACCAAGCGGTGGAGGTGGTAAGCATCGTCTTCGTTCTTTTTTTATCTCCAGTCTCATGATTCACGTCCCAGGGCTGTTGTCGAATGATGTAATTCACAAAGGTTCATATACATTTCTTGAACTACAGATCTCGCAAGCATTTTGGGAAGTGAGAGAGAAGCATACTAAAATAAACCAAAATACTATATCTACTACCACAACCTTACGGAGGGTAGACCTGTCGTCTGCGCGTGTACTGCGTTATTAATCGTAACACGACATTCATATCCTTAGGCATTATTACTTTTCCATATTTTCCACTATGTTTTCAGCTGTTGTAAGTGCGATGTCTACGAAAGGCGTCAAGGTTTAGCAACACAATATAGACCAGGATTAACGTGTTCAATCAGTTTAATTGTGTATATAGTCAAGAATATTTAAATGTACCAGACTATATAAAAGAGGTATTTTTCTTGTATTTGGCTTCCGGAGTTTATAATCTATTCACCTGTTTACGTAGTACACATAACTGAACAGAGAAAATACATAAATGACTGAACAGAGAAAATACATAAATGCGTATTTACAGATCTGTAAGGTTAGGTACTCAGAATTTTTTTTCACAACAAATTATTATTGGATCCAGGAACAATAAAAGGACTCTTTCTATGCACCCCTCGATGCTCAGTCACCAGAAGAAACAATCGTTGATACTTCCGGCAAAGGCTAACCATTTTACTATGGGGGAGAGGGGGGCGGGGGTGTTGTTATGTCAGTGTGATTATTTTCCGTCTGGGACATGCAGGACCTAGGACGGTGACATCCAGACAAACTTCTTTTGGCTGAAAGCCGAACGCATTCTCAGCGCTATTACGCCCAAACACATCCGCGACCAGCTGAGAAACGCAGTAACCGACGAGTCCGCTCATCGTCGTTAACATGAGGTCGAAGTTCTCCCATGCTGATAGACGACATCCCGTCGCCTTTGAACCAAATGGCTCGATTTGCAGAGGACGCTGTCAATCATGCGACTACTTAACGGGTAACAGATCTGAGATAAAACTCCGCTCAGATAAACATGATGCAGATTGTCGAGAGAATAGCGCTACTTTAAACTCTTGGTAAAAATCGTAACAGATCGCTGTTCTACAAATTTCTCTCTGAACTAAATAGTGATGACGGCAGAAAAACGTACCAGTATACGTTTCATCATGCCCTGACCCCACTGTGGACATCAATAAAAAATAAAAGTGAAATTGCAACTAACATATGTGGATGAGTAACGGTATGTTCTCATCCGTTACAGAGCGGTCCTTCCTCCACCAAGTAAGATTGCACACTTCTCTCAAGGCGAATGCTGGTATGGTTCCTTTCGAAAGAATACGCAAAATTCCCTTTCCAGTGCTTTACCAACCCATGTATGCATCATCTCGAACAACCTTATTGTTGGCTGGGCATTAGATCTTAACTTTCTTTTTCAGTTTGTGGAAGTTGACATTAACAAGGAATAGGACAATGCGCAAACCAAAATTCCAACTTAGTGACACATGGGCAGATACACGACAGAATAGTTGGCTGGAATCTCATAATCCCAGAACATATTTGCCGTCATCAGTTTTAGTTTATACTGGAGCATACCTGTAATGAAGCCCATCAAAACTAATTATTGCTGCATTTTCTGTCTCTCAAGACTTGACGCAAACTTTGTCCTCCATTATGTTTTATTATTAGATTAGATTAGATTTACTTTCATTCCAATTGATCCGTAGTGAGGAGGTCCTCCTGGATGTGGAACATGTCAGAAAAACAACAATACATGACAAATATTTACAACTAAAACAAATAAGCTAATGTACCATTCCACAGGTCCCAAGTGGAATGATCGTCATTTTTAATGAACACTAAGAGTCATTTTACAAATACTAATGCACTGAATTTAAAATAAAAAACGTTTTTTATTTATTTACAAGGTAATAAACATGTAATACAACTACTGTAATACTTATTTACAATGAACACATTACTGCACTGAAATGGTGCAGAAGTTAGATTATACTTACACACACACACACACACACACACACACACACACACACACACATTTTCAGTGAACACATTACTGCACTGAAATTGTGCAGAAGTTATGTTGTACTTATATACAAATCAGTTGGTTTTACTAAGAAATTCATCAATGGAGTAGAAGGAGTTGGCCACCAATAAATCCTTTAGGCTTCTCTTAAACTGAATTTCATTGGTTGTTAAGCTTTTTATGGCTGCTGGCAAGTTATTGAAAATGTGTGTTCCTGAATAATGCACACCTTTTTGTACAAGACTAAGTGACTTTAAATTCTTGTGAAGATTATTCTTATTTCTAGTATTGATTCCATGAATTGAGCTGTTGGTTTGAAAAAGTGATATATTTTTAATGACAAATTTCATTAAGGAATAAATATACTGGGAAGCTGTAGTTAGTATCCCTAGTTCCCTAAACAGGCTTCTGCAGGATGTTCTTGAGTTCACACCACATATAATTCTTACTGCACGTTTTTGTGCCCGGAAAACTTTAGCTTGGCTTGATGAATTACCCCAAAAAATAATCCCATATGACATTATGGAATGAAAGTAAGCATAGTATGCCAGCTTTTTCATTTTTATATCCCCTACGTCTGACAAAATTCGCATTGCAAACAGAGATTTGTTAAGACGCTTCAGCAGTTCTGTGGTGTGCTCCTCCCAATTGAATTTATTATCAAGCTGTAATCCCAAGAATTTAACACTGTCCACTTCTTCTATCTTCTTGTCATCATATGTTAGACATATACTCTTGGGACACCCCTTACAAGTTCTGAACTGCATGTAGTGTGTTTTTTCAAAGTTTAGTGACAAAGAATTGGCTAGGAACCAGTGATTAATGTCCACAAATATTTTATTGGCTGATCTTTCTAAGACTACACTTGATTTGCTATTTATTGCAATGTTTGTATCATCGGCAAACAAAACAAACTTGGCATCTGGTAATGTTACTGATGAAAGGTCATTGATATACACAAGAAAAAGTAAGGGCCCCAAAATGGAACCTTGTGGGACCCCACATGTAATTAGTTCCCAGTTGGATGATGCCTGATAGACATGTATCAAGCTCTTTCCTAATAACACCCTTTGTTTCCTGCCAGAGATATAAGATTTGAACCATTTTGCAGCATTTCCTGTTACACTATAATATTCTAGTTTACTTAAAAGGATATTGTGATTTACACAGTCAAATGCCTTTGATAGATCACAAAATATACCAGTTGCCTGCAATTTTTTGTCTAATGAATTAAGCACATTTTCACTGTAAGTGAAGATAGCCTTCTCAATATCAGAACCTTTTAGAAATCCAAACTGTGACTTTGACAGTATGTTATTTGAGATAAGATGGTTATAAAGACGACGGTACATTACTTTTTCGAAAATTTTTGAGAATGCTGGTAACAGTGAAATTGGACGGAAATTTGATGCTATTTCTTTATCTCCCTTCTTAAACAGTGGCTTAACTTCAGCATATTTCAGCCATTCAGGAAATATTCCACTGATAAACGACTGGTTACACAGATAGCTTAATATGTTACTTAGCTCAGAATCACATTCTTTAATTAACTTTGTTGATATTTCATCATACCCACTAGATGTTTTTGATTTTAAAGATTTTATGATGGACATTATTTCTGTTGGGGTAGTGAGGGTCAAATTCATATTATGGAAAGTACTTGAAATGTCTGGTCTAAGGTAATCCATAGCAGCATCTACCGAACCTGACAACCCCATCTTTTCAGTAACAGTTATAAAATGTTTGTTAAAAAGTTCTGCAACACTATACACATCTGTCACCAATGTATCATTTACTCTTAATGCTATTTGTTCCTCTTCATGTCTGGTCCTACCGGTCTCCTCCTTCACTATATCCCATATTGTCTTTATTTTGTTATCTGATATGACTATCTTTTCCTTGTAATATATTTGCTTTGACATCCATATCTGCAACATAGGGGCTCAGTTTCCCCAGAAATTTACTAAAATAAATGATAAACAATTTCTAATTACATTCTTGTATGACTTGATCAAGCAGTTGTTTGTTCTTTACTGTCATACTTTTCTGAAGAAGAACTGTGTTTTGAGTAGAAGGGAGTGAACTCTCTTGTAATAATCTTGCAGAAGTAGAAGTGCAGAAACCAGGCGAGTCTTATTTTACTTTGAAAAACTGTGTTTTTTTGTTTCTAAGTAAAACAGTCTTTTACCCCCTAACGACTGATGCCCGGATGGTTAGACAAGATGTGGAACCAGAGAGGAAATAGTGTTCCATAAACGTCGTCATGATGTTTGAGTATCAAATTATGCGGTGGCATAATGGAATGTATTGTGCAGAATGTTGTCATATAAAACATAATATTCTGTGTATTTTAAACTGTACTATTGAGGCCTGCATATCCACAACCTTGGAAATCAGGACATTTCAAAAATACCCCACAAAGTTTTCTAAATGATCATTGGGCTACGCTACGGGTCAGTCTGTCACCACAGCCAGTTTTCCTCCTGCCACATCCGTTGGCTCCACCAACTCACATCCCAGCACATTGGAGTATGAAACAATATCCCAAGAAATTCTGTCATATCTGAGAAATATAGGATACAAGACATACAAACAAAATCCAGTGACCAACCTCACAATACGTAATAGCCCAATCAATAACCACCGTATCATGCCGTTCATGTAGAAAACTATTAAATTCAGATCTCCTACTGCCAAAACAAGTCATTACAGTCTAGATTTAGTGATTCTCATTGGCTACTGTGTACTATCACCTGAGTGGCTATGACCAATGAAACAAACTGCTAACTGCAGCACGCAATGGAAGAGCCTTCAACACCATTAAGTGCAATTTAATGTATATATTGTCAGACTCATGGAGTTACTGGAAGAGACATTAGTATTTTCCTTGAGGGTACTTAGCTTATGGTTCGTTCAGTGGGTAAAAGTAAATTCTTTGTCCCGTCCGCCGTGGCATTAGCCACCTTTTATCCCTCTCCCCAAGGGGAGATTCCCAGTACTCATTCTCACAGTAGGCTGAGTGGGCATGGGGCCAACCTTGAGGAATTACAATTAGGAAATATACACCCCCCCCCCCTCCCCCAAACTGGAATTGAACTTATGACGCCCGGCTCTGGATCTTAGTGGTTTACCCACTAGAACATCAAACATCACGTCCACAAGAGAACCTCATACTGGGAGATCTGAGCCAGTAACCAGGGAAATTGGTTGTTTAGAAAGAAGGCAGTGTTACTGTGAACCCATAGTAATAGCAGTTATGTTGTCTGAGGAAGAATGGAGTCAAAGAAAATATATACAAATTAAGGTTTATGCTACAAATGTACCATTATTTAGTGAAGTCTCTTTTGGAAATATTTACTAAATTGGTGTATGGATCTGCTAAGATTTTTTATTCCATAAGCAAGAAAGAGACTGTGTTCATTTGGTATGACTGATTACTTTATTTAAAAAAATACCAGAAAACTCAAAAGAAAGCAACAAAGATTATATTCCTGAACTGTAAAAAAAAGTTTGTAGAGTTGGTTTTAATTAATTATATTCCTACCCATCCCTCCTCAAACTGAGCAAGGTTGCTTAATGTTCATGACATTGGACTATTCGTTAGAAGGAACGGGGTTCAAATCTCCATCAGGCAATCTTAGTTTTGGTTTTCTGTGATGATCTTTAAATCAGTACAGGTGAATGCTGAAATTTTTTTCGGAAAACTGCTTATTTTTTCATCCCTAAAAAATTATAAAGATGGCGGCTAGTAAATGTTTAATGAAAATGCGAGTCTTGTCTGCAAAGCCTAGATGTGTGAGGAGAAGATGTATATAAAGCAGTGTCAGTAGAGGAACGACCAAGATTCTTGTTGTTGAGAAGAAGAAATGTTTAAACATGAGAAATTCTTTCTTGCTCCAGAGAGAGCAGGTCAGTGACTATTCATTCTCTATCTGAGTTTGATGATTGTAATCACCATGCAGTAAACTTTATAGGGTCACCATTCCGAATTATGGGTGATTAAGTTGTTACTTATGCCTAAGTGCATGGAGAAAGTTTGCATCCAGGATCATTGCGAATTTATCATTCAAGTGGAGGAATGGTTCAATGATGTTGAGGGGGAATTTAACAAATACGAGCTAGGTGGCTGATAGAACCCTAACTGAAATGGTTGGTTGGTTAATACACTGGATTTACGTTTCTTAGGAGTGAGATTTAAATCCTCATGTGGCCAACCTAATTTCAGCCTTTTGTAGTTTCTTCACAGATAATTACGCCTGCTGTATGGAATGGTTCCTTACATACGAGTAGGTTGCAATTGCTTTGAGCTCTCTTCTCTCTTTTTCTCCTCCGTCATAGTTAGTGCTCAAATTTGATGAATTTTGAAACTCAGGCGTTCCTTCCTTGCTTATGGACATATTCTGTGGGGAGTCTAAGAAAGATTTTTGGTGGGATGGTTTGCATTTCAGGGCATAATTAGATTTATTTATGGAGTAAGACTTCATTTTAGGGGCCTGCACAAATAGTCGACAGTGTTAAACTGCCAGCTTCCAGAACACAACCCAACCCCGGATTGAATCTGCCTCATGCATTAACAATTGGGACCAGTGTGCTGGTCAGCCTATGTGTGGTTTTTAGGTGGTTTTCCACATCCACTGAGGGAAATATTGGGCCATTTCCCACATCCAAAGATAAACGCTGCACAAACAATTCGAAAAACAATGTCACATTTGACCATTGATTGCACTAGACACAGTACAAGGGGTATGTGGATTCCTTCTCAGGTTAGTGCTGGCAGTAGTTTTAAAACACCTTTGACAGTGGTGACCCCATTTATCAGTAACCTACATACAGGTAGAGTTGGTTCTCCTCAGAACTGAGAAAGTACTATACCAATCTTGATCTGCCATTGGCTGGAAAAGGGCCAAGGAGAGGAAGGAAGGGAGGATTTCATTTTAGGCCCCCAAATCAGAGTCAATACTGAAAGTAATATTGTGCTTCAATGTAGTCAATGCTGAGTGAGCTTTGATTTGAATATGCTGACATGGCACAATTGTATTTGTTTTGAGATTACTTTCTTATTGACTTTCTTAAATAACATCCTGTTTTCCATCAACTGCAGTATTTATTTTAATGTTCACTGTCAGTATGTACCAAATGGAAATAATTCTTGTGAAACTGAATTCATGGTTCCTACATGCCAGTAACATATACAATACATGTATACATGAATTTCCTTCAGAGTACGTGTCTACAGGGAACATATATACAAAAAAGAGGTTAGAGGGAGACCAAGAAAGCAGATATATTGTTCCTGTCGAATAACACTGTAGAAAATGGAGAGTGAAAGGGATGGTGCATATTGAAGTGCTAGAAGGTAGTGTTCGGTTGTGGTTTTAATGTGTACATAGTTTCTGAAATGAAGACGTGGGATCGAGAGGTCCACAGCCTGCATAACATACAGTAGAGCCCTGTAAAAAATTTGTCTCACTTAGGTGTTTTTTTTTTCTCCAGTGAATACTCTTTACATGTAACAAACAACCGGAAAACAAAAATCAGAAGTATAAGGGCACTATTACACACAAGTTTGTGTCTTCACATTTGCAACCAGTATCATTTTCAGGTGCTGTACTCTTTGACATGGGTGAAATAGTAGTTCAGTATATTTTTACCTTCTAAGCAAAAAAGAGCTGATAATATTCATGTACTTTTACTGAGGTGTCTTTGTCACAGTAAAGTATGTGACAAGTGATTGTAGTAGGAAAAAAACTGATGCATCTATTCTTTTGTTAACATATTTGTTGTGATTAAACAGATCTTTTCAGCTTAAGATTATTCTAAGAGGAAGTGGAATGGCATAGTGAACATAACTGATGTGGGGCAAAACACTTTATTGGGGCCCTCTGCTCCATTGGTACCCAAGGCACATCACTTTATTGGCACCCCTGCCCCCACCTCCTCAGTAGCCAGGGTACAACACTACACTTTATTGGCACCTCCTCTCTAGAAACACATGTATTAATATAGTGTATAGCATTTTCTGAAAAATCTTGTCTGTCTTAAAGACCATTTGCCAACCTTCTGCACATGGCACTGGGGCATGATAGAATCCTTTGCCCTCCCTCTCCCCTCGCTACGCCACTGCTGTGTAGAGACTCTCACTTCTTCCATTATTTATAAGTTAACATTATCGATGTCACCTCCCTCTTAATACCTGCAGAAAACGGCGATTTTCATCTCTGCATCCATTTAATGACCAATATTAATGCAGTATGGTAAAAATGCAAGGTTTTTCTTTTCCTCTCTCAGAATAAGAGAACATTTTGCAGACACTTTACTGGCAGATACATTTTCTCCAAATGCTAATAAGTGAAGTCCCAACTTCTTTCAGGCCTTTTTTTGTATAAATCATAAAATATTATTAAGGAATTTCAAATGTTACCATAGTAAATATTTAACCCTTCATTTGTTATATTTCAATTTTGATCAGCCGGAAACAGAAAATTTCATCTGCCAATGCTTAGGAGTAAATTTAGAATATCTTTATACGTTACAATCTGCATATGAAAATCAGTTAAAATTAAGTTAATGTTGTAATTTAAAGCAGCTGTTTTAGCTGCATGCATTTTTACTTCCTATAAAGAGATGGGATGGGTGGACACACTAATTACAACAAGAGTCATTTCTGAAAACAGTAGTTGAAGAGATAGTGGAACTAAAGAATCACAGAGGCAGGGCTGGACATGATAAAGCAGATCAGCAAAGATGAGGGAGGCAGCAATTTTGCTTCAAGGAAGAGGATAGGCGGCATGCTACTGTGAACTGCATCAAACCAACCTTAGGGTTTATGATGTACACAACAATAAGCGATGCAGAGCTTCAAGTATACAAATAGTCATATCATGTATGGTACAGTCAACAAATGAGAGAGAGAGAGAGAGAGAGAGAGAGAGAGAGAGAGATGATGGGGCTTCTGATGTTTGTTGAACCGTCAGGATATGCTGTCACAGCGTCATCGTCATAAGACATAATTTTGAAAAGTTGATAAGTTGAAGATACAGAAGTAACTAGACTTTTCCTCATGAGAGGATATTTAGTATACATGGAAGTTTGATATATTAGTTTATTTTGCTATGCAATTTTTTCCCAGGCACTATCTGGAGATCTACAAATTATTGCTATTCTTTTTCTGCTATCAGCCCACATATCTATCTTTGGTGTCATTGTTTATGCCATTTTTATTGGATTTTTATGCTCTGTCTCTTCGCCATGTGAAATAGAGGCTGTATCAAATATTTTTGACTGAAAATTTTTGTGTCATAACAAGCTACCTTCACAACATGTGTATTACGATGTATCTGGTATTTGGGTGCATGTAGAATATCTTAAATTTTACACAATATAATGTAATTGGGTGAATAAAAATGTACTCATCAAGTGGTGGCAGAACACGCACATAAAATGTTATAATTAAGCAAGCTTTTGGAGCCAGTGGTTCCTTCTTCAGGCAGAAGAGTTGAGGGGGAAGGAAGAGTAGTGAAGGAAAAAGATTGGAGAGGTCTTGGATAAGGGGTAGGTTTCAGACGTCACCCGGAACCGTGGGTCTGGGGAGGCTTAGCAGACGGGATGAGAAGGAAAGACTTACTGTCAAAAATTCATTGTTTTTGTTGTTAAATTTTACACAGCATGTTAATTGAAATACTCTCTAAAATACATAAACACCTTGAAACTATCTATTTTATTGCATAATGAAGTTTGGGTTACCATTTGTCAAATACTAAACATTTTCACAAAGAGTCTTATCTCACAAATTTTTGTTACAGGTGCACATGCCTTTTCACGGAAACATCCAATGTCTTGCTGGCTGTCAACTATGCTTGTAGTATTTGCTGGCGGAATGCTCTGTAATGGTCTTCTAGGAGAGCCCATCCTCGCCCCTCTAAAAAACACTCCTCAAGTTGTTGTAGCCACAGTTGTTTGGTATGCATTTTTATTTTTATGTTTTTTATTATTGTTACTGTTTCTATAAAGTGAAAAGTAATTCAGCTGAAAGACCACACCATCTGCAACACACATTTTTTAAATTTTTATTTATTTATTTTATAAGGGACAGTCAAATGGAAATGAGATGGGGGAAAGTAAATAAACTGTTTATTATTTCAAAAGTAATAGCCATAACTATTAATGCAGATATTCCATGGCGAGACAAGAAGAACAATGTTTTCATGGAAAAATTTTCACGGTTGCCTGTGGAACCATGACTTTACCCATCTGTGATCCTCTTCGTCTGAAGCAAATTGACAGCCATTAATGTCTAGCTTGAGGGCCCCAAAAATACGGAAATTGCATGGGGGTTGGGACTGTATGGAGAATCTGTAAGGGCTTCCCAGTAGTATAGTCAAAACAACCTACTAACAAAGTGCCCACCCACATGTTGCCAAAATTGTTTCATGTATGCTGCAAAAAGTTTGCCGAGAAGCCCTTGCACATCCTGCATACAATCCCAATCCCTCCCAATGCAATTTCCATGTTTTTGAAGGCCTAAAGAAAGACATTTGAGGCTGTCTATTTCTTTCAAGCAAATTTGAGTACAATCGTGTTTCCGTAGACAACCGTAAACAGTTTTCCATGAAGGCATTGACCAACTTGTCTCACAATGGGATAAATGTTTTAACGGTGTGGCAATTACTTTTGAAATTATAAGCACTTTACTTAATTTTTTCCCATGTGTCTCGTTTGCTTTTGACTGCCCCTTATAGTATTATTTTCAGCTCTTGTTACAGAGAAAATTAACGAATATTCTTATTTATTTTTATTTGTTATGAAATTGTTGTGCAACCTGTGAAAGTCAATTTTTTTTGTTTTTGTTGTAAAAACAATTGTGCTATCACTAAAGATTTTTAATTGTTTAACTAATACTGCACAACGCATTGTGTGAAATAATTTCCATTAAGAAGTGCTTTTCTGCTTCGTTTTCATTGCATTTGATGGAATAAATATGAAGCCTCTCAAAAATGACAAGCATAAATTTGTTATCATGTGCATCAAATTTTAAAAAATGTATCCGATGAGCAGAGTTATTTCCCGCAATATGTTGCGCACAAGCCAAATTTAACAAATAAACTTATTCCAGGCAACAGCAAATGTATTATTAATAATATTAAAACCATTATTCTTTCCAGTTTATGTATATTATTGTTTACATTTCTTTTAAAAATGTTTCTTATTGCAAATCTTGACACGTTTCCTATAAATCAAATTATATGATTTGAAGATTGTATGTAACGAGATGAATAATTCACATTTCACATTAATCTGTTATTATAATGAGCTCTTGAGGCAACCAAAGAGGCCAGAATAGCACAGTGGGGCAAGAAAAGGAAGAGAGAAGAAATCTGCTTATTTTCATTTCTATCATTCATTTTGGGTAACAGGTCCAAATTTTCTATATTACAGACGATAAGATTAAAGTATGAGAAAAATATACACACATTAAACAAACTGACTCTCTAAGATATGATAATCAGTTAATTCTAGTATTTATTTCAGCCTACAGTCACTTTCAAATGGTTCTACAATAATATCAAAAATTAATAAAAGAATTAGTATTCAAACATCACAAAGTGTTTTAATTGGATTTTAATTTCTAATTTCATGTACAGCTTTAATGTGTCAAGATATTGCAGAACTACCCGAAAATGGCTGTAGGTCAAAATCAATAATGAAAAAAAATATCATACCTTAGTCAGTCACATGGTGAAAATATCGTCATTTTATAAATCGGAGTCTGATTGGAAACTATCCATCTTCTCTGTTGTATATAGCTGCTCAGGACCACTTGGAAAATTCTTTCGGAACTGTCTTTAAAAATGGGTTTTTCTGAGGTGTAATGTAGCTGTTCTTGTTACACAAACTCCAAACTGTATTTAATTTGGTTCCACATTTTTTTTCGAACTGTGTAACGGTCTATGTGTACCTATGTTTTCCAGGGAAGCTGAACTGCATATACATTCATTTTTTTTTGTGGGAGATGGTCTCCAGATGTAGAATAGTAAGAAAATTCAACATGAGCTCATGCAATTTTGATAACAGCTTTAGCTAGCTGTGAAGGGTCATTTTTTGAATTGATGTAGACAGATCTGCTACAATAATTCTAACAATAAAAAAGAGACATTAAGAGCAGCAGATACTACATGTGACAAGAATAAATCAAACTAAGATGAAATAACAGATGCAACAGTGATTCTAGCTGGGGAGGATCTGATGAAAATTTGAAAAAAATGGGTAATAATGGTGATGAGTTGGACTTCCAAGCAGTAATGGAACAAAAAAGGTGGGATAATTTGACATACACAATTTAGCGGCAAAACACAAAAGCAAGTGAAGTGACTTATCATATGATCAGTTGCAGCACAAGCCCTGTCCCAATGCAACTCATGCAGTGGACCTTGTATTTCACCCTAGACAAATTGTTGGTGTCTTGACATGTATCATCTTCCCAGTTATACTCATAACCATGGTACATTTCAAATATTACTCCTGGTGACAATCTGTTATAGATGTATTCTATTATTTACCCTGCATGAACTGACTTTTCTTGTATTTCATTGGATAAACTAACTTTTAACTTAAACCTCCAGACACACATCTGAGACATATCTACAAAGAAGGAAGACTGGAGGTTTTCCCACCAATAATGAATTTTTGATAGACCAAGAACTTCCTGAGTTTGACTAGGATGAAAGAATGAATTCTTGATGCCGTTGTTTAAAGAACCATTATGGCATAAATTTTAAGTAGTTTATAAAAAATGAAAACATTGCATCAGAATGATTAAAAAAAATCCCACTCTTGTCCAGTAGAGATCATTATGTTACCCACTGCATCACACGACTCACTAATGCATTTCTGGCTTGCTGCTGCGTGATATTTGATCACTGTTATTTCCCTTGAAGTGTATAACACGTCAACAAACTGCTGAGATAAGAAATTTCAGTCATCTACTTACAAACTGTTTTACATTTATGGAGATAAATGTTAGCTGAACGGTTTGATTTTACCTTACGATGAGTATTACTGGTACACCAGTTTAGTAGAAAACTAACACACAACTGTTGCTTTGTATTTGGTAGCCACTGCAGTTACCTCTGAAACAGGTAATGAAATATACAAAACCAAAACAAGGCACTGGAAAAAGGAATTTGCATACTTAAGAAAGAAATGAATACAAGATTAGAGGACTTTGCTCATCAGCAAAAGGTTTCATAATGAATGTGAGAACAATGAAGAGGAAAAAAGGGCAGATGCCGTCAATGGGAAGGAACAAAAAATAATTTAATAGGATCAGTAGGAATGAGCAAGTGATAAAACAACAGGGATATGGGTGAAAATATCACAAAGGTCACAGACTTCTTTCTTTTTTCTTTTCGTTTTAAGCATTTGTACATTTCTAGTGCAAGCAAGCAACTTCATCTTTTTTCTGTGAAGTGCGATATTCATAATTCTCATGTTATCATTTTTTTATGATAATTAAGGATTAGTGTGTTTTAACAATAAATAACTCTGTTTACGCTTATTGATTCAGTTCTTGCTGGGAGAGGGGAAACGCACCTTAATGTTATAAATAGACCATAGAAATAATTATTTGGACTAGCTCGGAAACTGAAGAAATTATATTAATTCTTGCACTTTTTCAGGTACATTGTATTCTATACACCTTTTGATATTGGGTACAAAGCAGTCAAGTTCTTGCCTGTGAAGCTAATCTGTGCAGCTATGAAGGAAATTTATAGGTAAGTTTCTTTCACCTTGATGACCAGAAACTTATACAAATTGAAATATACGTATAATGTTAAGGTTAAATGCAAATGTATATCATGCTAAAAATAAAGGCAATAGCTCTGGGGACCATTATCGTTGTGGTCTTGAATCCAAAGACTGGGTTGATGCAAATCTCCACACTATTCTATCATCTGCAAGTCCCTTCATCTGCATTGTTATTGATTCTTGGCTCTTCCCCATCCATCTATCCCATCTTTTAACAACATTTCTCCTCTATTCCCTCGCTGTCTGCTCAATGTACAGATTGAGTACCACATGGGGTATATAGGGTACACTCCCTTCTAACTCTCTCTTCTACTACTGCCTCTGTTTGATGACCTTTGACTCTTATAACTGCTGTCAGAGTTCTATACAAGTTGTAGATAATCATTTGTTTACTTTATTTTATCCTTGTCACATCTGGGATTTCAAAGAATGTATTTCAGTTAACATTGTCAAAAGCTTATCTGCAGAATACAAATAAATATTTACATTTAGTAACAGCCGTAAAATTATTTAATGTAATACAGTGTAAGGCAATAGCTTACAACAGTTTCAGGGTTTTCCTTGTTGTCTCATGGTTGAAATCGGACATCAGCAGAGATCTTACGAAGGTAGATAATTTGTACTTCATAGTACAAGTTAATCTGTTAATCATCACCTGAACTGGAAATAAATTAATGCAATTTGTAAATTATTTGGCATGTTCAATAGACATAAAATACTTGACAGGAGAAGATAGCCAAACAATACATTTCGACTGTGCCACAGAACATTAGTATGTTAACTGAGATTTGTTAGTAAAGTGCAGCACAGTTCTTAGCATATAGAAAACTAGCAAAATTTGGGATTTGAAGTATGTGGACTATATTGTTTTGTTTGTTTGTTTATTTGTGTGTCCTCTTTTAAAAGTATCTAACCGTTAATTTTTTATTGAGTAAGACACCAAGAGCCAAACAGTATTCTTTAATTTTCTCATTGTGAAACTATACAAAAGTGTCAGATGAAGAGTGCTTCAAATGCATCTGATTTTCTGGTGATTTTGAAATAGTAACAGTCTCTGTCATGCTGACACTAAATTAAATTATTCATTTATTCATAGATAAAAGTCTCAGTTTTACTTGCTTATTTCAGTGTATAAAGTTTTTTTCATTAGATTAGTGATTTTTAATTAATGACTTAATATCACACACAGTTTATATGATAGTCCACTTAAATATATGAATCTGACACAGAAACTAAATAAGAACTGTGGAAACTGATAGCATAGAATGATAAACTGACAAATCATTTTCTTTTAAATAGAATTAGTACATTCACAGCTAATGGTTAAGAAACGAGTCACTTTGTATTCAAATTTATGTGTATTTAACACATGAATTTAGTAACTGACTACAAGCAATGTGTATTATATCTACATACATGTACCACAGTGGTACATGGCATAAGGTATCTTGTTCCTCTATCGGTCTTTTTCTTTCCCGTTCCACTTGCAAGGGAAAAATAACTGTCTGTATACTTCTGTATGAGCCCTGATTTGTCTTATTTTATCCTCGTGGCCCTTATGTGCTTGGTATGTTGATGGCGGTAGAATCATTCTACAGTCGGCTTAAAATGCTGGTTCGCTAAATTTTCTCAGAAGTGTTTCGTGAAAAGAGCATCATCCTCTCTCCAGGGATTCCCATTTGAATTCACAAAACATCTCTGTAATACTTGGGTGTTGATTGAACCTACTGGGGCACTCAACATCATGGTCATCAGTGCCCCTACAAAAAGTTAACATGCCAATCTAATGGGTGGGGAGGAAGGCTGTCCGCACATGCAGAGCAGTTTATAATGCATTAAAGTCTGGCTACCTTCTGCACCAATTTAGGGATGAGGCCTGACCACGTAAAAAATGTCGCCACTCTTGTAACACTGGAATCAGTATTGACAAGGACGGTGGGCAGATCTCCATCGAGATTGAGGACTGCCCCGATACCAGTGTATAAGACACACATTGCCAAAATATGCTGAACTGAAAGTGCCACACTCAAACCACCACCTGCCCGAGGAGGAAGCCATGTGTTAAAATACTATGTCCGATGCAAAGCATGGTAAGAACAAACTCCTTCCAGGAGTGAAGCTGACATGAAGTTCGCCATGCCTATGTGGTCAATTTGAATGACCGCAGTTTGTTTTCTGCCATCTTCAGTCATTCAGTCTCCCACTGATGCATGATGTGTCAGTCACAAAGTGAGATGATGGGGTGCAATGGGATGGGACATTGGCAGACAACACCACGGGTGGAAAAGACCCACCACAATTTAATAACCAAGTTCAGAAAATGCTGAGGAACCAGAGACTGTTGGACACGGTTTAAAAAATAATATGCAAATGCAAAGAGGTAAATGTTATAGAAGATCACATGTCTGTAAAAAGATCAATTTACGAAGTGTAGAACAACTTTAGTGAAAAATCCTGCTGAGAATCTGAGACAATTCTGGTCCTATGTAAAATCACTAAGCATGTCGAAGGCTGCTATTCAGTGAATCATCAACTAGTCTGTTGTGGCAACTGAAGACAGCAAAAGTAAAGCTGAACTTTTAAAGTTTGTGTTTAAGGAACCATTCACATAGAAGGATCCTACAAGCATACTCCCATATGGAGCACATAGTCATGGGCATCCCTGGTGTAGAGAAGCACCTGAAAGAATTGAAGACAAATAAGTCGCCAGCTCTGGACAGAATCCCAATTTGGTTTTACAAAGAGAACTCTACAGCACTGGCCCCTTGACTTGGCTTCCAATTATCATGAATCACACACATAGCTCAAGGCTGCAAGCAATTATTACAAAGTGGAGGTGACTCTTGTTAATGAGAAGGTTGAAAAACGGACCTGCAAAATTTCTAATCAATATCCGTAACATGAGTTTGCAGCAGAATTCTTGAAAATATTCTGAGTTTGAAAATAAGAAATTTCTTTGAGGCAGAAGAACTTCTGTCCAGAAATCAGCATGGATTTAGAAAGCATTGCTCTTGTGAAACTCAGTGTGCCCTTTTCTGATATGAATCTTGCAAACCACAGAATAAGGGCAACAGGTATATACCATATAATTAGATTTTTGGAAGGTGTCACAATGGAGACTGTTAGTAAAGGTCTGGGCATATTGATTAGTTTCCCAGATATGTGAGTGGCTTGAAGACTTCTGAAGTAATAAAACCCAATATGTTGTCCTCGACAGTTAGTGTTAATCACAGAGAAAGGCATCACATGAACCCCAGAGAAGCATAAAAGTACTCTTCTAGTTCTCTATGGGCAACAATCTGTGGCTGTATGCTGATGGCTCTGAGTTATATGGGAAAGTGTAGTAGTTGAGTGACTGTAGGGCACAAGATGATTTAGACAGAGTTTCTAGTTGGTATGATGAATGGAAGCTTGCTCTAAATGTATAAAAAAGTAAGTAAATGCAGAAGAGTAGGAGAAACAATCCCATAATGTTCAAATACAGGATTATTAGTGTGCTGTTCAATGGTGATGTTGATTAAATATCCAGGTATAACTTTGCAAAGTGATACAAAATGGAACGAGCATGTAAGGACAGTAGTAAAATTGGTGAATGGTTGACTTTGATTTATTGGTAGTAGTTTAAGGAAGTCGATCTCATCTATAAAGGAGAGCACATATAGAACAATAGTGTGACCCATTCGTGAGTGCTACTTGAATGTGTGGGATTCCCACCAAGTCAGATTAGAGAAAGACATCGAAGTAATTCAGAGGTGTGCTTCTACATCATCATCATCATCATCATCATCATCATCATCATCATCATCCCCATCCTTAACCCACTTACTTGGCACATATGTCTTCAGCGTGCAATTTACGATGCGTTCAAACTTTATCCATAATTTCTCAACATCCATCATACTGGAACTAAATGGTGTCCATTCATGATGTAAGTGGGATGCTTACAACTGCTTGGTCTTTTAAGCAGAATTACTCCAACATAACAACACACACACACACACACACACACACACACACACACACACACACACACACACACACACACAATTTATGTTGTCTTCATTAATCTGTCTGTAGATCTATTTTATCAAGTAGATTAATATGATCCATGTAGTCTCTTCACTGGTATCTGCTTTCAGAGTTGTGACTTTGCTATACTGAAAATAATCATGCTTAATCTGGGATGTTATTTGTAATTTCACTAACCATCAACAAATACTTTATTTACTTTACTTAGTCACTTGTCTGAGACAATGAAATTTTGGTAAATGACAAAAAATATTTCATTCCAGGTGTAAAAAAGTACATGATGGGGTCACACATGCTGCCAAACTGTACCCAAATGCATATATCATAATGATCCTTATAGGGACATTGAAAGGTGAGTACAACAATGTAACATAGGAAGTTAATATACCAAAGATCTCACTGTTCTTCTGAGAGAGAGAAAATTAATACTAGTAGTATATGTGTTCATGAATGTGAGAAGATTTTAAATGAATTGTAAGAAGAAGACAATCACTAGTCTCCTTCCATTCATGTCATAGCATAATTTAATATTATGGGAACATTAAGCCTGATGGTCTTAGTGGTGATATTTGAGAAGGGTATGCTATATGCCGGCAGCAGGTTTCATCATCATCATCCAACAGAAACATAACACCACATTATACATAGTTCCATTACACTCATAACATAAAAGACACAACTATCTCATATCCACATGAAAAGGGACCAATTGTGTGGCAGAAGAAAATCCTTTCCAGCTAGGTGGCTGAGCCCCCCCAGGCAAACAGCCATTGACTTGACTTTTACTTATTAATACAGTTATTTGTGTTATCTGGGCAGCATGGAAGTAGCTGTAGAACTACTCAATTTTTCTCAAACAGTATGGCCTGGAGCTTCTTAAACGACATTTTGAGTTGCTTCCATTTTTATGCCAACTTCTGCGTTCATTGTACACAGTAATGTTGTTGGAATAGCTAATGTGTTTTTACCTCTTCTGATGCTTTGAGATAAGATGGTCACACAAATACTTTAATCATATTAACTTTTTATTGAAGTTACCCAGTTTTCATTGAACTCAGTTTCAGTTTTTATAATGAAGGAAAGTTGTCTTCAAAGCAGGAGTTGGTTAACTTGCCCAGCTAGTTGTAATGGGACCTACAATTTGATATGGACTTTGAATCGTGTTCCACCTTGGCATTTATCACATCAGATATGAAGTCTATATTACACCAGCATCTGTGAAAATTGCAGTTATCGGTGAATCACGACTTTTATGATATGTAAAACACTAAGTCATTTTGACCGCAGAGAAGTGTAAGCACAAACCAACCATCTCCTTCAGGAGGCGTTAGTGTTACACCTAGTGCTGACTGCAGGCACTGGAGAGCAATCGGTTGAATGAAAACAATAAAACAAATGTAAACTGTATAAATCTCGGAGGTTGAAAGGTTTGAATATGTATAATGATTTGTTTCAAAGAAATGGATTTGTCATAACATTTCAGCACCTTTAAGACATGTTATTGTAAAAATAACATGCGTGAGAAATTAGTGAATAAAATAAGGTTATATGCAGTGATGACCAAGTACTGTAGCTTGTTCCATGATCACAGCACAGGATGACTCCCATCTTGTCTGCATGGCTTCAGTAGACTGTAAAGTTTAATTCATAGTGTTGGCTCAACATTTAGAGGACTGAAATGAGTATCAGCTTTTGTGTCAGCTGTTTGATACTGTCTTCTGTGGCCTGCATTAGTGTTGACTTCCATTGTCCAAAAACCACCCAATCCTCAGACTGCAAGGGTATGTAAATGTCATCCCTGACATCTTGAACTGCAAGACGTAGTGTTTCTTGATAGCTCTCCCTCCAATTTGTCCTGGAGTGATGGCAGCGTTGTTCAGTAACACGTGGAAAAATGCCATGTTTAGTGGTATGATGCTATGTTGGATTCAACATGTAATATTGACTGTTATTTATTGAGGATGGTCTGGACAACAGACACTATACTGAGGCTATTTTAGACCCCAAATACTGCCTGCCCTGCGGGCAACTCCACACCACAAATTTCAACAGGACTTTGTACGCAACAGGTGGTATAAAGTTTGCAACTTTCATTAAAAGACAATGGATTAGTCCACTCTTGATACTGCACATTGGCACGTTACCCATGAAATTGTGTGGACTATGGTTGGTCAGCAACTTGCTAGTCATGGTCCTTGTGCAACTACTGTTGAATCTTTGTGCACCCATGTACAAACTGAAGGAAGGAAGTTTTAGCATGACCATATTCAGGTCCTGTTTAATTCCACACTTCAGTGCTTAGAGGCTGAAATTTCAGTGTAGAACTTCACACTAAATTCAGTTGCCAAAGTTAGAGGAAATATATGTTTGTTTCAGTCGAATACCGTCTGTTTTGATGTTATAATTTTCATGAACACTAGTGAATTTCATTTTGTACATTTTCTTTGAAAATCACTTTATTTTTGACGTGAATAAATGGAAATGGTTTCCTATATGACAGTTTAGCGACACTTTTTTATTATTTTATAGGAAATGGAGCAGGATTTACAAAACTCTTTGAACGCCTCATTAGAGGAGTGTGGACACCAACAGCTATGGAATTCATGCAACCAAGTTTGTAAGTATTAGTTCTGTTGTTACGATTAACTGTTAATTTTTTAAATAATTCGTTTTTCCGAATTTAAAACTTCTTAAAATTCAACAGTAAAATTCTGAAAGTATGCTACTGCCACTACTTCCTATTTGCAACGGAATTGATCAAGTCCTCAAAGTTGTTAGTGATCTGGAAATTTGTGAATATTTATTGCTGCTTTGGTAATATTCTGAAACCTGTTAACAAAATACTTATTTACGTTTAGTTAATAAAAATGAAAAAAAGAATTAGTTTGTTTTTTATGAACTTTGTGGTACATTATCTAAATAAATGATGCTAATTTCATGTAGTAGTTTTTTGATGATAAATATGTAATATAAAATTAATTTTTATGCTTTACCTTCATGTATCATTTTCAGCAAACACTATGATATAGAAGTGAAGTGAAAAAGCTATTTTTATTTGATCTGTGCTGTTAGTTCTCCTATATTCAACAGTAAATTGTTGACCTAGTAGTAAGAAAAACTAACTTCGAATTTCTGTGCAGACATCTTCAGTGATATTGTCCGTAGTTCTAAAGTTCTCCACACAAACAAGCACAAATATATATTGGTTGCTTGAACATAATATTTTTCAGCTGTTACTGATATACCCCTTCATGTTTTCTTTTTCTTTTTTACAGCCCAACAAAAGCATGCATAGTGGCATCAGTCATCTTCGTATTGGACAAAAAGACGGACATAATTTCAGCTCCACATGCACTTGTTTACTTTGGAATTGTAATCTTCTTTGTTTACTTTAAGGTTAGTAATGAAATACAAATAATATTTGTTTTTGATAACAATCTAATTAGACAAACAGCACAGCAGAAATAAAAGGGCACTAAATTGCTTGTGTTTGAATTTTATGCATTCCATCCGCTGCCATTGATCTTTCACAACAAATGATTATA
The DNA here is from genome assembly GCF_021461385.2 of Schistocerca piceifrons. Taxonomy (NCBI): domain Eukaryota; kingdom Metazoa; phylum Arthropoda; class Insecta; order Orthoptera; family Acrididae; genus Schistocerca; species Schistocerca piceifrons. The sequence goes on along the minus strand of NC_060141.1, from coordinate 406,713,768 downwards.
CTTTCACCTTTTACACCTTTTTTTCTCTGCTATTATGTTGTACTTGGAAATATTGAGTGTAAAATCCACATCTTGACACTGCTTTAAGTTTCTGTAAATTACCACAATACCCCAGATATGAGCTATGCCCTCAATTTTGAGTGGGAAAAGAGAGAAACTCAGTGGGAAAATATTTGTCACAGTACCCATTTACAGAGACTGTTCACTGGACACATGAGAGTTTCTGAATTCTTTGGTGATAGGATGTGATGATATTTTGAGCCTTGAAAAGAGAATCTGTTAACATATAAAACTGACTGATTTCTTTTTAATCTTGCCTTTCGGAGTGCGTATGTTATCCCCTCCATCTATATCTATATTCTGCTAAGTACATCCCATTGTACCAGTTATTAGGGTTTCTTCCCATTCCATTCACATATAGAGGGTTGTAGTATGTAGAGTTACCATTGAAAGCCAGCTCTTGGAACTTTGTTAGTAAACTTTCTTGGATAGTCTACATCTGTCTTCAAAAGTCTTCCAGTTCAGTTTCTTCAGTATATATGTGACACTCTACCATGGATCAAATAAACCTGTGTCCATTCATGCTGCCCTTCTCTGTGTACATTCAATGTCTCTGTTAATCCTATTTGGTACAGGTCCCACACACTTAAGCAATATTTTAGAAATGGTCACACAAGTGATTTGTAAGCAATCTCCATCATATGCTGATAGCACTACTCCAGTATTCTAGCAGTAAAGCAAAGTCCATCACCTACTTTAGCCATGGCAGAACCTATATGATCATTCAATTTCATATCCTTATAGTGTTTTACACCTAGGTATTTGTATGAGTTGGTTGATTCCAACAGTGACTTGCTGATACTATGGCTGTAGGTTACTATGTTTTTTTTTCCCATTTTGTGGCGTGCCTATTTTACATTTTTTAACATTTAAAGCAAGCTGCCAGTCTTTGCATCACTTTGAAACCTTATCAAGGTCTGACTGAATATCTATACAGCTTCCTTCAGACAGTACCTCATTATAGATAACTGCATCATCTACAAAAAGTCTGAGGCTACTACTAAAATTGTCTGCAAGGTCATTAACATAAAACATGAACGGCAATGGTCCCAGTATGTTTGCTTGTCACACACTGAAGTTTCTTCTATGTCTGATGATGGCACTCTATCCAAGATAACATTCTGTGTCCTCCCTACCAAAAAGTCCTCAATTCTGTCACAAATTTCACTTGACCATCCTTTTGATAACAAGCATAGGTGTGGTACTGAGTCAAGTGCTTTTCAGAAATAAAGAAATACTGCATCTACTTGGTTGCCTTGATCCAAAGCTTTCAGTATGTCATGCGAGAGAAGTGCGAGTTGGGTTTCACATAATCGATGTTTTCAGAATTCATGCTGGTTGGCATGGAGGTGGTCATTGTTTTCAAGGTATCTCATTGTGTTTGAGCTCAGTATATGTTCTAAGATCCTACAACAAATTGATGTCAAGGATATTGGATCACTTCTGCTATGCTTCCTGAAAATGGGCGTGACCTGTGCTTTTTTCCAAGAACAGGGTAGGGATTTTTGTTCAGAGTATTTATAATATAATATAGTAGGAAGAGGGACTAACTCAGCCAAAAATTCAGTATAGAATCTGATAGGGATTCTACCAGGCACTGGAGCTTATATATGTGTTTATGTAATTTATGTTGTGAGACAAAGGAGGGAGTCATTGGGTGATGTAAGGATGAATAATTTACTAGAGTTGTGATTGGGGGGGGGAAGACTGACGCAATTTCTGTATCGGACTGACAAGTGCACCAGGGTACCCTTTTGTAAGTCCTGGTGGGCTATTGTAATGTAATCAACCGTCGGAAATAAGGTTTATCTAAAGCTAAGAGTACGATACCCATAGTGAAGAGTTGAAGTAATTTCATGACTGTGTACTGTGCAAGCTTAGCATATGAGGGATTTTTGAGAAGCCGTTTTTTTGTAATCTGCACCATGGCAAAGGTGTCTAGCACATGGACTGGCAATCTACATGTACATGATTACTCTGCAATTCACATTTAAGTGCTTGGCAGATGGTTCATCGAACCACAATCATACTATCTCCGTACCATTCCACTCCCGAACAGCGCGCGGGAAAAACGAACACCTAAACCTTTCTGTTCGAACTCTGATTTCTCTTATTTTATTTTGATGATCATTCCTACCTATGTAGGTTGGGCTCAAGAAAATATTTTCGCATTCGGAAGAGAAAGTTGGTGACTGAAATTTTGTAAATAGATCTCGCCGCGACGAAAAAGTCTTTGCTTTATGACTTCCATCCCAACTCGCGAATCATATCTGCCACACTCTCTTCCCTATTACGTGATAATACAAAACGAGCTGCCCTTTTTTGCACCCTTTCGATGTCCTCCGTCAATCCCGCCTGGTAAGGATCCCACACCGCGCAGCAATATTCTAACAGAGGACGAACGAGTGTAGTGTAAGCTGTCTCTTTAGTGGACTTGTTGCATCTTCTAAGTATCCTGCCAATGAAACGCAACCTTTGGCTCACCTTCCCCACAATGTTATCTATATGGTCTTTCCAACTGAAGTTGTTCGTAATTTTTACACCCTGAATTGACAGCCTTGAGAATTGTACTATTTATCGAGTAATCGAATTCCCACTGATTTCTTTTGAAACTCATTTGGATCACCTCACACTTTGGGTTATTTATGTCAACTGCTACCTGCCACACCATACAGCAATCTTTTCTAAATCGCTTTGCAACTGATACTGGTCTTCGGATGACCTTACTAGACGGTAAATTACAGCATCATCTGCGAACAACCTAAGAGAACTGCTCAGATTGTCACCCAGATCATTTATATAGATCAGGAACAGCAGAGGTCCCAGGACGCTTCCCTGGGGAACAACTGATATCACTTCCGTTTTACGCGATGATTTGCCGTCTATTACTACGAACTGCGACCTTCCTGACAGGAAATCACGAATCCAGTCGCACAACTGAGACAATACCCCATAGGCCCGCAGCTTGATTAGAAGTCACTTGTGAGGAATGGTGTCAAAAGCTTTCCGGAGATCTAGAAATGTGGAATCAACTTGAGATCCCCTGTCGATAGCGGCCATTACTTCCTGCGAATAAAGAGCTAGCTGCGTTGCACAAGAACGATGTTTTCTCAAACCATGCTGATTACATATCAATAGATCGTTCCCTTCGAGGTGATTCATAATGTTTGAATACAGTATATGCTCAAAAACCCTACTGCAAACCGATGTCAATGATATAGGTCTGTAGTTCGATGGGTTACTCCTACTACTCTTCTTAAACACTGGTGTGACCTGCGCAATTTTCCAATCTGTAGGTACAGATCTATCGGTGAGCGAGCGGTTGTATATGATAGCTAAGTAGGGAGCTATTGTATCAGCGTAATCTGAAAGGAACCTAATCGGTATACAATCTGGACCTGAAGACTTGCCCGTATCAAGCGATTTGAGTTGCTTTGCAACCCCTAAGGTATCTACTTCTAAGAAACTCATGCTAGCAGCTGTTCGTGTTTCAAATTCTGGAATATTCCATTAGTCTTCCCTGGTGAAGGAATTTCGGAAAACTGCGTTCAATAACTCAGCTTTAGCGGCACAGTCATTGGTAACAGTACCATCGGCACTGCGCAGCAAAGGTATTGACTGCGTCTTGCCGCTTGTGTACTTGACATACGACCAGAATTTCTTCGGATTTTCTACCAAATTTCGAGACAATGTTTTGTTGTGGAACCTATTAATGGCATCTCGCATTGAAGTCGGTGCCAAATTTCGCGCGTCTGTAAATTTTAGCCAATCTTCGGGATTTCGCATGCTTTTTCCGTTGCCTCTGCAACAGCGTTCCCCCCTCATTTCTCACAGTGTTTCACTAGTGATTATAAAATTTAAATGTATTCAAACAGTTCAATTCATACATGAAAATTAACATATTCAATTTAGTTACAATTTACTACCCTTGTAAGTCCAAAGGCTGTGGGCTGGATAGTGGTAAAAAAATTTAGTATGGAATTGCTGTCTGTAGATGATCTGATAAAGGAGCCCTTTTCCTATAGGTCTTTGAGGTAAAAGTTGGATTTAAATCTGATTAGAGAAGGGCATGGGAAGCATACCGATTTGTGTTATACAACACAGAAAATTTCGAAATGCTTACAAAATATTTTGATCAGCTTCTTAATTGTCTAGAACCAATCCAAAGATCTAATTCTGAAACACTCATGAAAATCTAGAAGAAGATTTACCCCAATATCAAAGAAATACATAAAGCTAGTGGAGGAGATTCAATAACAACAAACTTTTTGAAATTTTCTCTACCAAAAATAAAAAATTGGCTAAAATTAATCTTTGAGAAAACCTGGAAAACAGAAAAAAAACTCTTTGGTGGGTGGAGGGTGGTCTTGATACATCCAGTATGTAAGAAAGGAAATAAACAAGATGTTAACTTGAGAGGAATTTCTTTGCAGCTAGTTGCACAAAACGTATGTTGCAAGCTTATACTATACAGAATAGACATAATACTGGAGAGTAGTTTATGTGAATATGATGGTGGTTTTTAGGAAGTGTAGATCATGTTCTGAACAACTATTTAATCTGAAGTCAATCATTTGCCACAGATTACTGAATTCAAAAGATGTTTGTTGATTTCCAAAAGGCCATTGATTATATTGACAGAAATTACAGATATTATAAAACTATGGGAATAGAAGCATGTTAATGGCTCTTTCAAGTTCCTAAACTATTTTGCTTGTGTGGGCCATTGGAAAACGTAAAACACTCTCTAAACATTTCTGTGTAGAGTTGCATTATGAACAGTAGTTCATGTAATGGTGTGATAGCATAGTTAAATGCACTGACAGACAATTTGTCAGTTCAGGTTTGATTCCCACTGCTGCCATCCTCTCCCCCACTTACATTGTTAAATGATTGAATATATTTCTATATTATAATTAAACAGTTCAATTCATATACATGTAATTGATATATTCAATTTAGTTATGATTACTACTATTGTACTTCAAAAGGCTATTATAGGCCAGCACACTGTGGCACATTGATAAAATTTTGCATGAGCTGTGACTGGGTAGAATCATTGTAATTCACAAAGTGTATAGAAGATGCAGTAGTTAATATTGGTAGCTCACATATTACGCTGATGCTATTCTGTAGAGGACAATAACAATCATAAGAACATTGTTGTAGAATGCAGGCAGACTGGAAGATGATCAATAATGGGTGCAGAAACTTGCTACTGTCCCTCAACAGAAGCAAATACAATGGAATATGTGAACATTGGTGGAAAAACAGGCTACCTGATTATGCCATCTTTTTTCTGCCACTATAATTAGTCACTACTGTCAAATATGTATCTGAATCCATCCAGATTGATTTGAAGTTGAATAACCACATACATCTATTTGTGTAGAAAACAGATGCTAGAATAAGATCCATTGGAATCTGAGAAACTGTAATTTGTTCACAGAAGGAGCTTAAAAAAACTCACCCAACTATTTCTTGAGTTTGCTCATAAGTCTGTGATCTTTATGAAGTTGGATTACTTGAAGAAAGAGAGAGAAAAAGAATGCATGGTTCGTTACTGCTTTGTTTAAGAGTCAGTGCCTCATAGAAGTGCTTGATCTTGAAATACCAATAATAACAATAATAATAATAAACTTCACTAGCAACAATGCGTACTTGTCTCAAAACAATGTGCACATCATTTCCTATCTTACAAAGAGTTCTCTCATCATGCTTTTTCCTTCATTTGCACCGTATTTAAAAAAATCAAGAACAATTCTCTGAAAATAAAAATACATATTTTAGTATTCTTATGCCCATTATAAATGAAAATATTTGTGCATTTCCACTATTCAGCTACAGTCATTACGTCCACTGACAGCTGACAGACAGTTGAAGACATGAAATTTAGAACTTCGTGCCTCGCTGAAAGATGTGTAACCTGTAAGTTACTCTTAACTGAATGAAATAGATATGTAAAGCAATCATTTTAAAATAACCTTCAAAACATTAAAAGCTGACTTCTTCAGTGTTGGTGATAAGTTTTACTCACTTCAAAATGCATTTTATCATGGTCATATGATATGTAAGTGCAAATCTATTTCCACACTCAGAGGGGATTCTTTGCACTGTGGCTGATGGAAGTAATTACATCATTAGCAATTTAAATACATTGATCAATAATGAATGGGGCTTGGTTGCCACCTCTGTTGGCTAGCAGATGATACAGAGCTTAATCCATCCAACACATCAATAAACAAGACAATTTCAAAGTAAGTTACTCACTGTGTTCCAGTGATTCTCAACTCTGATTGTCACTCCTGATTTTGTAGATATGGACACTCCAACACAATTATGTCTACTAGCTAATGTTTACAGCACCCAGAAAGCAATCAACACCAATTTATGTCATCTAATTTGTAACGAATCAGAACTCCCATAAGCCACCACGCCAGTAGTGTTCTTCGATTTGATCTTGTTATCAATTATTTTGGTTGCTTGTTTGTGCAGCTGTCTTTCTATGGTGTGTTTAGTTCATGGAAAGTATCCAATATGTCTAATTGTTGTTACCACTCTTTTTCAGCTTTCATCAGTGCTGCTTGGTATACATGATCCATTTGTACCATTTGAAAATTTGTTCTGTGCGCTGTTCCTTGGTGGAATATGGGATTCACTTGCCAGAATCCTTGGCCGAGGTGGGAACAAAGATGAAAAGGCTGATTCAAAGAAGAAGGATTAAGACGACAAATGTAATGCAGGAAGTCAGCATTGTTACTCAGCATGTGTCTGTCAAAGGCTTCTATGGAAATTCTTGACAGTGCATGTTGCATGAAAAGTGCTCTTGTGTTACTAACAATGCATGTTGTCCTTCTAAATTAACTGTGTCGAAATTTTCCTAATCCCTTCACCTGATATTTTTCAGTTTTCATTCACTTACAAACGCAAGCATACAACTTCAGTGAGAGGCAACAAGCCACAAAAATTTGCAGGCTTTTATATGTGGTGGTTTTACTTTTTATGTTTTTATAACATATTTTTTTTACTTACTGTATTGTTTGTGGGTAATAATGTTTTGAAGTAAAGTTAGCAGGTACTTACAATTAAAACTCTCTCTGTTAAGTACAGTGAGAAAAAAAGATAACTTCATTTACTCTAAACATTACACTACTCCTAAAACTTCGCAACACATAGTTACCTACAAATTCTCTGTAATCTCATGAGTAACTGAGAGAGCATAAAATTATCTGCATCCCGATATCTAACAGTTCCACCAGAATGATTACCCATCGAACAATTTGGCAGCTGACCTGTTGATAGCAAAAGGCAGCTTCTACTCTTATTTTTACCCAGAACTGTTTAGTTAAACCAACATTGATGGAAACAGCTAACTTTGTCATTCAATGTTCTGTTTATGTGCTGTGCAAGAACATTCTGCTGAAGAGAGTAAGGAGTACTCATACGATTTGCTGCAGTCATCCTTAACTTTTGTCTAAGGAAATGATTTTTATCTTTTTTTTAAATTCCATTTTCCATTAGGCTTGTTAAGCCTCAAAATATCCTAACCCACAATAATGTACAAAAGATGATTACAAGTTTCTGGAATAATCGTCTATGAAAGCAATGAAATATTCCAAACCGCCTAGTGATGCCATTTCCATGGCCCCACTTATGTTAGTGTGAATTGGGTGTAATGCTTGTAAAGCTCTAGAATTAATATTATTCAATTGCTGTTCTGTTTGCTTTGCTTCGAGACATGTTGTGTATTTGACAGGATCTTTACTGATTATCAGAAAGCTGAGCTTACTTTCTTGATATAATCAGGCAGCTTATTCGCATCTGTAAAATTCGTGAGTCCTGTCCTCCAGTGCCATAGAATAGCTGTGTGCACACTTACTTCACAGTCTTATGTAGAGCTATGCCAGCTTCATCTAATTTCCTCCAGTTTACCATTAACTGTAAGTGTCTTGTATAAGCACATAACTCAATGGATTTGACAACCAACTTCAATCTGCGTATATTCTCTCTTTCGATTAGTGTTAACTTGCACACAGTCCTAAAATTCCTCACTTTGTAAACACGAGTTACAACTTGCATAATTATCATGTCCAGTGAGATTCTTAATTTGAAACAGATTTTGTCATGTCTCAAGTACAGGAAAAACTATGAAGAATATTAAAGTTAAGTTGTCAGTACCAACTTCAAAATACAAGGTGTCACAAATTTTTCCCTAAGCCTTTGAATGGTAACTGAAAGCATGCTGGGAATTTATGCTGTCATCTGCAATTAAAAAGGAAGGCTACTCACAAACTGTTTTTAAGAGTACCTTCATTTACTTCAAAGATTATGTAACTTACAACATAAACTCAAAACCACCAAATACTCCAAAATCTCGTGAACAAATGTGAGAACCTAAATCTAATGTAGTATAGTATGTTTGCAAGATAAAGTTTTTTCACCATAAATAACGTTTTTGAGTTGGTAAGTAACTTCTCAAGTACACATTTGTGCAATAAAAGAATATTGCACAAAACAATGATCATATTTAAAAAAACAATGTATTTCTTTGTTATTATCATCATATTAAACATTTTTGTCATAGGAAGTCCCATGACTCAATTTACCTTCTGTTTTCATTTCGCATAACATTCTGCAACCAAATTTGGTCCCATCTGTTGTATCTCCAATTAGAAATGCTTACTTAAAGATTAAATTCAGTTGTATTACACAATATATCATTTTTGAAAATATAATGTGATTGATTAGATAAAAAAATTTACTCATCAAGCGGTGGCAGCAGAACATACACGTAAAGGTATTAAACTTTGCAAACTTTTGGAGTCAGTGGCTCCTTCTTCTGGCAGAAGGGCTGAAAGGGAAGAAAGAGGGATGAAGGAAAAGGACTGGTGAGATAAAAAAAAAGGGGGGGGGGAGTAGAGGTCAGAAAAGTTGCCCAAAACCCTGGGTCAGGGAACGCTTACTGGGCGAGATGAGAAGGAAAGAGCCCTTTTCAAAAATTATTTTCTTATATACAATATGTAATTTGGCATTAATGCTGTGTATCCTTGTCTGTTGTAAAATACGGTATAGAGGGGCTGGCCAGTACTTACCTCAGCTCAGTGCAGCCGATAGATACACATAAAACAGAACCGAAAATTTACGTTCCTAGCTTTCGGAACAAATGTTCCTTCATCGGGGAGGAGAGAGGGGAAAGAAAGGGAAGAAGGGAAAAGAGATTCAGTTACTCACAACCCAGGTTATGAAGCAACAGGGAAAGGAAAATAGGGAGGGTAGCAAGGATGGAGGCATGGTTGTCAGAGGGAAGCCAAAGATATTCTACTGTAAGTACTGTGCCAGCTTCAAACCAAAGAGGATGCATACAGAAGTAAAGAGGTTTATAGTATAAAGATAAACACAACTATGTAGGATAAAAAGATGCGTGAATGGCTAAAGAGGAAAGGGAAAGAGGAGAAGACTGAAGAGTAAATGGGATTGAGGTTGTTTAACGTAGGTTCAGTCCAGGGGGATGACGGGATGAAAGGATGTGTCGGAGTGCAAGTTCCCATCTCCGCAGTTCAGAGGGACTGGTGTTGGGTGGGAGAAGCCAAATGGCACATACAGTGTAGCAGGTTCCTAGGTCCCTAGAATTATGCTGGAGGGCATGCTCCGCTACTGGGTATTGGGCATCTCCTACACGGACAGTTCATCTGTGTCCGTTCATGCACTCAGCCAGTTTAGTTGTTGTCATGCCAATGTAAAAGGCTGTGCAGTGCAGGCATGTCAGTTGGAAAATGACATGTGTAGTTTCACACGTGGCCCTGCCTTGAATTGTGTATGTTTTACCAGTAGCGGGGCTGGAGTAGGTGGTTGTGGGGGGATGCATGGGGCAGGTTTTGCAGCGGGGTCGGTTACAGGGGTAGGAACCGCTGGGTGGAGAAGGTAGTCTGGGAATATTGTAGGGTTTAACAAGGATGTTACGGAGGTTAGGGGGGCGACGAAAGGCAACTCTGGGTGGTTTGGGGAGAATTTTGTCAAGGGATGATCTCATTTCAGGGGTTGACTTAAGAAAGTCATATCCCTGGCGGAGTAATTTGTTGATGTTTTCGAGGCCAGGATAATATTGGGTGACAAGGGGGATGCTTCTGTGTGGTCTGGGGGTAGGAACATTGTTGTTGGATGGGGAGGAATGTATTGCTCGGGAAATCTGTTTGTGGACAAGGTCTGCAGGATAGTTGCGGGAGAGGAAAGCATTGGTCAGGTTATTGGTGTAATTGTTGAGGGATTCGTCACTGGTGCAGATACGTTTGCCACGAATACCTAGGCTGTAGGGAAGGGAGCATTTGATGTGGAAAGGATGGCAGCTATCAAAGTGAAGGTATTGTTGTTTGTTTGTGGGTTTGATATGGACAGAGGTGTGGATGTGAGCTACAACAAGATGAAGGTCAACATCCAGGAAGGTGGCTTGGGTTTTGGAGAAGGACCAGGTGAAATTCAGATTCGAAAAGGAGTTGAGGTTATGGAGGAAATTAAGGAGTGTTTCTTCACCATGAGTCCAGACCACAAAGATGTCATCTATAAACCTATACCAGGCCAGGGGAAGCAGCTGTTGGGTCTTCAGGAAAGCCTCCTCCATGCGGCCCATGAAGAGGTTGGCATAGGACGGAGCCATCCTGGTTCCCATGGCCGTTCCCCTGATTTGTTTGTAGGTCTGGCCTTCAAAAGTGAAGTAATTATGGGTGAGGATGAAGTTGGTAAGTGTGATAAGGAACGAGGTTTTTGGAAGATCTTCGGGTGGGCGTTGGGAGAGGTAGTGCTCAAGGGCAGAGAGACCATGGGTATGTGGGATGTTTGTGTAAAGGGATGTAGCATCTATGGTGACAAGAAAAGTTTCAGGTGGGAGAGGAGTGGGAATGGACTTGAGGTGTTCTAGGAAGTGGTTTGTGTCTTTGATGTAGGATGGGAGTCTGCGGGTGATAGGTTGGAGGTGCTGGTGTACCAGAGCTGAGATACATTCGGTTGGGGCTTTGAAGCCTGCCACAATGGGACGGCCAGGATGGTTCTCTTTGTGGATTTTGGGTAATAGGTAGAAGGTAGGGGTACGTGGCTCAGGTGAAGTGAGTAAATCTATGGAAACCATTGTGAGGTCCTAAAAATCCAAGGTCCCTCACAAGGCCCTTCTCGTAATGTTTCAATGATATTATTGTATATTAAAATGCATCCTAAAAGAATGTCTGATATTGTGTCCTACACTCTTCTCAGCACCTCTTCATTGGTAAATCTCCCACTCTCTCCAGTTGATCATCATCCTTCTGTAGGACCAAATCTCAAGGGCTTCCAACCACCTTTCCTCTTTTTGAATGCTGCACTCCAAATGAATGATGTGTTTCCTTATTTCCAAACTGATGTTACTGCTGGTGAGCAATTTACTTCTCAGATTAAATGCAATTCTGGTCTGCTGTGTTCTGCTCACCATTTCTCTTTGATCTTTGTCATTCCTCATGATCCTGCTTTCCAATTAGACAGATTTCTCAATCACAGCTAGTTCCTCTCTTGAAATTCTTATTCTTAGGAGCTCATATTCTTCTTCAGTACTCCATACAACCGCTTTGATCTTTTGCTTGTTTAGTCTCATGCCATACTGATTAACAAAAATCCTTTCCCTTGTGGTGAGGACCTTCTGTACATCTTCTCCCATCTCCGTGACAACAGCAGCAGTATCATCTGCATTGTGCTCCATGTCTATCTTCTGCCCATTAATTTTTGGTACCCACCTCAGTAGTTTTGCAAACTTGGTCATAGCTTCTTGGATTTAAGCATTGAATTAAGAGGGGATAGAGCACACGTCCATGTCTCATGCTTTTTCTGATGTTTGCTTCTTGTTCCTGATGAAAATTCCCTATCACAGCCACTTAACTTTTATAAAAGTTGAATATCAGCCAAATGTCTATACTTTAGAGAGAGGTTGTATATTTACCATTACACAATGTGGTGCATTGCAACAATGAGGATACTGATTTTAATATTGTTTGCAGACGATTTCTAATTATAATGAAACAAGTCTTAACAACACTTTTGCAAATGTAGTAAATCAATATTTCTCAGATAATAAAGGAAAAACAAAACTGGTATACTGAAGATCAGAATGTAGAATGTTAGATCCTTTAATTTGGTAGGTAAGACAGAATATTTGAAACGGGAAACATAAATGGTGGGAATTAATCAAGTACAGTGGCAAGATGAACAAGACTTCTCGTTAGAAGTGCACAGGTTTATAATTACAAAATCAAACAGACGTAATACAGGAGTAGGTCAAATAATGAATAAGAAAATAGGAATGCTTGTAAACTATTATGAAAAGTATAATGAATGTGTTACCATAATCAACATAGACACAAAGCCAATACCCACAACAACAATCAACGTTCATTTGCTAACTAGCTCCACAGATGATAGAGGTTGAAGGAACATATGACAAACAAAATTATTCAGACAGCTAAGGAAGAGGAAAATTTAAATGTGATGGGAGACTGTAATTTGATAATATGAAAAATAGTAGGTCAATATGGACTGGGAGAAAGGAATGAAAGAGGGGGCCGACCTCATAGAATTTTGCACAGAGCTTAATTTAATCATGGCCGACATTTGGTTTAAAAATCATGAAAGAAGGTTGACCTATAAGAGACCTGGAGACACTGGAAGATTCGTATTGACTACGTAATAGTGAGCTGACAATTTTGGAATCAGATTGTTAACTATTACGCATTTCCAGGGGATGGCCACTGTTTATTGGTTATGAACTTGTAGATTAAAACTGAAGAAATTCCAAAAAAGATACGAAAGTAAGGAGGTTAGACCTAGATAAGATGAAAGAACCAGAGGTTGTTGACAGTATCAAAGGGCATTAGGAAAACCAACATGAGAAAGGAATATCACAGAAAGGTAGCATTGAGAGGTGAAATAGTGAAGGCAGCAGACGATTAAATAAATAAAAAGACAAGTCCTAGTAAAAATGTTTGAATATTGCAGGATATATTGAATTCAAATAATGAAATGACAAAACATATATATATATTTAAAAAAAAAAGGAACAAATGAAGCAGGCAAAAGGGAATACAGATGTCGAAAAAATGAGATTGCCAGTAAGTGCAAAATGGCTACACAGGAACGGCTGGATGACAGATCACAGTCTCAGACAGTATGTATAACTAGGCAAAAGATAGATACTACTTACAGGAAAATTAAAAAGACATCTCTATGAATATTAAGATTTCAAAAGCAAAACCAGTACTAAGCAAAGAAGGGAAAGTTGAAGTGGGGAAGGAAAATATAGAGGAAATATACAAGGAAAATGAAGCTGGAGGCAGCATTATAGAAAGGGAAGAGGAAGCAGGTGAAGATGAAATGGAAGATAAGATACTGAAAGAAGAATTTGACAAATCACTGAAAGCCATACGTCAAAACAAGGCCTTTGTAGTAGACAACACTCCCTCAATCAAAGAATAATTTGCAATAGGAATTAAAGTTCAGAGAAAAGAAATAAAAACTTTGAAGTTTGCTGATGACATTGTAATTCTGTCACAGACAACAAAGGACTTGAAAGAGCAGTTGAACAGAATGGCCAGTGGCTTAAAAGGAGGATATAAAATGAATATCAACAAAAGCAGAACATGGCTATGGAATGTAGTTGAATTAAATCAGTTGATGCTGAGGGAATTGGAGACACTACAAGTAGTGGGTGTATTTTGCTATTTGTGGAGTAACATACAAAGTGGAGAGCATATAAAATTTAGAGCAGACCAAAAGATGAATACAGTAATCAGGTCCAGTGGATGTTGGATGCAGTAGATACTCAGAGGTTCAGTAAGTATTTGTTGCAAGAACTGAACATTGTGAGTAGAATAATTTATTTGCTTTACCAGGTTGAAGAAATCCCAAATTCCTTTTGCCACTGTAATATGTATTTTATTTGTTGCTGGATAGGTTGATCATGAATGTGATGTGCCCAAGAACAAGCCAAAAGCAACTTTCTTTTACTTTGAGAGCCTTGGAGCATCTGAATGTTCACAGAGGGTAATTTTGAAATCCCATCTTTTTCGCCTGATACTGTTTGAGAAGCACCTGTCCATTATCCGCATTAACCACGACCTGTACTTTACCTCTGCCAACCAACACTCTCAGCACCTCCCATCTCTATTTAAAATCCTTTACCTTTCATCCTCTGAATCTTCTTGAAACCAGCCATGAATTCGAGTGAAATGCCTTGCTTCATCAAAGGAAACTACCTATTCGTCATGTTGATCAAGTACCTCGAAAGCGGTCAGCCTCTTCCCCAACACCATCCATAAAACTGTTCTCATCCAACAAACCCAGCTTGGCTTCCCTTCTTAACATCTGGGCCAAACCAGAGTTCTCGTCTTTTGCAGGCATCTCACTATCCTAACTTCACATCTCAAACCTTCGGTGCCTCATAGATACCTAGCATTTAAAAACACTGATGTACTGTAACCAAATTTCAGCAGCAGTTTCAATTTTATTTTTAAGATCATTACTGGTTTCAGCCAAAAAGTCCATTTTCAGCTCTCATTTATTTGGAGTTTCAACTTACAAACTACAGAACAAGCACTAAATTCTGCCCCCTAAGTCAAAGAGAACCTTGTCTTCTTCCCAAAAACAATTGTTTGTAGGCTTTTGAGAAATTCCTCACTTCCAGCATTGCATCCCAGTCCTTCATGAAAAACACCTCAGAAACCTCAAACTTTACTCCAGCTATGTCCTATGATATTTGTTACCTGAAATCAGGCCACTCTGTCACTGAAACAACTTTTAGACACTTGGACAAGCAAAATTGACCCTCATGATCCAATTCCTTTGATTCAGTGTGTGCAGCAAAAAATATAATTTAAAGACCTAGGATCCTCACAGGTTATGACAACTGCCTGCATGGTACTCATTCCCCTCCTAATTCACACACTTCTTCCTGATAGCAAAAATAAATAAGGAATTCTAACCAGGTTTTGAATTTTAAATGAAATTAACTTTGGTAGAAAAACATCTCTGACCTATTATCTAGAGGCTCCTATTTTATATAAAAGATACCAATTACCATATATACATGAAAAATCCACACCACTGAATAATCTGCACACCTTAATTTTGAGAAAGTAAAACAAAGAAGAAATATTGGCTTTAATTTTTTGAAGTCTTCTAATGTAATGATTCTGTTCATCATCACTTTCATTTTCATCACAATCATAGAAGAATACAGCATTGTTTTTGGTTCCATTCAGTGAATTTGTGATATCACATTTTTTGAAGGATTTTTGCGCCAGTGGTAACAGAATGGAGTCCCATTCACATCTCACCCACTCACCAATCTGGCCTTCTGATTTCTCCAATCGACGTGAACTTGGGAATTTCATCGGCCATTCATTGTGTATACCACTGTTTAGTGCATCTCTTAACGGCCAATTTCTACACGCATCCAGTGTTTGCAGGATGGGTGTTAGGACTCAAGGGATAATGAGCAAGTCAGCTTTTCCGTCTCATAACTTGTCTCAGCTTACTCAGTTGTATGTCTGCGGAAACTGTCCAGGACCAGCATGTTACATATTTTCAGTAATGCACAAGGGTGATGTCGCCCAGTCAACCACAAAGTCATTGTCCATCAACCCTTTCAGATTCGTTCTCATCAATATACACTCCTGGAAATTGAAATAAGACCACCGTGAATTCATTGTCCCAGGAAGGGGAAACTTTATTGACACATTCCTGGGGTCAGATACATCACATGATCACACTGACAGAACCACAGGCACATAGACACAGGCAACAGAGCATGCACAATGTCGGCTCTAGTACAGTGTATATCCACCTTTCGCAGCAATGCAGGCTGCTATTCTCCCATGGAGACGATCGTAGAGATGCTGGATGTAGTCCTGTGGAACGGCTTGCCATGCCATTTCCACCTGGCGCCTCAGTTGGACTAGCGTTCGTGCTGGACGTGCAGACCGCGTGAGACGACGCTTCATCCAGTCCCAAACATGCTCAATGGGGGACAGATCCGGAGATCTTGCTGGCCAGGGTAGTTGACTTACACCTTCTAGAGCACATTGGGTGGCACGGGATACATGCGGACGTGCATTGTCCTGTTGGAACAGCAAGTTCCCTTGCCGCTCTAGGAATGGTAGAACGATGGGTTCGATGATGGTTTGGATGTACCGTGCACTATTCAGTGTCCCCTCGACGATCACCAGTGGTGTACGGCCAGTGTAGGAGATCGCTCCCCACACCATGATGCCGGGTGTTGGCCCTGTGTGCCTCGGTCATATGCAGTCCTGACTGTGGCGCTCACCTGCACGGCGCCAAACACGCATACGACCATCATTGGCACCAAGGCAGAAGCGACTCTCATTGTTGAAGACGACACGTCTCCATTCGTCCCTCCATTCACGCCTGTCACGACACCACTGGAGGCGTGCTGCACGATGTTGGGGCGTGAGCGGAAGACGGCCTAACGGTGTGCGGGACCGTAGCCCAGCTTCATGGAGACGGTTGCGAATGGTCCTCGCCGATACCCCAGGAGCAACAGTGTCCCTAATTTGCTGGGAAGTGGCGGTGCGGTCCCCTACGGCACTGCGTAGGATCCTACGGTCTTGGCGTGCATCCGTGCGTCGCTGCGGTCCAGTCCCAGGTCGACGGGCACGTGCACCTTCCGCCGACCACTGGCGACAACATCGATGTACTGTGGAGACCTCACGCCCCACGTGTTGAGCAATTCGGCGGTACGTCCACCCAGCCTCCCGCATGCCCACTATACGCCCTCGCTCAAAGTCCGTCAACTGCACATACGGTTCACGTCCACGCTGTCGCGGCATGCTACCAGTGTTAAAGACTGCGATGGAGCTCCGTATGCCATGGCAAACTGGCTGACACTGACGGCGGCGGTGCACAAATGCTGCGCAGCTAGCGCCATTCGACGGCCAACACCGCGGTTCCTGGTGTGTCCGCTGTGCCGTGCGTGTGATCATTGCTTGTACAGCCCTCTCGCAGTTTCTGGAGCAGTTATGGTGGGTCTGACACACCGGTGTCAATGGGTTCTTTTTTCCATTTCCAGGAGTGTATGTCACTGATATTTCCTTTTTAAATACCACTTAAGGTAGTAGCTTTTATCAATCAGTAGTTGTATACATCATCACTGTATACCTTTGCTGTTCATTGCCACCAGTGATGCTGGATTCCCCTTTCCAGTTCAGGGTGGTGTTGAGCAGCATCTCAAAAAGGACTGGTGTTTGATCCATGTTACCAATTTGCGATAATGCAAGAGCTAATCAATGAAGACCAAGACTGACTTTTTCACAGATGTTTATTACTCCATTTCAATGTTTACATGATATTTTTCAAAGTACTTCCCACCTACTTGAATGCACTTCTAGTGTGTCTACCAGTCTTGGAATGCATGGTGGTGGCCGTTCTTTGTCAGTTCCCTGAGAATCACATCACTTTTCTTGAACACTGCTTCAGAGTTCTCAAGTCAGATGCCTCGAACTTTGCCTTTAGTGCTGGGAAGTAAAAAAAAAATTCACATGATGCAAGATCGGCTCTATAAGGTGAATGTGGTACACATGTAATGTTGAATTGAGCCAGAAACTACATGACTTGATTTGGAACTTGAGGCCACACATTGGCATGATGAAGTCACCACCCAGTCCAAGGAAGTGCTGGGTGTTTCCTTGCAATTTTCTTCCATGATTTAGCCAGTACTGACATATAGTATGCTGCTGTAACAGTACTGCGAGGGGTAAGTGTAGGCTGGTAAATCTTTCCATGACAGTAAAAAAATACGATCACCATCACTTTCCATGCAGATCAAGCAATTGTCACCTGTTTTGGTGTTGGAGAACTTGGCGAGTTCCATACTGTGCTGGCTCGTTTTGCTTCAGGATCGTAATGATGCAGCCATGACTCATCATAGGTGATAATCAATTCCAGAAATGCGTCCCCTCCATCAGCAAAGAGATTCAGCACCTCACAGCTTGTCTCCATTAAAACAGCCTTTTGTCCAGGAGTCAACAGATGTGGCTCCCTACTGGTACGAACACTGCCATATGAAATTCTCAAAACTTCACTGAAATTACATTATGTTACCCACCGATCCTTGTGGATAATTACAGCAGTTACGTTGATGACTTCAGTCACAGCAGAAACCAAAACACGAAGCCTACCTTGCTTAACATACACAAGTAAGCATTCTTTGAAGTCCTTGAACAGTGTACATACTGTTACATGAGGCACCAGGTATCCACCATATGCTTGCTGCAGCTTCTCTTAAGTTTTAGTGGCTGTATGGTTTAAACAAACACAGAATTTTATTGTGGCACTTTGCTCCTCTCATATCACATCCATTGTTTAGTGCGTGTACAAAATTGAGCATTACTACCAACCTACTGATATAATGATCCCACTCTTATCAAATATTCAGATAGGTAACTAACATAGAAGCTTTGGTGGTCAGCCCTCTTATGTGGAATGTTCACAGCCCAGATATATCATGTAGCGATGAAAGTTCACTACTTTTTCCTCGTAATTTTCTGGAAGCCATTGAGCGATGATATTTCTGCCGCGGAAGCCTAATAGATTTCAATCTTGATATCCAGCCCTGGCTAGCTTTCTAATCGGTGATGCCTAGTTTTTTGGCTAAAGCAAATGCTTTTGAGTTTGCATATTTTACTACTCGCCATGCATCCATATTGTTGCTTACCTTATACATAATTACAGAGCCTTGTTTGATGTCCGGATGCTTCACTCCACTTCTAACGTGCTACTGACATGTCACATACTGAGGCCACAACACTACTATAGTATAATAGTATCTATTGTTAGAGGCGGAGCAGCACCAACCTTATTACAATGAATCCATCCACCTCAGTTTTTTGTTCTTAAATTTAGAAAAATGTTACATGGATGATTCAGGTATATATATGGTACTTAGTGGATGGAATCCATTCCCACCTGTCTGCCACCTCAAAACCCTCCTTGCCACCATGAATACAATCTCACTCTACCCCAACATCCTGCATACACATGGCCTCCCTGCTGTTCAGCACACTCACAAAAAAACTATTTACTGTGATATTAATGATCTTTGTTGTTTATCAATACTTCTTCACCATTGACAGCCAGACCTATAAACCAATCAGTTGGGATGATTTTAAAACCATGGTACATCCTGTGCCAAATTTTTCATGGCATACATGGTAGAATCACTCATCAAACTCTCCAAAAATTGAATACTTCCCACCCTTCCCTGCCCCCCCCCCCCCCCCCCCCCCCTCTCCCCAACAAGCAGGTTAAGTTCCATTTTTCATATCTTTGTGGTCTGGATTCATTTTAAAGAAGTCATCCAGTTTCAGCTAAAAACCTTTCTCAACTCAAATTCAACTGGTCCTTTCAAATATCAAGCCGTCTTCCTGAACCTTGATCTCCATCTTGTTGCATCTCACATTCATGCACATCAAATGCTCCCTTTCCTAGAGCCTAACTATGCCTGATATATGTGTTTGGCTCCAATGGGTTTTGATTGATCTGCTCCCCACACCTCAAAGCAAAACACCAGCAAAGTGAGCACTTATGTAGAGTAACAGCTACAAACCTTACCACTAATGATGCCTGGCAAAAAATTAAGATGAAACATGTATGGCATGATAAAATACAAATGTCAACAAAAGTTACGGATGTTGATCCAGTTAATTGCTCTTTCCTGTATGCAGAAGGTAGGTGTGTGTGTGTGTGTGTGTGTGTGTGTGTGTGTGTGTGTGTGTTTGTTTGTTTTAGCAATACCTAAGAGCATGTACTGAAGTTCCAGCCTACTCGTGAAATAAAAAATTTTTCTCTTTCTACAATTAATTATATTTCATAGTAAGTGCTTTTCATTTTGACATTGTGTATGTGAAACTATCTTGATTTATTGTTCAAGGAGAATCTCATCTGATTCTTTTCTTTTTTAAAAAAAATTATGGACCAATAATTCAGGGTTAATAAGAGAGTTATTTGAAGCAGTATAAAAATCAGATTATTATTTTTTTCTTTGCAAGGTTTATCTTGTTCAAGAATAAGTAATGGTGCCCTACACTGAAACAAACTTAATCGTCTAATAAAGCACTACCATTTCAAAATGAATCAAAACCACAAGAAAATGGGACATTAAATACGAAATAATTGCTGATTTTGTTCGGTTCATACCAACTCTGATGACTTCTTGCTTTATTGCATCTTGCATGCATTGAGGAATGATGTTGCTGAAATCTCTCAGAATAGCAAATGTTTTTTTTAAGAAAATATGATAAATGTAACTCTAAATCGGATTATATATGTATATTGTAGTGTTGATTAACAAATAAGCCTATCAAATATACAAACCAGAACTTTCATTTCTTTTATTTCATCATACATTCTTTCAGTCTGTTCTTCATCTCCAGAATCAGTAGGCATATTTGGTATATCTGTACTATTGTGGTGGTTCTCTACTTTTTGTTGATTTTTGTGCTGATAAATCTGAACTAACTTGATGAGGAATCCTGTACTTTCTGCCACTGCTCTTCTATAATTCTCACTATAACCTCAAGCTATCCATTTATCTTTTTCAAGTTCTTTAACTTACTAAGGGCCTAATCAATTAAGGGAACTAACATTCCACTCTTCAAACCACAGCATGCCAAATTTATTCTCGCTAATGGCAACATCCTCCTGAGTAGTCCCCATCCAGACCTCAAAATGGAGGACTATTTTATTTGTGGGGTATTTTACTCAAGATGATGCCATTACCAATGAACCATATAATACAGCTGCTTGTCATCAGGAAATACAATGGCTGTAGTTTTCCCTAGCTCTCAGCTGTTCGTAATATTATACTAGCAAGGCCTAAGTTGGCTAATGTTATAAGAGCAGATCAGTCAGTCATTCAGACTGTTTCCCCTACGACTGTTGAACAAGTTGCTGCCTCTCTTCAGGAACCATATGTTAGTTTGGTACGTATGAAGCAATAAAAAAATTAATTGACTGGAGAAATGAATGGAAGGTTAAGTTTCTTTCAGAATTTTGCACAGAGCATAATTTAATCATTATAGAAACTTGGTTTAAGACTCATGAGAGAAGGCTGCGAGAGACCTTAAAATAAACTTTAACTGCAAAACATTTCCAGATGCAGATTTGAACCATAATTAATCAGTTAAGGACTACAAATTTAAAAAAAAAATTGTGGAGATGTATGGATAATTTGAAAGAATAGATGTTCTGCGCTTCAAAGAGAGCATTAGGCAACAGATGAAGCAAGGAAAGGAGCAGTGGTGGCTGGTTATCATGTATTACTGCACTCCAGTACGTTGTAAATATCCAACTAAAATTGTGCCATTTATCTTTGAATGGAAGTTGGGAAATGCACTAAAGTTATGTCATTTCTCTTTAAGTGTGTGCTGGTATGCAAATAAAATGGACAAAAACATGTTTTGTAGTGCTCTCTCCGCAATAAGTAGAAACCAGTGTAGTGTGTTGAAATTGTGGTCAGCCATGCTACAGTCAACTCAGAGAAGGGATGCAGCTGTATGTTTTTATCTGTGCATTCTCTGATGCGATGTTATCCCTTCCGACACTGTGAGTACAATGTGGCTCACAGCACCAGGTCAGTATTTTTCATTGAAATTACGAGTAATATATTGTGCAAGTGTAGAGTATGAGGGATTTTTGAGGAGCAGTTGGCACGACTGCAACATAGCCGAATGGTCTAGCGCACGGATTGGCAATTCATTGGCTCGGTTTCTTCCCTCCCACCTGCCATTTTAAACTATTAATTATAAAATTTAAATACATTTAAAAAGTTCAGTTTATATACATAAAAATTAATATATTGAATTTATTTACAATTACTACCTTTGTAAGTCAAAAGGCTACAAGCTGCCACACTGGAGCACATTGACTAAAATTTTGCACAAGTCAGCTGCTACTGGTAAGGAGTACAATAGAGATCAATGGAGATCATTGAGAGATTAAGCAGTGAAGGCAGCACATTATCAAACAGGCAAACCCCAACTGGCTAACACACAAGGCGTGAAATGATCAAACCTAGGAAATGTAGTAGGTGAAAGATAGACATGTATGTCAGAAGAATGAGACTGACAGGAAATGAAAAATTCCAAAGCAGTAACAGCTGGAAAAGAAATGCAAAGCTATAGAACCAGTCATGAATACTGGATAAACAGATGCCACATATATGAGAATTAAAGAAGCACCTGAATGAGTATAAAGACCTCAGATGACAAGTCAGCACTAAACAAAGAATGGAAGCCTGAAAGATGGGAGGACTGTACAGAAGAGCTGTACAAAGTGAACAAATTTGAAGACAAGATTATGGAAAGAAAAGAAGAAGATGAGATAGAGGTGTGATATGATGAAAAGAATTTGACAGAGAACTGTAAGATGTAAATCAAAACAATGCACCTGGAGTAGAGCATTCCCTCAGAATTATTGAGATTGCTGGGAGAACAGACCATGACATTATTATTTCACTTGGTGTGCAAGTTATGTGAAACAGGCAAAATACCCTCAGATTACAAGAAGAATGTAGTAATTTAAATTCTAAAGAAGGCAGGTGCTGACAAGTACAAATACCACATAATGTGTTTAATGAGTCATGGTTGTAAAAATACTGACACCAACCATGTACAGAAGAGTAGACAAACTGACATGTGTTGCCTTTTGGGAAAGATGATTTTGTGTTCCAGAGAAACGCAGGAAGATGTAAGGTCAATACTGATCCTACGACTTATCTTAGAAGACAGGTTTAAGAAAGGTTAACCTGTTTTTATATTATTTATAGTTTTATAAAAAGCTTTAAAAAATGTTTGCTGGAATACATTCTTTGAAATTATTAAGGCAGTGGGGATAAAATAAAGGGAGCAGAAAGTTATCTACAACATGTACAGAAACCAGACTGCAGTTACAAGAATCAAAGGGTACGAAAGAGAATCAGTAGTTGAGAAAGGAGCAAACAGGGTTGCAGCGTCTCCATGATGTTACTCAGTCTGTATATTGAACAAGCAGTATAGGAAATCAAAGAAAAATGTGGAATGGGAGTTAAAGTTAAATAAACAAAAATAAAAATTGTGGTTTATTGATGACATTGTAATTCTGTCAGTGACAGAAAAGGACCTGGAAAAGCAGTTGAAGGGAATGGATATTTTATTGGAAAGAGGGTACAAGATGAACATTAACAAAAGTAAAACAGGCATAATGGAATGATGTGCTTTTTGAGCAACAACATATATATAGTCCGCATTTTATATCCTGTCTACTTAGGCCCTCATCAGTTATGTTGTTGCTCAAAAAGCACAACATCCCATTATGCCTGTTTTACTTTTGTTAATGTTCATCTTGTAACCTCTTTCCAATACAATATCCATTCTGGTAAGTTAAGTTTTGAAATATGAGTGGGATTATGTAAGTAACACAGTGAAAGAATACAACAGTGTTAACAGAATATTGTTTTCTCCAGAGTATAAAGGTTTCAGTGACACTCTGTACATGTAGGCATTTCTCTAACTCTACTCTTGATGTCATGTTCATCACATACAAGTGGGATTTGCAGAATTTATTTATATGTTAGCAAGTTGAATGGAATATGTGCAGTTATTTGTGAAGTTGCTGAATTATGGAAGTTTATTTCATAATGATGTTGCTTGAGTGCTCTATTGACAGTTGAGTCACCTGCATTGGTTAAATGAAATTCTGCAATACATATTTGCTTACGGGATCTAGAAGATTGTAGACAGTAGAATATTATTAGTGAGCATATAATGTTCAGAAAATTGGATTAAAGGGAAAGATGCAGTATTGTACTGTTAGTCTATGACTGAATTGGATTAACGGCTAAAAGCTATGTGCTTCATCATGGGTTAGTTTAGATAGTGTGAGAGCATTACATGAATGCTATACAATAAAGATATTGTGTATCCTTGAGAGCTGAACTGTGAAAATTCTGAGATGTCATATACCAATATATGACCACTTGTATGTGATATACATGACCTCAAGAGTAAAATTAGAGAAATGCCTACACGTACAAAGTGTCACTAAAACCTTTTTACTTTGGAGAAAATGGTATTCTTTTAACACTGTTGTATTCTTTCATTGTGTTACTTACATAATCACACTAATATTTCAATACTTAACATGTTTCAGCCACACAAATTCCAAACGCACACATCACAGCATACTTTAATGACAACACATTGTGAGCACCATGTGCAAATAACATTTAAGATGACCAATATGTGGTTGAATCCAGTTACATTGTCATTGTCTCAATGACAGAATAAAATAATATATGTAAAATACGAAAGGAAAAACATCTGCTTTAAATCACAAAAAATGGTGATTTTGAGTTCTGAAAGCCAACCCTCAGCATACAATTAGTTAAATAGTATATAACTTTTCACACACCTTCTGTGAATGGTGTGGACCGAGATGGTCTTGAGGAGGGGTGAGGTGAGATGGAGATGATGATGATGATGATGATGATGACGCCATTGATGATGATCCTAATCCTAATCCATCATGTACCCTCTGTTACACCTTATGCCGACTTGCAGAGTCTAGATCTATCACTTTCCCAGAGGTACAACCAAAGTTATTTCCGTGGTTGTGAATGGCACTCCATTGAGGCAGAGAGATTACTAATAAATTCTCACTACAGTAACTAGTTTGTTGTGTAGAACATAAGATATTTAGACGGTCTTCAATGATTCTACTGAATTGCTTAAGTTCAGAGGAGTGAGGAGAAAGCTCCTGTGTCAGTGGCTCCTCTGCCCTACTTTTCAGGTCTTCAAGAAATGTGTTTTAAGTATGTTTTCAACCTTCCTCCAAGTTCTGGACTTTGAGGGTCTGTGGAAGACAATCTAGGTTCCTGCAAGGCACATGTGTCTACCAGTTCCCTTGCAGTACAGCTCGGCAAATATTGGTCATGAACATTTAAGACCATAACAACGAAGCAAATCAGCAAATGCTGGACACAGCATCAGCAGTGGTCACTGCATGAAGTATAACATGAATATTTTGTCATCCACAACCGACTGTTGGGATAGTGTTGTAATGACAATTTACTAGCATATGGCCTTATAAATAGTGATGAAAGGTTTTGTTTGAATTCTACATGGCGTCCATTTTTATCTAGTGAAAAAGTACAAAGTTTAAGTCAGCACCACACTTTCATCAGTCTGCCAGTAGTTTCTCTACATGTTGTAAGCATTTACTTCATGGCATTAGTGTTGATTATGTGTGGCCTATTTTTCTTCTTGCATGGCCTCTTATTGGTCCTTGGGTGAGTACAGCCTCAACCCTCCAGGATTTATATTGAGCACCAGTAGGTTAGGCAGAAGTCTATGCCTTGAAAATGACTGGAGGTTTAGCTGTCTAAGTACACTCCTGGAAATTGAAATAAGAACACCGTGAATTCATTGTCCCAGGAAGGGGAAACTTTATTGACACATTCCTGGGGTCAGATACATCACATGATCACACTGACAGAACCACAGGCACATAGACACAGGCAACAGAGCATGCACAATGTCGGCACTAGTACAATGTATATCCACCTTTCGCAGCAACGCAGGCTGCTATTCTCCCATGGAGACGATCGTAGAGATGCTGGATGTAGTCCTGTGGAACGGCTTGCCATGCCATTTCCACCTGGCGCCTCAGTTGAACCAGCGTTCGTGCTGGACGTGCAGACCGCGTGAGACGACGCTTCATCCAGTCCCAAACATGCTCAATGGGGGACAGATCCGGAGATCTTGCTAGCCAGGGTAGTTGACTTACACCTTCTAGAGCACGTTGGGTGGCACGGGATACATGCGGACGCGCATTGTCCTGTTGGAACAGCAAGTTCCCTTGCCGGTCTAGGAATGGTAGAACGATGGGTTCGATGATGGTTTGGATGTACCGTGCACTATTCAGTGTCCCCTCGACGATCACCAGTGGTGTACGGCCAGTGTAGGAGATCGCTCCCCACACCATGATGCCGGGTGTTGGCCCTGTGTAACTCGGTCGTATGCAGCCCTGATTGTGGCGCTCACCTGCACGGCGCCAAACACGCATACGACCATCATTGGCACCAAGGCAGAAGCGACTCTCATCGCTGAAGACGACACGTCTCCATTCGTCCCTCCATTCACGCCTGTCGCGACACCACTGGAGGCGGGCTGCACGATGTTGGGGCATGAGCGGAAGACGGCCTTACGGTGTGTGGGACCATAGCCCAGCTTCATGGAGACGGTTGCGAATGGTCCTCGCCAATACCCCAGGAGCAACAGTGTCCCTAATTTGCTGGGAAGTGGCGGTGCGGTCCCCTACGGCACTGCGTAGGATCCTACGGTCTTGGCGTGCATCCGTGCGTCGCTGCGGTCCGGTCCCAGGTCGACGGGCACGTGCACCTTCCGCCGACCACTGGCGACAACATCGATGTACTGTGGAGACCTCACGCCCCACGTGTTGAGCAATTCGGCGGTACGTCCACCCGGCCTCCCGCATGCCCACTATACGCCCTCGCTCAAAGTCCGTCAACTGCACATACGGTTCACGTCGACGCTGTCGCGGCATGCTACCAGTGTTAAAGACTGCGATGGAGCTCCGTATGCCACGGCAAACTGGCTGACACTGACGGCGGCGGTGCACAAATGCTGCGCAGCTAGCGCCATTCGACGGCCAACACCGCGGTTCCTGGTGTGTCCGCTGTGCCGTGTGTGTGATCATTGCTTGTACAGCCCTCTCGCAGTGTCCGGAGCAAGTATGGTGGGTCTGACACACCGGTGTCAATGTGTTCTTTTTTCCATTTCCAGGAGTGTATTTGTGGTTTCTGAAGAATTTGCATAGCTGTATCCCAAGATATTCTCAGATTAAGACATTATGGAAATGTGAAGAAAATCTTTTGAGTGTCGACAAAAACTGTTTGAAAGAAATTACAGTTAATTCCAAGTGCATAATGTTCAACTAGTGATGGAAACAATGTAACTGAAAACAAAAAAAAACATGCAGTCCAGTGAGGCTGAAGGTAAAAAAAAAAAGAAAGAATGTTTTGGAGAGCTGCTTTATTGGAATGCAACCAGCATAAATTATCTGTGGCAATAAGAAGCTAAAATAATGAGTTCCAGCAGCTTGATAATATATGGTGAGCTGTTTCTACTTCTCAACTTGTATAAGTGCTATCCAATCATTGTATGTAAAAAAAATTCTTTCACTTATTCAGGACAGACTTTTGTACCCTATATATTGCATGATTGTTAGCATCTGAAATTCATGTGAATCAAACACTTCACCAAGTATTGTTTTGGTGTTTACTGACAAAACTTTTATTTCCTGAATGACAGGAGATACCTTCTTAACTGTCTGGTATTCAAACATGTGAAAGTCCAGACAGGACAATAATAAATACAAAATACATAAACTGGAAGAAACACACAAATACGATTTTAATACTGCTGCTTCTGGACCCTGAAGACTTGCTCATAAAACCTACAGAGAGAATCAGAAAGAAATATCTGGATTGTAAACACACCCGAGATAGAAGTCTGGACAGAATGAAACCATTGGACACAATGAATGGAATTTAAATTTCTGTAATGTTAACTTGTTTCATTTAAGACTAAGCTCGAGCAATTTGGTAGTGATTATACAGAGTGAACGAAACTGAAAAGACAAAATAAATACTTGGATGACATCAAAAAAATTGGGAGAGATTGATGCAGATCATTTGATGAGAGCAAATTATTCTTACTTTACTGCACTATGAAAGATGTGCTGAACTGAGACGTAAGCATGCGCGAGTGCTTCTCATGAATATCTGAAAATACATTTTTAAAACATGTTGACTTGATTCTAAAAGAAACTCCAGATTCTGCCTCAAAACAAGAATAAAATTATATTCTCTCTTCGAGCATATCTATGTAATAAAAATGTACTTGTCTTACTTCAGACAGGGTTACAGGCAAGAATATGATGATAAATAAATCAGCCACCCTGTTTAGGGTGCGAGTAGGACAGAGTTACTGCAAGACTGAAGCTGTATGCTTGGTTGCCTCAGTTGGTAGGAAGTGTCTGGGTTTCAGCCACAGTCCAACACAGTTTTAATGCCGAGGACGTTTACTTTCACATACACACTTCCGCAGACTGGAAATTTCATTCTGGAATGTGGCATGAAGCCTCAACAAGTATGAGTGAGACTAAGAGTTCAAAGATGTGGTTGGCCTCAGGACTTTATGCTTTGACAACTTTAACTTCTGGAAATACAATTGCACAAGAATGAAAAGTTTCACTGCAATTTGAATTCTGCGTTAACCTGTAGGTCAAATTGCTGAGTAAACTGAAGTTCAGTGCAGATGAAGAGAAATGAATATGATGACAATGCTAAATGAAACACTGCACTGTTCATATCAACCTTACATAATACCTAGCTGAGGTTTCAGATAGTGTGTCAAAATTTCTCTCTTCCTTTATGTAAACCTTCCTTTTAGTTTAATGTCTAGCCTATGGTATATACTTGTAGCTTAGCGATTGCAATGTGTTGCAGGAAGATTTCACCACAGATATTCCCTCTTTAGATTTATGTAATAAGAAACTATTCCATTGTCAATTATTTTAGTAATGAGACAATGAGCCAAATGTAAGATAAACTGTATAACATCCGATATACAGGGTGCTTCAAAAATGACCAGTATATTTGAAACGGCAATAAAAACTAAACGAGCAGCGATAGAAATACACCGTTTGTTGCAATATGCTTGGGACAACAGTACATTTTCAGGCGGACAAACTTTCGAAATTACAGTAGTTACAATTTTCAACAACAGATGGCGCTGCAAGTGATGTGAAAGATACAGAAGACAACGCAGTCTGTGGGTGCACCATTCTGTACATCGTCTTTCTGCTGTAAGCGTGTGCTGTTCACAACTTGCAAGTGTGCTGTAGACAACATGGTTTATTCCTTAGAACAGAGGATTTTTCTGGTGTTGGAATTCCACCGCCTAGAACACAGTGTTGTTGCAACAAGACGAAGTTTTCAACGGAGGTTTAATGTAACCAAAGGACCGAAAAGCGATACAATAAAGGATCTGTTTGAAAAATTTCAACGGACTGGGAACGTGACGGATGAACGTGCTGGAAAGGTAGGGCGACTGCGTACAGCAACCACAGAGGGCAACGCGCAGCTAGTGCAGCAGGTGATCCAACAGCAGCCTCGGGTTTCCGTTCGCCGTGTTGCAGCTGCGGTCCAAATGACGCCAACGTCCACGTATCGTCTCATGTGCCAGAGTTTACACCTCTATCCATACAAAATTCAAACGCGGCAACCCCTCAGCGCCGCTACCATTGCTGCATGAGAGACATTCGCTAACGATATAGTGCACAGGATTGATGACGGCGATTGCATGTGGGCAGCATTTGGTTTACTGACAAAGCTTATTTTTACCTGGACGGCTTCGTCAATAAACAGAACTGGCGCATATGGGGAACCGAGAAGCCCCATGTTGCAGTCCCATCGTCCCTGCATCCTCAAAAAGTACTGGTCTGGGCCGCCATTTCTTCCAAAGGAATCATTGGCCCATTTTTCAGATCGGAAACGATTACTGCATCACGCTATCTGGACATTCTTTGTGAATTTGTGGTGGTACAAACTGCCTTAGACGACACTGCGAACACCTCGTGGTTTATGCAAGATGGTGCCCGGCCACATCGCATGGCCGACGTCTTTAATTTCCTGAATGAATATTTCGATGATCGTGTGATTGCTTTGGGCTATCCGAAACATACAGGAGGTGGCGTGGATTGGCCTCCCTATTCGCCAGACATGAACCCCTGTGACTTCTTTCTGTGGGGACACTTGAAAGACCAGGTGTACCGCCAGAATCCAGAAACAACTGAACAGCTAAAGCAGTACATCTCATCTGCATGTGAAGCCATTCCACCAGACACGTTGTCAAAGGTTTCGGGTAATTTCATTCAGAGACTACGCCATATTATTACTACGCATGGTGGATATGTGGAAAATATCGTACTATAGAGTTTCCCAGACTGCAGCGCCATCTGTTGTTGAAAATTGTAACTACTGTAATTTCGAAAGTTTGTCTGTCTGAAAATGTACAGTTGTCCCAAGCATATTGCAACAAACGGTGTATTTCTATCGCTGCTCGTTTAGTTTTTATTGCCGTTTCAAATATACCGGTCATTTTTGAAACACCCTGTATGAAACTCCCTGGCAGATTAAAACTGTGGTTGCAAGTTCGCGTCTCGGTCCAGCACACAGTTTTAATCTGCCAGGAAGTTTCATATCACTGCACACTCCACTGCAGAGTGAAAATCTCATTCTGGAAACATCCCCCAGGCTGTGGCTAAGTCTTGTCTCTGCAATATTCTTTCTTCCAGGAGTTCTAGTCCTGCAAGGTTCACAGAAGAGCTTCCATGAAGTTTGGAAGGTAGGAGGTACTGGAAGAACTGAAGCTGTGAGGATGGGTTGTGAGTTGGGCTTGGGTTGCTCAGTTGGTAGAGCACTTGCCCGCAAAAGGCAAAGGTCCCAAGTTCGTGTTTGGGTCTGGCACACAGCTCTAATCTGCTAGGAAGTTTCACATCAGCGCACACTCTGCTGAAGAGTGAAAATCTCATTCTGATCCCATATATATTGATTATTCTATTCATCATAACTTATGGAATGAATATACGAGGGTTGACTGAAAAGTAATGCCTACACCTTCGTAACTCTTCAACAGTTGGCAGCATTGGTATGCAGTAGGTACGGGCTTGTTTCGGAGCCTCTTCCGTACAGTTCCAGTTGGCGGGAAGCCTAAGCATTGAATGGTTGTGTCGTCACAGTGTAAAGTATGGAATACTGCGCAGACGGTCAGTCAGTGCGATTTAAGTGACATGTAGCCATTGATTTCTTGACAGCAGAAGGTGTCACTTCAAAGGAGATTCATCAGAGAATGAAAGCAGTTTATGGTGATTGTGTTGAGGTGAGTAAGTTTAAAGATGTTGATGCAGGGACATCTGACCTGCGTGAAAAACAAAGAGTTGGTCATTCTGTGACATCAACCCCCGAGTTTCAGAAGCAAACTGTTGATAGATTGATTCAGGACGATTGTCGTATCACTCAGAGAGAAATTGCAAGCACAATCAGCATTTCACAAGTACGTGTGGGTCGCATTATGGCTTTGCTTGGCTATCGGAAGATCTGTGCACGATGTGTACCCCGGATGCT
Source organism: Schistocerca piceifrons (assembly GCF_021461385.2). Taxonomy (NCBI): domain Eukaryota; kingdom Metazoa; phylum Arthropoda; class Insecta; order Orthoptera; family Acrididae; genus Schistocerca; species Schistocerca piceifrons. The sequence continues at coordinate 406,682,438 of NC_060141.1, read as the reverse complement.
GACTCCTGAAATGAAAGTGCACAGATCTGAAATTTGCCAGGAACTCCTCTCGCATTATGAGACTGAAGGTGACACCTTTCTCCATTCAATTGTGACAGGAGACAAAATGTGGTACACCATTACGACCCAGCGACGAAACATCAGTCTGTGGGATATCGATACAAAGAGTCACCCCGGAAAAAGAAATTCAAGACGCAGCCCTCACCTGGAAAAATCATGGCCACAGTGTTCTGGGAGGCAGATGATGTTATCCATTTTAATTTCCTTGATCGTGGAACAACAGTAAACTCAGAGCATTACATCACACTGAAACAACAGCTAACGAGAGTCCAAAAGGAAAAGGGAAATGTTTTCCTGCAGCATGACAATGCCGAACCACACACTTCACGTGGCACCACAGCAGAACTTCAGAGACTGAATCTCACCATCGTACGGCATCCTCCATACAGTCCAGATTTAGCACCATCTGAATTCCATCTGTTCCTGAAAAGAAAGACAATCTGCAGGGAGGGTCATCATTCTGATGAAGACATTGAGAGAACTGAGAGACTGTGGTTGTGGAAACAGTGTGTCGACTTCAGAAAACTTGTTCATTATTGGCAGAAATGTATCCAATTGGCTGGTGATTATGTGGCAAAGTGAATACTGTTAATTAAATATCACATTCTAAGGATTTATGAACTTGATTTATTAAAACATTCCCATCCAAACTCAATTAATGAAGGTGGAGACATTACTTTTCATTCAACCCTCATGTGTGTGTGATTTTTTATATATATATATATATATATATATTAGTAGGTTAATGCTTTACTACCAATGTCAGCACAACAGTGAATTACCACTTTTTTGTGAGCTGTTGCTTCTGGTAATTTCTGTAGAGTATGTATTTCTTGTAGTGCCACCTGCAAGTGCTATATAAAGGTGGAACAGATGGCTGTGTGGACACTTTTTTTAGTCCACACATTTGAGGGCCTTAGTGAAGCCACAAACTATACCAAGGGATAATTTTTCTTGTTTCTCCCTATCAGGATTTAATTTATGAGTAACATATGAATTTCTCTCCAGTTGAAGATAGTGAACAAGCTCTTTTCAGAATATGAAGTCTGTTTGCTACATAGGTCACTTTATCAAACGGTTTGGAGAAGACTGGGCTCAGTGAACTGGATGTATTGGAAGTGATTCGTTTTTCCGCGGTTTTTATAAATGACCGCAATTATTGCAAATTTAAATCTCTTAAAAATATGCTTTGAGTTAGTGACAGATTGCAAAGACAGCTGCAGTGATCTCCTAGAAATCAGTATTGTAGGTTAATGCTTTACTACCAATGTCAGCACAACAGTGAATTACCACTTTTTTGTGAGCTGTTGCTTCTGGTAATTTCTGTAGAGTATGTAGTCAGTCAATGGTGTTTACACACCAGTTGTAACCTGCTGCTATTCTGTTACTGCATTCAGCAACCAAGTAACTCAATTCTTGCTGAGTGCCATTTAAAATCATACCATAAGTGAACTGCAAGAACTATTAGTAACTTGATAGAGTTTACTTGATAAAAAGTATGCTGGTAACAGCAGACACAGATTACACTGTATCATCAGATTCAGTTTCATCTTTTGGATGTGCTATAAATCAAACCATACCTTTCAAACTTGTTTTAATCATTCATGTGACTTAATACAGATTACATATATAGAAATATGGAATGAATATAAATGCAAATGTGTCTATATTTTCTGCTTTATAACTTGCACAACTTATTACAGACACACCAGGTGATGACTCTAATGATGCCAATGCTGCTGCCAATGCAACTGCTGATGCTGCTCCTGAGACAATTAATTACAATTATGTTGATGCAGCTGATGAGGATGATACAGAGTGAAGTGAATATTTCTCTCAAAGAACCAAATAATGGAACTAGTCAACTTTGTTTGATAAGTGCACCTATGCCTGTGTTGTGATTTGACTGTTGTGATGTTTGCTTTTTGAACACAGTTCCAAGAGTGTGATTCCTGTTTGTTTGTGTGATGATAACTATGATGCCATTTTTCACCATACTCTTTGATATTTATATGAAGAATTTTGTATACACCATTTTACTGCATGATCATTATTCATTTACATAAACTAGTCATATGTGCTATAAGATATATGTAAGTCTTGCCTAAATCAATAAGCGTACACCAACTGACAAGATTCAATGACCTGTTAACCGTCAGTTCTAGCCATGTTTCTGAACCAAGTGGGTGCAGTTTAGAGACACGGAACTGATGGCAAAATTTTTTGGTGATAATGTTATTGAATTAAATGAAATATATATTTTAAGACTATTTTACCTGTACTGTTACAAAAAGTATGGTTCATGTTTAAATATCTATCAGACAGTTATTACAAGAGATTCTTGTAAATATTTGACACGTATACAATGAGAAAACCTCACAAACTCCATTTTTCTTAAAAAAATATAAATAAAGGCACTGTACAACTAGAATATATTTGTAAATTCTATGAATCCTTCTCTAAAAACCATCCTTTATCTATATCTACCTTTAATGACACAGTACCACACTATTAACCATTTTTTTTAAAGGGACAAAAGTTATTTTACCAAATATTTTTTTCTTCCACATTTGTCGTACGACTCTCACATATTTGAAGAGATAATAAGTATTATGTGGAAAAATATTCCTGATCTAAAATGTGTGATGCACCTGCAAAGCAATGCCTATCATGTGAAGACAATCAATAGCAGGATCATTGATCAGTTTCTCTTTAATCTTTGAATGCGTTTCTAGATAAAATAGGTGTTTTTAATTGCTGGATGCAGGAGGGAACAACAGACCAACAGGACTGATTGCACCACTGCAGGTGATGACTGGCATATTGCGCGGGCGCCAGGAACGGATCGCTCTTCCACATCATGAACCATATCACAACAAACTTCATCTGTTGCGCTACAAGCAGTGTCCACACGTGGTATTTGATACGGTTTACAGCAGCCATTGCTGTGTTCACCACTGAGTCAATGCCACAGGCATTTTCACCGGCAATGGTGCAGTGAATGACAGCCATTGCCAACCAAATGCAATGACACTGTTTTTTACCGACAAATCCCAATTCTGCCTGCACCATCATGATGGTCAGGTTAGAGTCTGGAGACACCATGGTGAGAGATTGTTGAACTGTTGCATTACACTTCACCACACTGGTCCTCGATGGCCACATTACAACAGGATAATGCATGATCACACATGGCAGGCAATGTTCAAGACCTCTTCGTTCCCCATTGGATTCCATCGCTGCCTTGCATTCCTGTTCTCCCAGCCTCTCACATATTGAAAGTGTCTGGTTGATGATTGCAGAACAACTGGCTTGGGATACATCACCCGCCGCTAAACCAGATCAACTTTGGCAATATCTCTAAGTAGCATGGACTGGTCTGCCTGAACAACACACACAGGGTCTCTCTGACTCAATGCCGAGGCGTGTAGCAGTGGTTGTAGCCAAAAATGGCAGCAACACTCAATACCAATTTCATCATCTTCCTCACTTCACATGGATCTGTATTTTCAGTCATGTGATCTTTGTGCAATGCGTTCTCCCCCCCCAAATCAATTAAGCTGTGATACCCCACCAGTCCTACTTAGTGTTGCATTTTGGGTGACCAGCAGTGTATTTGTTGTGAACCAGGTGCAAGCCTTTTCAGCTATAATCTGGGCTGTTTCTTATGTGGTTGAGCTGCAGACCTTCTTTAGTACTAATATGTCACAGTGAAGCATTTTCAGCAGTTTCTAGAATCTTTTCTATGTCAAGAGCAGGAGTGGACTTAATTCCAAACCCTGTGGTGTTCCATACTTTATGCTCCCGCATTGAAAGTTATATTTCTTTCCAGTGGTGAGATCTGCCCATGTGAGCCTTTGGTTTCTCTAAAGATGGTAAGACTCCATCCAAATGAGGTGAGTCAGTCCTTGTACTGGTTCTCATCATGAGTCTGGCTCAGAATGAGCAAGATGCACCATATAAACAAATCTGTTCATGTATCAGTCATGGGAGGCTCAGGCATAGTACATTCCAGCTCTGAGGTTGTGACACTGTTAAGGATGTACTCTTATTACCTTCATTTGGGAAATAAGTCCACTGCCATTGGCAACAAAATGTTGATAACAGCAGTCACCATTGACTATTGTTGATCATAGCAGCACACTGATGGGCCCAGTGCAGCAAATTATTCACAAATTAAATAGTAGTCAACAACAAATGGTTGGCTGCCATACCTCCCAGAACCATACAACTTGGCTGGAGCAGTCATAGAGCAAAGAGATTATCATGGGCACAGGAATACCACCACTGTAAACACAAACCATGGAAAAAGATCACATGAACTAGTAACTCTTGGTACATGCTGACAGTAGAGCATGAGGATAAGTATGAAACCACATGATGTGATGAGTCCACTTGCCAACAGAGCACCATTCAGGCACATGGTAGAGGCTTTGTCACATGGGGGAGAGGGGTGCTTAGGCAGAATGAAATGAGGTCTGAAATGTGCCATCATTTTTCACTAGTGGAAAGACAGATGAACCATTTGCCTGATTAGGTGCATCCACTCGTTCGCCTACAGCACCCCAGAGATGTCATCTTCAGCAAGACAATTCATCACATAACTGTTTCAGAATTGTTTGCTGAGTGGTTCCTGGACATAAGGGTATTTGTGTCCCCTGAAGCCCTCTGCTTCGTTCCACATAACCTGACTTCAATCCTACCCACATCTTTGATGTTGCTGAGTGACACGTGTTTGCCTTCAACTCAACTCTGACCAATTTCCATGAGTTCCTGTAGATTTCACCTGTAAGACTATTTCGCAACATTAAAAAAAAATCCTCATGTAGCCCTAAGGTGCCTGTTATGAACACAGGCATTCCAGCCAGAAGCACAGACAGACCTGAAAGTAGTGTGGACTGGAATAACCATCCAACAAAGATGAGCATTTGCTTTATTAATAAATAAATCGAATACAATAGTGACGATGAGTCAGAATAGAAACAGAAACTATCCAGGCATCAATACCAATAAAACACATGGCAAAGGACAAGAAGAAAGAAGAAGAGATTTTTGCTATCGAAGGAGTAAATATTCAGTTAAAGCAGTGTTTGAAAGTGAGTAATATGCTATGAAAAGGAGGAGGGGTGGGGGCAGAGAGATACTGGAAACTTTGCAGTCTGGTGCTACAGGACAATGTTTCAAATTATAGAGCAAATAAAATAGGGAAGGAAGGGGTAACAGGAAGAACAGACAGTGGAAGAGAACACTCATCAGAAAATGGATAACACAGCAAAATACATCTAATGGCTTGCAAGAACAATTAACCTGGCAGTAAAAGGAGCAACAGAAATGACAATTCATATAGTAAGACCGATATTAGCATACATCAGACAGATTAGAAAAGTGATGCTGAGTGTGTCTGATGTACGCATATGAGAGAATTAGCACATCATTTGTGAATGGGTCAAAATGAGTGGCTATATAATCCGTGAATTGGGTAACAGCTTTCTTTTTATTAAAGTCATTAGTCTCCACTTCATGGCAGGCAGCTAGTTCCATCTCGTAACTCATTGATGCTTTAAAAAAGTTGAAAGTAAGCAATGTCACCTTTCCAGGATTAGTAAACACCGCAATACTGCGTCAATAGGCCAATGACATCATTAACATGGCAAAGATTCGAGCCTCAGGAAAAGAGCTATCTTATTATTTTATTATTGTTGTTGTTGTTGTTGTGGTTGTGGTCTTCAGGCTGTTTTGATGCAACTCTCTATGCTACTCTGTCCTGTGTGAGCCTCATCATCTCCAAATAACTACTGCAGCCTACAGCTTTCTGGATCTACTTACTGTACTCATCTTTTGATCTGCCTCTCAGTTTGGATTCTGTAGAAATATTGGAACACCTGAGGCAATACTGACCTTACGACTTATCTTAGAAGAAAGATTAAGGAAAGGCAAGCCTACGTTTCTATCATTTGTAGACTTAGAGAAAGCTTTTGACAATGTTGACTGGAATACTCTCTTTCAAATTCTAAAGGTGGCAGGGGTAAAATACAGGGAGCGAAAGGCTATTTACAATTTGTACCGAAAGCAGATGGCAGTTATAAGAGTCGAGGGGCATGAAAGGGAAGCAGTGGTTGGGAAGGGAGTGAGACAGGGTTGTAGCCTCTCCCCGTTGTTATTCAATCTATATATTGAGCAAGCAGTAAAGGAAACAAAAGAAAAATTTGGAGTAGGTATTAAAATCCATGGAGAAGAAATAAAAACTTTGAGGTTCGCCGATGACATTATAATTCTGTCAGAGACAGCAAAGGAATTGGAAGAGCAGTTGAATGGAATGGACAGTGTCTTGAAAGGAGGGTATAAGATGAACATCAACAAAAGCAAAACAAGGATAATGGAATGTAGTCTAATTAAGTCGGGTGATGCTGAGGGAATTAGATTAGGAAATGAGGCACTTAAAGTAGTAAAGGAGTTTTGCTATTTGGGGAGCAAAATAACTGATGATGGTCAACGTAGAGAAGATATAAAATGTAGACTGGCAATGGCAAGGAAAGCATTTCTGAAGAAGAGAAATTTGTTAACATCGAGTATAGATTTAAGTGTCAGGAAGTCGTTTCTGAAAGTATTTGTATGGAGCGTAGCTATGTATGGAAGTGAAACATGGATGATAAATAGTTTGGACAAGAAGAGAATAGAAGCTTTCGAAATGTAGTGCTACAGAAGAATGCTGAAGATTAGATGGGTAGATCACATAACTAATGATGAAGTATTGAATAGAACTGGGGAGAAGAGGAGTTTGTGGCACAACTTGACAAAAAGAAGGGACCGGTTAGTAGGACATGTTCTGAGGCATCAAGGGATCACAAATTTAGCATTGGAGGGCAAAAATCATAGAAGGAGACCAAGAGATGAATACACTAAGCAGATTCAGAAGGATGTAGGTTGCAGTAAATACCGGTAGATGAAGAAGCTTGCACAGGATAGGGCAGCATGGAGAGCTGCATCAAACCAGTCTCAGGACTGAAGACCACAAAAAATTTAAATCTATTTTTCTCCTTCAGAAATGCTTTTCTTTTCATTTCCAATATACATTGTGTACTCTCTCTACTTCGTCCATTCATCAGTTATTTTGTTGCCCAAAGATTAAAACTCATCTACTACTTTAAGTGTCTCATTTCTTAATCTGATTCCCTTAGATTTAATTCGACTACATTCTGTTATCCTTGTTTTGCTTTTGTTGATGTTCATCTGATATTCTCCTTTCAAGACATTGTCCAATCCATTCAACTGCTCTTCCAAGTCCTTTGCTGTCTCTGACATAATTACAATGTCATTGGCAAATCTCAAAAGTTTTTATTTATCCTCCCTGAATTTTAATTCCTACTCCATATTTTTCTTTGATTCCCTTCACAGCTTCTTCAATGTACATATTGAGTGACATCGGGGATAGGCTACAACCCCATCTCATTCTGTTCTCAACCATTGCCTCCCTTTCATGTCCCTCAGCCAGTATAATTGCCATCTGGTTTGTACACAAGTTGTAAATAGCCTTTCACTCCCTGATTTTACCCCTGATACCTCCAGAATTTCAAAGTGAGTAATCTAAAAGCTTTCTCTAAGTCTACAAATGCTATAAATGTAGGTTTGTGTTTCCTTAACGTCTCTTCTAAAATAAGTCGTAGGGTCAGTAATGTCTTGCATGTTCCTACATTTCTTCAGAATCCAAATTAATCTTCCCCAAGGTCCGCTTCTACCAGTTTTTTCAATCTTCTGTAAGAAATTCGTCTTAGTATTTTGCAACCACAACTTATTAAACTGATATTTCGGTAATTTTCACACCTGTCAGCACCTGCTTTCTTTGGAATTGTAGTTACTGCATTCTTCTTGAAGTCTGAGGGTATTTCGCCTGTCTCATACATCTTGCACACTAGACAGAAGGGTTTTGTTATGGCTGGCTCCCCCGGGCTATCAGGAGTTCTGATATAATATTGTCCCCTCCCAGAGACTTGTTTCGACTTAGGTATTTCATTGTTTTGTCAAATTCTTCTTGCAGTATTGTATCTCCAATCAAATCTTCAATTCCCTTTCTATAATATTACTTTCATCTCCCTTGTATAGACACTCTATACACTCCTTCCATATTTCAGCTTTTCCCTTCTTTGCTTAGGACTTGTTTACCATCTGAGCTCTTGATATTCATAAAGCTGCATCTCTTTTCCCCAAAGGCCTCTTTAATTTTCCTGTAGGTGTTATCTATCTATATTCTTCTGAATCTTTACATCTGTCGTCTAGCCATTCCTGCTTAGCAATTTTGCACTTCCTGTCAACCTAATTTTTTAAATGTTTGCATTCCCTTTTCTGTGTTGGACAGATGTGAGATGTTTGTAAAGAAATGTAGATGTTAGTAACTATCATGTACCAAAACATGATCTAAGCCACCACACATAAGGACTAAATGACATCGTGTACACAAAACTGAAACACACAAATAAAACCATAAAGATGCCATCTTGTGATGTACAATGTCACATCTGAAAGAATATACCATTGGCTTATGCTGTCCACTAGACCAGTCTTCCTCCTACTTCAGTTGTTACCTCTAAGTAACAAAAAATTGTCACATACATTACAATCCTAGAACATTTACTGCAAGTCCTCAGTCAAAACATCCTTAGAAGCAGCATTATTGGTAAGAGTTACCATGTTTGACAGAATATAAGACACACTTTTTTTTCCTTCGAAAATAGGCCCAAAAACTGGATGTTTCTTACACGCTGGTTGCAAGTTAAGATAGATACCTGTAAGCTCCATTTCTTCAAAATTTCTATGTTTCTACTTGAAGCAAATTCATTGTTAGCTTCCTTGCAGATTTTGAGCATTCCAATTATATAGAGTTCAGTGGATGCATGTACGCCATTGTAAATTGTTTTAAACTGTTTGCTCAAGTTTCAATTACCATTGTGTTTGTGTGGATATCCATTTGTGTCGTACCTATATTGTGGTTTTATTTGCAAACTGGCTGAAAAAAAGCATTGCTATACTATTGCTTTTAAGCTGCAAGTGATTGCACATGTCACAGAGCATGGAAACAGGTCTGCAGAAAGGCATTTCAGACCACCTCCAACTTAAAAATGACAAGAACTTGGCAGAATCAGGAAGTGCACCTTACAGTAAACATAATCCGAGAAGCAGAATTGTTAAATGGCCAGAACTTGAAGCAGAACCCAACACTTGAATTTTAAAGCACCAACAAGAAGAAATTTCAGTTTCTATGAAAATGATAATTCATCAAGTGAAAGCAATATCCAGTAACACAGGGATTGCTGACTTTACTGGATCAACATCAATGTCATGGTGTTCAAGCTTTGTGAAGAGGTATCAGCTATGTATGCAGACCAAGACAAAATTACACAGTTGATGCCAGACAAAACAAATTGTTGAATTTCATCAGTTAGTCATTGATGCAAAGGAAAGAGAAAAGTTTGAACTTTTGAACACTGGAAACATAGATGAGACTCTGCTAACCTCTGATTTGCCTTCTAATAGAACTCTGGATTCCAAGGGCACAAAAAGCATTATGGTTAAAACTTCAGGGCACAAAAAGATTCATTAATGATTCGTTTTATCCTGCTCTGTTGATGAGACTAAATTACAGCCACTTTTGATTCTTAAAAGAAAGACTTTCCCTAAGGAACAACTGCCAGAACAAGTATTTGTCCATGTACAACAAATTGGGGCTACACTGCTCCTATGGGGATTACTTTGCTCCAGAAATGGGAAAAGTTTCAGAGCCCTCTGGGGGAGAAATCTTCAACTAAAATCAATAGCTTTCAGCTTTAAATCATAGATGGCATCACAGTCTTCTTTCCAGTACTTTCTGGGTCTGCCATTTTGTGTTTAGTTGAAGTCTTATTTATTAAACCGAAATTTGTGTTTTAAAAGTTCTCTCTACAGAACAGTATTTTATTACTGAAAGCGTAAGTATATGATCATCTGTTGTAGGATTTAATGGTGAATTAAAATTTACTTCAGCTAATAATGCAGTTGCCTTTGTTTTTCTCTTCTTCAAAAATAAGTAAGTGAGGTTACATTTTCCACAACCACTCATAAAATGGAGCAAACCAACCCCACTCATCTCTATAAAATGTATTTTAATTATATTTCTGTATTATTTCTCATAGATATGGTTTGCGAATATAAGAGAAGACGAGGACCATGTCGATACTTCGATTATTCACCCAAACAGTTGGAGCAATGCCTGGAAAGTATCAAGAATGGTACATTTTCCAAAAGAAATGCTGCACATCACTTCAAAATCCCGGGATGTACGATTTTAAACAAAAACACCCAAATACCCCAGGAATGAAGCCTGTTTTTAATGGAGATGATGAGAATGCGTTTGCATCGTATATAGAAAACATGAGTGATTATGGCTTCCTCTTAAATTCTGTTGATCTGCATTATGTAGTTATATCTTACCTGGATAGAACAGGGTGTAATGTGCCAGCATTTTCTAACAATATACCAGGGAAAGATTGGAAAAAAGGTTTCTTTCAATGACATCCTCAACTGACTGAAACTTTTGCCACCAACATCAAATGCAGCAGGGCAGCTATTGATGAAACCACTTTGTGTAAATACATTGAAAATCTGTTCCATGTAATGAGAGATGTAACACTACCACACATCTGGAATCTAGATGAGACAAATCTCACAGATGATCCTGGTAAAAGCAGAGTTATCTGTCGCTGATGTGCAAAATGCCCAGAAAGCATTTGTAACTATTCTAAATCTAGTTGCTCCATTAGGATGTGTGGCAGTGCAGCGCGGGAACTTTTGTCACCCTATGTCATCTACAAGTCTGGGCAGCTGTGGAACACAGAGATGGAGGGAAGTCTGAAGGGATGCAGATGTAATCATTCAAGTTCAGGATGATTTGATGCATTGTCCTATAGTGACTGGTTTGACGCCATACTGCCGCCCAAGCTGAAGAAACTGGAAGGAAAACAGGTTGTGAATTCTGACAATCTCTCTACACATTTGAACATCCAAATTTTCCAGACATGTAGAGAAAATGACATTCATTTTGTGTGTCTTCCACCAAACTCGACTCATCTCACCTCAACCTTTAGAAACTGCCTTCTTTCATCCCATTAAAGTTGCATGACAGCAGGTACTGTGTGAGTGGAAGCAAACACTTGAAGGAATGAGGTGTGTCCAGTCCCAAGAGGGGGAGGGGGGGGGGGAAATACTGATTTTATTAAGTAATACTAGTCAGATAAAATGAGCAGAGAACAATTGTCACTTCATGAAGTTAAAAGCCTCTGAGTTTAAGCATTGAGAAACCTTAGTGAAGGATATTTGTGAAGGGGAGAGAGAGAAGACACATACGATCAAACCATTCACATTAAGACATTAGTTGAACCGCAGTTGAACGACAACCAAAGTTTTCCATATGTTATGTAAAGTAGGGACCTGATCAAAGGTGTCCAACAAGGCAGAACCCATATGCACCTTGAAAACTCGGCCTTTTATAAATTCCTGAAGTAAACAGGGCAGGTGGCCATAGAAGCCCCACATGTAAAGAGTACTGAGGATACCAGTTCTCCAGCAGGTACCGTAGGCCTTCTCCAAATCGAAAAACACAGCCACAGTCTGGGATTCCCACAGAAAACCAATTCAGGACATGGGTGGACAAAGTAACGAGATGTTCAACTGCAGAACACTGTGCTCGAAATGCACACTGTGTAGTCGTTAGTAAAAGGCAAGACTCGAGCCACCATACCAGCTGTTGAATCATATGTTCCATCACTTTGCTGGTGAGACAGATGGGGTGGTAGCTAGAAGGAAGGTTTTTGTCCTTACCAGGCTTAGATATGGTATGATGTTGGCTTCATGGAGAAAGGTGCTGCAACATCTGAATGTGGACAGCGTCTGGCCCCGGAACAGAGGATTGGGATGAATTGAGAGCATGATCGAGCTCCCTCATAGTAAAGATGGCACTGTAACACTCACGATTCTGAGAAGAGAAGGGTATTACCCGAGCCTCCTCTGCTTGTTTCCAATGGAGGAAGGCAGGATGATAGTGAGAAGAGCTCGAAATTTCCACAAAATGGTGGCCAAAGGTGTTGGACATAGCAACAGAGCCCATGATAATATCACATGCTACTGTCAGGTCAGAAATTAGCGAATGGATCCTAGTCCCCGAGAGCCATCCCAAGTTGGCCCACACGACAGAGGAAGGGGTGGAACTATTAAAAGGACTAGTGAATGAAATCCAGCTAGCTTTTTTTGCTATCCTGAAGAATGTGTCAAGACTTTGCATGCATCTGTTTACAAAGAATGCAGTTTGCCACCGTAGGATGACTGTTAAAACCATGGAGAGCACATCTCCGGGTACGAATTGTGTCGTGGCATGCCTCAGTCCACCAAGGGACGGGGACATGGCGTGGTAAAGAGCAAGTGCGAGGAATGGAACGTTCTGCAGCAGTAAGGATATGTTTGTGGGATGGTCCATCTGGTCATTACAAATGGGGAAATCCTGCTCTTCAAAGGTTGCCAGGGAGAAGTAAAGCTGCTGGTCAGCCCTAGTAAGCTGCCATTAGGGTGTGCACGCAGATGGGGTATGAGTCAGCAAGCGAATAGCACATGCGAAATGGTCGCTCGTGTCAGAAAGAACAGACCAATCAAGATGATGGGCAAGCTAGGCAGTGCAGAAGGATATGTCCAAATGGGAATAGGTGTGCAAGGAGTCAGAAAGGAATGTGGGTGCTCCAGTGTTAAGGTAGAAGAGGTTGAGTTGATTAAGAACATCAGGCATCTCTCGGACAGGTTCTGGGAGAACCCCAAAGGGGATGATGCACATTAAAGTCACCAAGTAGCAGAAATGGGGGAGGTAGCTACCCAGTAAGCCGAAGAAAGTCGCCCTGGTGACATCAAGTGATGGAGGGACATAAATAGTACAGAGAGAAAAAGGCAGGTGAGGAAGGAAATGGCTAACGGCAACAGCTTGAAGATAGGTAGTCAGGGAGATGGGTTGACTATGAATGTCATCCAGTATGAGCAGCATGATGCCCCCGTGAGATGGAATGCCGACTTCAGGGGGTAGGTCAAAACGAACCAAGAAGAAATGTGAAAGCTCAAAGCGGTCGTGAGGGTGTAATTTTGTTTCCTGAAGGCAGAAAACAAGGGGATGCTGGATGATCCTCTTTGTGGGGCCGGAGGCTGTGAATGTTCCATTGAAGGAGAGTCCTGAGGAGAAAGAGATGAAGGGGGTGTCACCTTAGCAGCTGCCGAGTGACAGCCGGCGAAGAGTCGCCACTACAGAGCACAAAAGCAGGAGGATCCTGCTCCATGAGGTCCACAGAAGCATTGGCTTGCTTGTGCTGTCAGTCTGTGGAGTCCAACACAGAAAACCGGTTGTTGGTGTGCACAGGTGACACAGAGGCTGGCCGAGCTAAGGTATCACATGGAAACACCATCAAAGAGGATCTTTGAGTCAGCGAAGGAGAAGACAGTTTGCCTTTGTTGGAGATCTTTGATCCTTGCCAGTTAATGGAGGAAGACTCAGGTGTTTGGCTGGAGAGTGTAGGAAGTCTTCATGGGTGTAATCCTTGTGTCCTTTCTGGCCTACTGGTTGTGTAGTTGGTGGCTTTGCCCCTTGAGGCGAGAGTTTGATGGCTTGTTGCATAGCTGGACGGGGAGATACTGATGCTACCTTGACACTGGGTGATTTCACAACCTCAGAGCTGAATCTGAGGCCGCACGTCTACATTGCAATGTCCTTCACGAAGCGAGGGGTGACAAGAACAGAACTATAGGTGCCAGACAGGAGAACGCAGTGTTTGCGACTAGCCAGAAACTTGCGAGCAACTGGGTAAGGCACTTTTTCCTTCACCCGGATCTCTTGGACAGCCTGCTCATCAAGATACTCAGGATAATCCTGAGAGCAGGCGGCATGGCTGCCGTCGCAGTTGATATAGCGGGGAGGAGGAGGCGGACAATCGCTCTCGTGCGCATCTGTACCCCAGGTCACACATTTGGCTGGATGTCGACAGGATGTTCTAGTGTGGTTGAAATGATGACACGGGTAGCAGCACACTGGGTTCAGAGTGTATGGTCGGACTGTGATAATTTCTTAGCCTGCTTTGATCTTGGATGGAAGCACCACTCTATCAAAGGTAGCAAAAAGAGTGTGGATGGGCGCTAACGAGGAATCTACCTTTTTCATTACCTGATGAACAGCAATGACATCCAGATCAAGGAAGTAAGATTGGATTTTGGCCTCAGTCATATCGTCAAGGAGGTGAGTGTAAATAACACCATGCGGAAAAAAAAAAGAAAAAAAAAAAAAAACAACTTCGAACATAGCTGCTAAGGTTCAGTGACCGTTTCAGAATTATATTAGAACAAATAAGCCCTCAGTCACAAATATTACGTCAAAATTGACCAGGTTTCGACGCTACTATGAGCGTCATCTTCAGAATTAGACTAACTGTTCTAAAACTTATTAGGTGACACAGTCATGTCATTTAAATATATGAGCAAAATGTTGCAAAGCGATATGAAATGGAATGAGCATGGGAGGATTGTGATAGGGAAGGCAAATCGTCGACTTTGGTTTATTGGGAGAATTCTGGGAAAGAGAGGTTCATCTGTAGAAGAGACTGCATATAGGATGCAAGTGTGACCCATTCTTGAGTACTGCTCTGGTGCCTGGGATACACACCAGGTCAGATTAAAGAAATACTTCCAAGCAATTTGGAGGTGGGCTGCTACATTTATTATTGTGTGTTTGAACAACACACGTGTTACGGAGCTGCTTTGGGAACTCAAACGGGAAACCCTAGAGGAAAGTTAAAGTTCATTTCGAGGAACACTACTGAGAACATTTGCAGAAATGGCATTTGAAACTGACTGCATAACAATTCTAATGCCATCAACACACATTTTGAATAAGGACCACGAAGATAAAATATGAGAAATTAGAGCTCATATGGAGGCATATAAGACAGATATTTTCTCCTCTCTCTTTTAGCGAGCTGAACAGGAAAGGATACGAATAGTAGTGGTACAGGGTCCCCTCCTCCATGCACCATACTGTGGCTCGCATACTACGTATGTACATGTAGATGCAAATGAAGACATGTGTCGGTATGTGTTGGTTTTTGGTGAACACTATTTTCCAGAGTACCATCATGTTTTTTGTAAACCATTACTTCCAAAAATGAAAGCTTCCAATCACTTTCAACCTCCATGTAAATGTAAAGCTGAGACAAAGACAGCTGAAAATCAAATAAGACGATTACACTCAAGGGGTCTGACAAAAAACATGCTGTCAACGTATCTCTAGAACACTAGGGTGGTGCTGCAAACACAATCCTGGGGCATTACTGGTGGTGGACGGGGCATGCGCCATGTATGATATTGGGGGCCTTTATAGGATGATGATTTCCAGTCTCAGCATCAGTTTTCAGTGGGACACAGCAGCAGCATCATCATCATCTCTCCTCAAGATGGTGGACAGATGGCTCTCTGAAAAGTTCAGTCAACCTGATGTTAGGATCTACCAGCAAACCCAAGGAAACTAACAAGAATTATTACACCAGGAAATCCCATGCAGTCGTATGCTCAACTGTTTTCATTATTAACTCAGCCTATTAAATGACCTTCACTGTTGTGTCATAGGCATCCTCTAGTATTTCCCAAAAAGGTGTCACTGTCAATGGTTGAATAGTATGGTCTGAAAGCAGCATGAAGGTTTCAAATATGGCATTAAGATCACGTAACTAGAGGTGTTGAAACTTTGCATAAATCAGGAGATTGATAAAAAATAGCTTTTGATAGCAATATGTGGTTACAAATCATAGCATCTGGTCTGTAAGGGCTTGTGACCACTACATTAGTATGACAGCTGGGCCATTCTATGCCAAGTGGTCTAATTTTGGAAAAAGTTCCTGCATCACCACCACAGATTTTGCTGAAGTTTTGTGTGAACATTCACACATGCTCCTGAGGTAAAATTTTACTCATGGCAGCAGCAGCAGCAGCAGCAGCAAAGTGTGCTAACTTTGGCAACATGCAATCTATCAGCATGAGCGCAGTGATTTAGGTGGATCAATGTTTTAATTAAATCATGGGAGGAGGTAGGTGGATCAATGTCTTTTAGTTAAATCGTGGGAGAAGATAGGTGGACCATTGTTTTTTAATATACTGAACGTGCGACTATCATGAATAAACAAAGGTAAAGTTTTACTTTTGGCAGCATAATACTTGCACAAATATAGTCGTTTGTTTCACCCTGTAGCACAGCTTTCAACAGTGCACAGTTCTTGACAACTTAGAGACTATCTCCAGCAACATTTTCTTGAAAGAAAATAAACTTGCCCATCTTGTACAACATCTTGCACTATCTTCAGCAAAATAAGAATAAAAAACAGATTTCTTCAGCAATTTTAATATGGGTAATTTGAAGCACAGTCTCCTTCAAAATGTGTCCTTATATCTCCAGAAGTAAGTGATGGATCAATCTGAAACTTTGTACATAATAACTTACCAATACAAGGTCTTAGATCATAAAACATCATTCTCCTACCATTTTCCAATAGTTTACAAACTGAGGGCAAAGTTGACCATTTTTGTAAAAACATCAAAAATGAGTCTTACTAACAAACTCTTTAAAGCCATTTTCATTAGAAAGACCATGTTCCAAATCACCTAAAAGAATATATTTGGTTTTGCAATGTGAGCTTATAAGACCCTAAAAAAAAACCATGACAAGGCAAAGCGGCATTGAAAATACACCCATAGATTCAAACAAATCTGACATTTTATTTGTTCTACCATGCGTAGTATACTCTAGTGAAGAGAACATCAAGAAGTCCTGAAGACTAGGAAGTGAGAGTGAATCATAAAAACTTGAAAAAACTTCAAAAAAAGGATCTCTTTTCTCACAGCTCATCATGACATATTTCAACTTGTTTCTCTGCTATAATAACTACAGATTTAAACTGCTATAATAACTACAGATTTAAACTGCTTATAAACCTTAAAAAGTTTAACTGAGTATTATCAAGGAACTGGAGACCATGATAGTACAATTGTGCATAAAAGCTGCAACACACATCATATAAAACTGCCTTCAAGCTTTACAGCATTTCATGTTGTGAAATTTTTGGTCACGTACATAGTAGTCTGGCTGACATTTTCTGGAAAGATCTCATGTTATAAGGAATTCTGAGTATGTCTATCGTTCAATGCTACTGACAAGTTGGTTAAATTCCAGTTTAAAGTATACCTTATTTTGTGTTCACATAGTTTGCGATTTATTTGGAAACTTGGTGTACTCTTACAAAATTGTGTGAATGTGTTCCTATGATCCATGGTGACTTAACCACTATTAAAAAACTAAACTCCACCTCAATAGGCCATGAAGGCCCAACAGTACTGACCAGCTGCTATGTCATCCTCAGCCTACATGTGTCGCTGGATGCAGATATGAATTTGTTGGGTCAAATGGGTGCATAGAGCTTATTAAAGCATTCTTCTGCTCAGCAAATGTCTCACAGATACTTCCAATCCACCACACTTTTTTCATAGAAGTATGCAGCATCATCAGTTAAAACTGCCATGGTCGATCTGTAAAACTACTACTTCCTGATGTTTTGTTGCCAACTACGGGCAACATCTTCCCAGGTGAGACAACGACTGGCTGCCAGGCCGTGGAAGTCCCGTTTATATAGAGTGCATAGAGGGCACCACCATATACCACGTAGGGCTGACCGTAAGGCTATCTCAGCCCAGAAGTTTTAACTAATGAAGACACCGGCCATGAAAGCCTACATGTTACGAGTATGCAGCATATTGTCCCGGCCAGAGGTCTGATGCTAATACATGTACTTCATTGCTGTCTCTAGTTTTGGCCACAAAAGATGATGCATCATTTGAAACTCTGCTGTCCTGAATTTTTATTTCTTCAATTGGCAAGAAATAGCATTAAATTTGCTTTCATCAGCAAACAAGGAAGTGAACAAAATGAAGCATTACAAGAAGACAGGTTTAAACATGGGCATACTCTTTCAGCAGCTAGAGAATGTCACAATAACTTTCCCTGTTGATGAAACAAAAATTCATGTCAGCAGATTTTCAAATGATGTGTCATCTTTTCTGGACAAGATTAGTGACATCAATGAAGGATACATATCAACGTTGGATCTCCGGTCAGGACAATATGCTGCATGCTTTTATGACAAAGAGTGGTTGATTGGAAATATCTTTCAGACAGTTGCTGCGCAGAAGAATACTTTAAAAAGCTTTATGCAGCCACATGACCCAACAAATTTATTTCATGGCCATAGAGGAGTGACAAATCTGGACTCTGGAACAGCACATTATTGAAAATTATTCCAGCACCATCAGTGACAGGATCTGGCTGGACAGTGAACATAAATTTAATGAAACAAGTAAAAAATTCAAGTAGCTTGAAGAAACATAAGCTTAGGGTCCTAAAAGAGACTTCTTCTAGCTTTGGCCTCTGACACTTTAAGAAATGTAGAGTCTGACTTAGGGCCCTGTGTGTGTAAAAAAAAAAATGATTATCAGCTTCAAAACCTGTGGTAAAGAAACCCACCCATGCCTGCTTTGCACAGTTATTGGGCGTGGCCCCTATGGAGATGGGAATGCTGGTTTTCTCACTTTAAAAGAAACCAGCAGTGTTTAAGTCACCATGGACCTTAGCAACATACTTACATAATTTTTTAGGAGTAAACTAAATTTCCAAATAGAATGCAAACTTTGTGAACACAAAATAAGCTGTACTTTAAATTGGAATTAAACTAGCACATCAATAACATTGAGTGATAAAATGACATCTCCCATAAGTCCAACCCCTCGTCCAAGTCGTGGGAGATGGGCAACGGCACAAAGTAGGGGACTGCCTATAGGGGCGATGCACAGCGGGGACTTCGTGTGCCCCAGGACCGCTACGGTAGCTGGGAAGGCCCTATGGGAACCCTGAAACGTGACGGCTAATGGGGCTCTGGTGAAGCTGCGATAGGCCTAGCAAGCCAGTAGTGGATAAATCAACTGCTTTCAAAAAGGGAACATGCCTCGGATCACGGAACGGATTTAAAGGAAACCGACCAAGCAATGGAAAAGGATTACGAGATGGTTTACGACTGGGCACCTTAAACATAAGGACTCTAACTGGGAAGTTAGAAGAAATTGTAGAAATGACGGAAAGGAGGAAATTGAACATCTTGGGACTTGCTGAGACTAGGTGGAGAGGAGTTGGTGAAAAACCACTAAGTAAAGGATGTAAACTGTACTGGATAGGGAATGAGAGGGGAAGAAATGGAGTGGCAATAGTGGTCAGAGAGGGTCTGCAGGAGGAGGTGGAAGGTATCAATGATCGAATGATAAGAGCCAGAGTACGAGTGAAAGGAAAAAGCATTGAAATCATCCAAGCATATGCCCCACAGGTGGGGTGTACAAAAAAGGAGAAGGAGGAATTTGAAGATGACATGCAAAAGCAGCTAAATGGAGGTAAAAAGATTATAATAGAGGACCTCAATGCACATGTTGGCACAGACAGGAAAGGATTCGAGGAGATAATGGGACCAGAGGGCTGGGGGAACCGAAATAGAGAAGGAAAATTGTTGCTGGAATTCTGCAAGAGGAATGGGCTGGCGATCGCAAATTCCTGGCACAAGAAGAGAAGTAGCCACAAAATAACTTGGTACAGTGGAGACTGGTCCCAAACTTCAGTAGTAGACTATGTACTAGTGGATAGGCAGATGATGAGCAGCCTCACAGATGTTAAGGTCATTCCATCTGAGGCCTTAGACAGTGACCATCGGCTGTTGGTAGCCATCCTGAGAGAGAAAAAAGATAGGAGGGCAACAGACATACAGGAGGAAAGGTTGAAGACATGGATGCTGAAAGAGGATGAACGGAGGACCCAGTACCAGACACTGATCAGGAAGAAGCTGCCAAAGGAAGATCAGAGAACAGTGGAAGAAGAATGGGGAGATTTTAAGAGGGCTCTAGTTGAGGCAGCTGAGACTGTGTGCGGAAGAACTAGCACAAAGAGGAGAAGTAAGGAAACCCCATCGTGGAACAACATATGTAAAGAGGCATTACTTCGAAAGAACAAAGCCTTCAGAGAATGGTTCCAGACCCGAACAGAGGAAGCTACGGTAAAATATAAGGGAAGCAAGAAAGTGGCACAGACCATAGTAAGGGCGGAGAAGAAGAAGTGGATGGAAAAATGGACAAGAATGTTAGAAGAGGACAGTGAAGGGAACAAAAAAGTACTTTACACCATGGTAAGAAATAAGAGGAACGACAGAAGCGAGTGCCTGAGGATCATGGATAATAATGGAAGAGTTGTGGAGGAAATGCATGAGCTCAAAAAGATTTGGAAGGAGTACTTTGAAGATCTGTTGAATGCCGTCAAGCGGGTAACTAACAGCGATGGAGAGCCTAAGGCAGCAGACGATTATAATAGTGGGGAAATTGATGGTCTAACTTGGAATGAAGTGGAAGAAGCCATAAAGAGGATGAAAGGGGGCAAGGCACCAGGTTGGGACGAAGTAACAGTGGATATGATATGAGCAGCAGGAGAAGTAGGAACCCAGTGGCTATACAGAGTGCTGAGGGTGGTGTGGAAGGAGAACAGAATTCCTGAGGATTGGAAGAAAGGAATTATAGTCCCGATCTTCAAGAAAGGGGATAAAAGGAGATGTGAGAACTACAGAGGAATCACCCTGCTATGTCACTGTGGAAAAATCTATGAAAAGATCCTGGAGAAGAGAATAAGAAGCAGTATTGAAAGTAGACTGCAAGAGGAGCAGTATGGTTTCAGACCGGGAAGATCAACAACGGACCTCATATTTGCGGTAAGGCAACTGCAGGAAAGGCACTATGAGTACAGGAAGGGCTTAATCATGGCCTTTTTAGATATTGAGAAGGCGTATGACAGTATCTATAGGGACAAGCTCTGGGATGTGCTGAACGCAAAAGGGATAGATGAAGAGATAACATGAAAAGTCAGAAAAATGTATGAGGGAAGTGAGAGTTGTGTGAAAGTGGGGAGGGAACGTACTGCATGGTTCAAGCTGGAAAATGGGCTGCGACAGGGAAGTGCACTTTCGCCGTTATTGTTTATTATTGTTATGGATGAAATCCTACAGCAAGTATCAGATGCAATTGGAGATCATAAAATGAAAGCAGTGCTTTTTGCCGATGACCTGATGTTATGGGGAAATCGCGAGAAGGAGGTGCAAGAGCAGTTAGATGTATGGGAGGCAACGGCAGCACAATATGGAATGCATTTCTCTGCAAAGAAAAGTGAAATAATTGTCACAACAAGGAAGAAGACTAGGCCAAATGTGGATATAACTTTTGGAGGGGGAAAACTACAAGTGGTAGAGAACTTCAAGTACCTGGGAAGCATGATTGAAAGTAAGGGGGGAAACGCAATGGAAATAAATGAAAGGTGCAGAAAAGCAGGGCAGTTCTTCAAATGCATTAGGGGGCTTATTTGGAGCAAGGAGGTGCCACAGAAATCCAAGGGAATTATATACCGAACCTACTTTGTCCCCATATGGGCATACGGAAGTGAGACATGGGTAATGCACAAAAGCGACAAAAGTAGAATACAAGCTAGTGAAATGAAGTTCCGGAGGAGCAGGTTGAGTGTAACAAGACGAGACAGATTGCGAAATGTGTATGTGAGGGAAAGACTAAAGGAGGAACCAGTATAGGACGGGATAGAAAAATCAAGACTGCAGTGGTATGGACACATGAAGAGAATGGATGAGGGAAGAATTCCAAAGAGGATGTTTGATCTGCAACTGGAGGGGAAGAGGCCCAGGGGAAGACCAAGAGATAGATGGGTGAAGGGAGTGAAGGAATGTGTGATGAGAAGAGGAGAGAACTGGACGAAGTTGGAAGAGGGGGAATGGTGGAAAGATAGAACACGATGGAGAGGCTTGTGTTCCCGACAGACCCAGCCAGTGGCTGGAAACTGTCCAAGATGATGATGATGATAAAATGGCATACTAAAAATTCTCTGTAACATGAAATCTTTTCAAAAACTGTCTGCCAGGCTGCTACGAACTTGACCAAAACTTTCAGAAGATGACATTGGTATAAAACTTTAAGGCAGTTTTATATGATGTGTGTTGCAGCTGTTATGCAACAATTGTACTATCTTGGTCTCCAGTACCTTGGTAATGCACAGTTAAATTTTGAAGTTTTAAGCATGTTAAATGTGTAGTTTTATAGCAGAAACACAGGCTGAAATATGTCGTGATGGGTGTGCGAAAAGACACCCCCTTTTTAAATTTTTTCAAGTTGTTCTGACTCAGTCTGACTTCCTAGTCACCAGGATTTGCGATATTACTTGCCCCAGGAAATACTAAACATTGTAGAACAGAATAAAATGACAGATTTGATTTGAGTATCAGCAGAATGTGGGCATATTTACAACGCGCCTTCTTCTTGCCATATTTTTTTTCCAGTCCCTTATATGCTTGCAGTACAAAATGAAATCTAGTTTCTTAGGTGGTTTAGAACATGGTCTTTCTAATGAAAATTATTTGAAAAAGTTTACAGAAAACTCATTTTTGTAAAAGTCAGCTAATAACACTCATCTGTTACATTTTTTACAAAAACTGTCAACTTTCCCTCAATTTATAAGTAATGGAAAGCAGTATGAGAATTATGTTTTATATTCTATGACCTTGTATTGGTAAGTTATTACATACACAGAGTCAGATTTATCCTGCACTTACTTCCAGAGATATAAAAAGCCAAACTTCACATTTGTTCTAGCACTTATTTTTTTCTCTGCTTGGAAATTGCTCACAAAATCTATTTTTTTTATTATTATTTCACTTAAGACAATGCAAACAGTTGTACAAGAGGCCTAGTTTATTTCCTTTCAAGAAAAAGCTGCACTGTTGAAAGATGCACAATGGGATCAAACAAATGACTATATATCTGCAAGTATTACACTGGCAAAAGTAAAACTTCACCTGTGATTGAACATGCTAACTGCCTTATTGGGGAACATGTCTTCATAGAATACAGTATACCAAGTGCATAGAAATGTTGCAATGCAGTCGAAGAATCATCATTGGTTCCATAATTACCGAGACAAACCCAGCTGAGAGACTACGAAACCTTCTTAACTTCATTAGTTAGTTAGTTTCAAGTTCCACAGATTATTTGTATAATTATTTGTAATGATGTGGAGCAAAACACTTTACAGTCACGTTACACATTCATATGTAAATACGACTACAAGCAGACTCTTCACAGATTACAAAAATGGAAATTCTTAAACAGAATTGAAGGAGTAGTTAACGAGAAACATATTTTCAGTTTGTTTTCAAATTTAACTTTGCTGTTAAGTCACAGGCAGTTATTCTGTTTCATTGTGTAGGTGGTCAAAAAGATGATTCCTTTAATGTACAGCCTCAGCATAAATATCTTACCACAGGCAGTAAAGCAAGACTTCAGTGACCAGTTACAACATACATGCACCTTATATTCATTTCCAGATGATCCACAAGCTGCCTATGCTTTAAGGTTATGTGACTACTTCCCATACCATAAATAGTCTTTTGTAGAACGCTTACTTCCTTTAAGATGAATCAGTATACAACATAGCTACACTATTGGCCTATCCTAATCTTCAGTGATGTAGGACTGTAATCCTCTGCACTTCTTCTGTATACCTCCTTGCCACTACGTACTCTTTTCCAACTGCTTACTTGGTTCCCTTTGCTGATAAAACTTATGTAATAGACCCCCTTCCCCACCTCCTCCAGAATTTTGCATATTTTACGTATGATATACATGCATATTAAGTGTGTTGAATATGGCAAACTGCATTAAATACAGCATGACTATATTCATTGGCTAAGGTACAGTTTTCTTGTCTTCATTTGGCATCCACATTTGTTGGCTTCACCAACCCTCAACGAAATTATTTTCCAATCTAAACTATACCTAGGGCTACACCACAGATCAGCCAGTCGAGATTATGAGATTCTGGGGGAGGGGGGGGGGGGGGGGGCTGCCAATAGCACACTATAGTCCCTTTGCCAACAACAAGACATATGGCTTAATGGAGATCAAAGAGTGTAAGAGTTACGATTGTATGCATTTTCTACTTCAACAGCTATTCATAACTGTATAATGGCTAGCTTGGTAATGTTCTCACTTTTCCCAGGAAATTTACATAGTGGTCCGACATAGATCTGTAGCGTAGCCCTATGTTAGGATGGATGGTTGCAATTTGGCTGGAGTTGGTCTAGCCAACAAACATGAACTCAGTGGTTGTGGTAACAAACTGTTCAGTAGTGCAGCTAGTTGTCAACTTTAATGCCAAACTTAATTTATAAGAACAAATTGGAAGGTATCCCGAGTACTTTCCTTAAATTCACTGTACACATGTCCTATGAAGATTACACGTTTGAACTTCACTATGGTCAACGTGATTGATGTCTACAAAATTTACGCAAGCTAAATCATCATGGTTTATGCAACTGTAGTCACATACCACACTGATATACTTGCAACAGTATCTCGAACTGAAAACTCGTTGTAGGGGTTTGATTTTCGGAAATTGTTGGTGCCGACAACGTTAGTGCAATTTTACCCATGGAAGTGGTATAGTTCCATGCTTTGTCTGCGCGAGAACATTAACATATTGTAATGAAAGAAAGGGAGTGTACGATTGCTTTTACGCCGAGAGGTAGTGGCTGGTATGTAAGTAATATATCTTATATTTCTAATATTTTTTCTGCTACGGATACCTAGGTCAACTGGAAGAAATTTAAAATTTTAACCCCTTTGACGTTACTTCACTATTTTGATAACACAGTTACACCGGGATCAAAAGATGAATAAAATTACACATTACTGGAGACCAGGCAACGATAGCAAACTGTCGGCGTCACGTATAGTAATTCCAAAACAGTGTTATCTCAATATATAATTTCTTTTGGTATTTACAATGCCCTGTAACTCAAACTCGCTACGCGAAATTTGATAAACAGGCACCTCACATCACTCTCACAAGAAACACCTCTGCGCATGCGCGAAGAAACAGCTGAATAGTGGCGAGCGCTTGTTTCATAGCCATGGATTAGTCGGTTGACAGGAGTAGCGTGGCGTGAGCAGTCAGGCGTTGCAGGGAAGTGCGGATATCGCTCAATGTGCAAGATTGTAGGCAACAGTGAGTTGAAAATACTGTGCAATACGTCCAAAGTGAGAAGTGGAACTGACCCCAAAGATCAGAGATCATTACATATAAGGTAGCTTACAAGTTGTATTTACCCACCTGGCTGTGTTGACGCGATGGACGGGTTGTTTGTTGCTGCTTTGGACGTGGGCACAACAACTATTCGCTGTCACATTCTTGACGAAACCACATCGGTAGTTGGTACAGCTGTCAGACAGGTGAGTTGGTAACTTACTCAAAGGATTCGTTTGTAATGCTAGCAATACATGAGACTCCAGTGTGTTTCGCGACGCCTGCAGGGATTCAGTCCAACAATGCCGTAGCGCGAAATTTTAAACACTATGGATTGAGACATTTCCTGTTACTTTTTTTTAATAATACATGATCACGTTTTGATATCCCTGTACTTGTAATTGCTTACATCGAAGTCAACGCCATGTAATTTACGTATCTTTATTCCATACATCATAGGTCAACGATAAGAAAAAAAGATAGATTTTATTTTGTAATATACTTGGTTTACACTTTGTGATCTCACACTTAATAACCCAAATCTCTTATTAATTTTTCTGATTTTTGGAATTGGTAGAACGCTATCAGAATAATGGTGAGCGGCAATCGTAACTGTACAGCTCCTGTCTCTCAGTTGGGCAGAAAGCAAATTTATTTAGCTCTTATCTCACTCTTCGTGAGACATGATAAAAGGTCAATCGCAGCGCGCTGCTCTTAAAGCTAGAACTCTGATAAAAGCTTTCATTTTCATGTCGCCAAAAAATTCTACTCTCCAGAGTTGTAAAAGTTTAGGCATAACATCTTAACAAAAGTGATTAGTTTTTTTGCTGCAAAAAAACCATCTCACTACATCCGACATGAATGTTACGTAGAATCCACCTGTTGAATGTAAAGATAAGCTGCGCAGTGCTTAGAAAAATTAACTCGCGTTCGAGAGGTGCGTTGTTCAAAACTCCACCCAGTCATCCTGATTTAGTTTTCCTGTGGTTTCCTTACACCGATTATGGCGAATGACGGGAAAAATTCCGTTGCCGATTTACCCTCCCACCTGTGAGCAGCCTCCGATGACTTCGCCGCCTTTGGGACCTTCCTCCCTTTGTGCAGTTATATTTAGTAACGCACTCGATAACGTAGAGCAATGTTCTAAATTAATCTCATATGGTAGCTATATCAAAGAGAAGAGGAAAGAATCATTACACAACTCCTTTGAGAAAACTTGGAAGCCACGGCACCAGTAGCTACTTTGCAAATTTGAGCTTCTAAACGCATCAAGGCACACCATAAAGGAGCATTGTGGCATTGTGGGATATGTAGCGCTAAGAAACATAAACCATTGACTTCTTGCCAGGGCTTGAAACCGACAATAAAAGCAAGCCTACGGTATAGTGACGATTATGACCATAAACATATTGCAGTTAGATTCTTCTCCCTAAACTGAGTTTAAATATAAGGGCCAGCCAAATGAAAACGAGACAGACGAGAAAAAACAAGTAAGTGCTTATTATTTCTAAAGTAATCGCCGTAACTGTTAATACATTTATCCCAGTATCCCACTGTGAAGTAAGACGGTCAATGCTTTCATGAAAAAATGTTTGCGGTTGCCCACGGAACCATGATTGTGCTTCGTCCGAAGCAAATCGCCTGTCACAAATATCGTTCTTTAGGGCTCCAAAAATAGAGGGAGTGCTCGGGACCGTATAGAGGATGTGTAAAGGCTTCCCAGCGGAACTTCTACAGCGTGGGCGGGCCCACGTGTTGCCAAGGTTGTCTCGAGTACGCTGAAAAATTTGGTTGGGAGGCGCTTACACGTTCTCCATACAGTCCCAATCTCTTTCCATGCAATTCTCATATTTTTGGAGCCCTGAAGAACGATGTTCGCGGCTGCCGATTGCTGCGAACTAAGAGCTGCACGCCCGGGTTCCGTAGACAATGGCAAACGTTTTTCCTTGTCTCACAGTGGAATAAATGTATTAACAGTTATTAGTATTTTTTAAATAATAGTTTGCTTACTTCTCGTTTTCATTTGAATGAAGAAAGAGTTTTTGTAGTCAGGGCATGTGGAACAAAAGGACGCGTGAAAGAAGTACCAAGTGAAACATTCTCAAGTGAAGATAAATAAATTGTAATTTATGCCTCCAAGCGTGCTCGTCGTCTGGCAGAAGTGTTCTTTTTTTTTAATTTGAGACCAACGTTTCGCTTAATCTGTTTTCGAAGCATTCTCAGTCCCTTGTGATACATGATTGAAAGTAACTGAAAAAGTATATGGAACTTTTTCCAATTCATGGCGGTATGGTACAACAACCAGTGATAAATGTTTTGAAGAGAGAAACAGTCTTGGTTGCAAAACGGGCTTTATTATTTTATATTTTGCCAATGACGTGTTTCACTTTGTTTGAGGCATCTTCAGATTGGCCTACAAAGAAAAATAAAAACTTTTCTTAGAAAATGCCACGAACCCGATTTAGTATAACTTTTGGACTTAACAGAGGCTAAATGCATTTGCTGCCGTCCACGAAAATGTCTTAGCTGACAAACGCTATTGTCAGTGTTTTAAGAACATTGCGTGGTAACCCTTAAAATAAAAGGAAATGGAATATAATAACCGAAGGTATTCAGGAGCCAGTAACTATTCTTATTCGTAAGACACCAATAGACACGACACAGAATATTTTAAAACAATCTACTGATGTAAAATAGTGTTGATTACACGGGAAGTCACGTTTAAAACACACATAAAGTCTCACCAGGTAGTAGCCCTTGTCGAGTGCCCTATTAAAGTAAAACAAACCAAAAGATAACCAAAACGGCATTCAAGGCGAGTAATCTGCTTATGTCTCTTTTAAGTTATGTACTGAAAAGTAAGGAGACTGTAGATTACCTTGTAGAATATATGGCGGAGTCGAAAGGATATCAAAAGCAGGATCAGGCCTAAAGAAATGCATCACGAAATGTAAACAAGTACGAAATGTAGTTGTGCAGGTTTTGACCTCCCAAATATAAAATAACATAGCCTTTTTTGCAGCCAAGACTGTTTCTCTTGAAAAAGTATATGTTTGAAATAATTGTGGAATTTAAGTTTTATACTGATTTGGTTGTAAACAACTTCTGGCGCACGTATTTTCAATAAGGTTTAACATGTTACTAATTTTACTGTCGTTTTTCTCCTTAGGTATAAACTGTTCTCTATTGGATTTTTTACTATGTTCACGTACGCTGCTCACAACAGTTACAGGATGAGACATAATGAAATATAGGTTACAAATAAGAAATTAATTTGGTCTGATGTCATATATTCACCCGCCTCCGTAGCTGAGTAGTCAGCGCGGCTGACTCCCTGGTGGAGGACCCGTGTTCGATTCTCGGTATTGCCAGGAATTCCTCCTCGGTGGGAGTGCGTGTTGGGGTGGCAGCCTCGTGTGGCCAACTGAGGAGCTACTTGACCGGGTAGTAGTGGTTGAGCGGTGTGTTGCTGATGCCATGGCGCATCCATTGGCGCCTTTGGCAGAGGTTGACACGGCGATCTGTTAATAGGCCCTACCGGTGGGCCCACGGACGGGGTCTACTTTTACGATGTCACATATTAGAAAATATTTTTCAGATTCGGTATATGATATTGAAATGTCACGAGTGTGTCATATAACTCTTATCACTGCAAGTTAATAACATGTTGGCCATCTACGATATATCTTCTAAGCGATTTGCAGTCATGTTCAATTGATTTCTTGACTGAAATAGACGTGATCAGGCAATTCCTTCACACTGTTGCACATGGACATGAACTAGTAAGCATTATAGGGATGAGAACCGTCGTTGAGAAATGGTAAAAAGTCGTTTACGGTACTAGGGTATGGCAAAACATAATATCGAAGGATCTGGAACCCATACGCTACTAGCGTCGTAAAATCATCTATCTGCGAGTGCTTTACAGATTGCCATCACTTTATTATCCTGCAAATGGCTCGTGCATAGTACAGATTCTGACGAATCACATTGCTGAAACGTTGCGGCGACTCTGAGGGTGCCGAGAAGTGCGCACGCGTGTTAGTCTCGTGTGTGAGTGGAGTGGCCTCATTCTTCTTCCTACGGTAGTACTGACACTTTGTACTTGAAATTGGACGTGTAAAAGAGTAATACCCCCTCCTCCCCCTTCCGAAAATGCATCGAGATACCTTAAATGATTCTCTGCTTGTGTTTATCAGCTTAGCACTGTCTTACACATTCCACTGTTGTCCAACCACTGCATATATTTCGAATGTGAATATCGAGAAGCACATCTGTTAAAATTCTTTTATTCAGTCCCAAAGATGGTCCTCATCTATACGAAATGATTCAGGAATGAAACTTTCTCCATTTGATTCTGTGAATTATGAAACTTACCGATAAATTTAAAGTGACTACTAGACTGGACTGATAGATATCAAAATAAGCGAACGCACTATAGAAAATCAACTAAAGTAGCTGAACAGAGGAAAGGTGAGTGGACTTGAGGGGTACACATAAGACATTACACATAGTTTGTGAAAGAGTTTTATCCTCTAACAGGAGTCTACCCCACAGCTGTCCGGACCATCTCCGCACGACTTCTGGCTGGAGTCTCATTCAGTGCAGTAGAATTGTCTTTAGCGATGAGTGCCGCTTCGAACTGAGCCCCGATGAGCAGCGAAGACGTGAGATGCTCCAGACAACAATGCGCTACCAACCTGATTGTAGTCCGCCACACGGCCCGATACCAAGAGTGGTGGTCTGGGTGCCATTTCATTTCATTGCAGGACTCCATTGGTCATCAGCCGTGGCGCCCTTACAGCACAGTGGTAGGTCGACAATATTCTACGTCCTGTTATGTTGCCTCTCATGGGAAGCCATCCTGGGCTTGAAACTTCAGCGTTTGCTAAACCCTGTCTTCGCCAGCGAGGTCGCCAAATCTATCCCAAATTGAGAACATTTAGAGCACTATGGGCAGGTCCCTCCAACCAGCTCGGGATTTTGACGATATACCGTACCAAATGGACAGAATCTAGCACGATATCCCTCATGAGGACATCCAACAACTCTGTCGATCAATTCGAAGCTGAATAACTGCCTGCAGAACCCAGGTTTTCCGAAATTGTAATTATTTGTTTGTCTGTACATGTACACCACAACTACCAATTTCCGTCCCGTTCGGATGTTCCCTTAGAGTGGATAATGTCGGATGCTCTACAAGGCTCTTCGCAGATGATGCTGTTATAGTGGTTGTCCCAGGAGGAACGGTCAGTGTTCAGGGATAAGACAGGAGCAAGCATTAGAAGCAAAAAAATGTAGTAAGTATGGGCTCTCAAATGCATACCTGAAGAGCTATGAGCACGTCGTCATCTTCGATACTGTGAAAGAAATCTCTTCTACTGCAAGCTCTTTGCTTTCCATATACGTGGCGTGTTTTTTAAGTAAGTACCGTTTTGCCACGCCGCGGCCGCAGCTCTGCGGTCGGTGTTCTGCGCATGCGCACTGGGTACCTACATCTGTTGTCTACGCACTGACGCCATTACAGTCTGATTCTTCCTTGTTTACGTTGTGTACTGAGTGTTTAAGATGCCTCCGATAATCGTGATCCCACCGACTGTGAAGTACGGGCTGTTATAAGATTTCATAGTGCTAAGGGCCTAAAAGCGGTCGATATTCATCGTGAGACCTATGTAGTTTACGGAGAAAACATTGAGTGATGGAATGGTAAGAAAGTGTGTGAGAGCATTTAAAGATGGCCGCATTAATGTGCATGATGAACAACGGAGTGAGCGTCCTTCGATCGTTAATGAAAGTTTGGTGCAGGAAGTGGACAATAAGGTGAGAGAAAACAGACGCTTTACGATTTCCTCCTAGCGGGATGACTTTCCTAAGGTTTCTCGTAGTATTTTGTGTAGCATTGTGACCGAGCACTTGAATTACCGAAAATTGTGCTCACGTTAGGTACCGAAAATGTTGTCGGATGTGCACAAAACCAAATGTTTACACAGTGCATTGACTTTCCTTGAGCGGTACCACGACGACGGTGATGATTTCTTAAGCCAAATTGTTATGGGCGATGAAACATGGGTGGCCTACGTCACACCAGAATCAAAGCAACAGACTATGGAATGGCAGCATTCAGATTCACCCAGAAAAGTGAAGTTTAAGCAAACAATTTCTGCCCGGAAAATCATGTGCACAGTTTTTTGGGAAAGAAAAGGAGTACTGCTTGTGGAATTTGTGCCTCGTAATGAGACAATCAATGCAGCAGCTTACTGTAAGACATTGCACAATCTGCGCCGTTCAATTCAGAAGAAAAGACGTGGCAAGTTGAACAAGGGCATCGTTTTGCTGCAAGACAATGCCCGTTCGCATGTGGCGAATCAGACCAAAGATCTCATCACATCTTTTCGATGGGAAACTCTAAATCATCCTCCGTGCAGCCCCGATCTTGCGCTCAGTGACTACCATCTGTTCCTGCACTTGAAGAAACAACTGGGCGGTCAGCGTCTTCATGACGAAGTCAAAACAGTGGTGATGCAGTGGTTAACAAGTCAGGTGGCAGACTTCTATGAGGAGGGTATTCAAAAACTGGGACAACGTTATGACAAGTGCCTCAATATTGACGGAAATTATGTAGAAAAGTTGATTAAGGTACAGGCTTTCATGTAAAAATAAAGGTATTGGGTTATCTTAGCACGTCTTTTTTAAATTTCAAAACGGTACTTGCTTAAAAAACACGCCTCGTGTTTGGCAGAGGTGATATGGACCAAAAGAAGGAAAAAGTGTTTAGTAAACATGAGCTCAGAAATTTATACTTTCAGAGCTATGGGTATGTAGGAGAAGAGATGTTTTCACAGTAGCGATGATGAACAAGTGCAAATAGATCTTAAAGTATGCATTTTAAAGCCCATGTTTACTGGACAGTTTTTCTTGTTTTGCTCCAGACTATCACTTCTCAAGATATGGAAAGCAAATAGCTTCTTTGCAGTAAAAGAGATTTATTGCACAGTATCGAAGATGTAGTGCTCGGATCTTAAGGTACTATATGATTATATGACTGCCGAACAATTGCTGCAAGCAGTAACATCCACTACATATGTGGAAATATGCATACAAAGCCGTATATCAAGTGGAACCACCAAATACACTGAAGAGCCAAAGAAACTGGTGCACCTGCTTAATATCGTGTTAGGCCCTCGCGAACACGATAAGTGCCCCAACACGACGTGGCATGGACTCGACTAATGACTGAAGTAGTGCTGGATGGAACTGTCACCACGAATCCTGCAGGACTGTCCATAAATCCGTCAGAGTATGAGGGGAGGAGATCTCTTCTGAACAGCTTGTTGCAAGGCATTCAAGATAGGCTCAATAATGTTAATGTTTGGGGAATTTGGTGGCCAGCGGAAGTGTTTAAACTCAGAAGAGTGTATCTGGAGCCACTCTATAGAAATTCTGGACATGTGGAATG
The DNA here is from genome assembly GCF_021461385.2 of Schistocerca piceifrons. NCBI lineage: Eukaryota > Metazoa > Arthropoda > Insecta > Orthoptera > Acrididae > Schistocerca > Schistocerca piceifrons. The sequence continues at coordinate 406,649,673 of NC_060141.1, read as the reverse complement.
TCGCATTGTCCTCCCGGAATTTCCGAAGTCCGTCGGAAATGCACAATGGACATGAATGATTTCAGGTGATCAGTCAGGATGTTTACGTACGTGTCACCTGTCAGAGTTGTATCTAGAAGTATCAGGGGTCCCACATCACTCGAACTACGCACGCCCCACACCATTACAGAGCCTCCACCATCTTGAAGAGTTCTCTGCTGACATGCAGGCTCCATCGATTCATGAGGTTGTCTCTATACCTGTAAGCATCCATCCGCTCGATGCAATTTGAAAGGAGACTCCTCCGACCAGGCAACATGTTTCCAGTCATCAACAGTTCAATGTCGGTGGTGACGGTCCAGGGAAGGCGTAAAGCTTTGTGTCGTGCAGTCATCAGTGGTACGCGAGTGGGTCTTCGGATCCGAAAGCCCATATGTTCCGAAAGCCGTATGTTCCGTTGAATGATTTGCACGCTGACACTTCAGTTCTTCGTTGGTCCCGTTCTTGCAGAGTCTTTTTCCGGCCGCAGCGATGTCGGAAATTTGATGTTTTACCGGTTTCCTGGTATTCACGGCACACTCGTGAAATGGTCGTACGGGAAAATCCCCACTTCATCGCTACCTCTGAGATGCTGTGTCCCATCGCTCGTTCGCCGACTATAATACCACGTTCAAATTCACTTAAATCTTGATAACCTGCCATTGTAGCAGCAGTAACCGATCTAGCAACTGCGCCAGACCCTTGTTGTTTTATATAGGCATTGCCGACCCCAGCGCCGTATCCTCTGGGGTGAATACGCATGCGTGTACCAGTTTCTCTGGCGCTTCAGTGTAAAACTAACTGTCGGATAGGTAGATGCCAGGCGGCTCGTTGAAGAATTCCTGGGAAGCGAGGAGGGCTGATACAGTAATCAAGAAGAGACCCAAAGAAGAGTTGCTCCTCGTCAAACGTACGTCTAATAAGCGCGAAAGCGTCACGAAAATGCTCACCCAAAACCAGGGGTAGACGCTGCAAGAGCCTATTATTTATTATGTTGCGGTTTCCTGTTAAAATTCCGAGAGCGTCTGGAAAAGTCAATCAAATTATTGCTTCGTACTATTCCTGTAGGCAGGGTGTTTTAAAATTTCCGTTAGAATTTTATAGGACTTGTAGAGGGGCTGAGTCCATAATATTTTGACTAGGAAACGATGGCCGGAAACGTACCGTTTCCGTGCTACAGCCGTTTGAAAACATGTTTGCTAGGTAGGTAGGCAACAGGGTAGTCATGGAGGGAGGGGGTTACATCGGATCGGCTTATGTCATTTGGCATCTGTTCTACGTCTCTGACCTGGTTCGAGTCTACTTCACGTGCCTGTGAGTGTTAGAGCAACATGATTGAGTAGACGTTTGCAGATTACACCGACATGATCCTTTTGAATGGCGAAGCTCATGGGAGTGGAAGAGCTGCTCGTCACCTTCATGAAGATCGTTCTCCACAACGCCCGATTCCATCGCATACCCTTTTCGCCACAATTACGCAACGGCTTCGAGAAAGGGTAACTTCACCACCGTCAGCAGGCGTGACTTGTGCTCCAAGGAGACGCCGCACACCCGAATTGGAAGAAACCGTATTGTATCACGTAGAAGGAAACGCATCAACGAGTACGCGAGCGATTTCTTTGGCTATGAATGAGTAGAATTATAAAACGAGTGATGTACTGTGTTGCGGCTATTTAATTACCTATAAAAGTAGTCGCGTTACCAACCCTTTTTAAAGTGGTTGTAGCACGGAAACGGTGCGTTTCCGAGCATGGATTCCAATTCAAAATATGATCTACTCACCCCCCCCCCCCCCCCCTCTACAATCCCTAGAAGTTTATAATGGGAATCGCCGAACACCCTGTATAAAAGGGAATGTCTTGATTGACTGACCCACCATCGCCCAGCGCAAATCGCTACTATAAAAACATGAAGTTTGGAGAGGGCGTTGAACTTATACTGAAGGCGTGGTTTAAGAAGAGTTTTTTCAAAATTCCAACCCTAAGGGAGTGAAATAGCGGATGAAAAGTTTTTTTGAAAATATGTCGCTATTAAGGCAATTTTGAAGCTAGGACTATGGCAATTGGTGTTTGGTTTTTCTGTCGGAAAGAAAGAAATTAGTGCTTCAGCATTTTTTAAATTTAACACCTATGGGGCGAAATAGTGGGTGAAACTTTTTTTAAATAAATCATTATTAAAGAACTTCTAAAGTGTTTCGCGCAGAACATACATTAATCTTCGCTAACATTTGGTTTAAGAATCATGAAAGAAGGTTGTATACGTGAATGAGACCTGGAGACACCAGAAGGTTTCAGATTGATTATATAATTGTAAGACAGAAATTTCGGAACCAGACATTATAAGACATTTCCAGGAGCAGATGTGGATTCAGACTACAGTATATTCGTTCTGAACTGTAGATTAAAACTGAAGAAATTGCAAAAACATAGGAAAGTAAGGAGGTGGGACTTGGATTAATTGAAAGAACCAGAGGTTGTTGAGAGTTTCAGAGGGATGATTAAGGAACGGTTGACAAGAACAGGGGAAAGGAATACAGTAGAAGACGAATGGGCAGCTTTAAGACATGAAATAGTGAAGGCAGCATAGGATCAAATAGGTAAAAAGACAAGGCCAAGTAGAGATCCTTGGATAACACAGGAGATATTGAATTTAATTGATGAAAGGAGAAAATATAAAAGTGCAGCAAAGGAAGCAGGCGAAAGGGAATACAAACGTCTAAAAACTGAGGTTGATAGGAAGTGCAAAATGGCTAAACAAGAGTGAGTAGAGGACACATCTAAGGATTTAGAAACATACTTCAGTGGCGAAAAAGTAGATACCGCCTAAAGAAAAATTAAAGAGGCCTTTTGAGAGAAGAGAACCACAAGTATGAGTGTCAAGAGCTTAAGTGGAAAAGCAGTCCTAAGCAAAGAAGAAAAAACTGAAATGTGGAAGGAGTATATAGAGGGTCTATACAATGGAGATGAACTTAGAGGTACTATTAGAAAAATGGAAGAGGATGTAGATGAAGATGAGGTGGGACATACTGTATTACTCTGACAGAGCACTGTAAGACCTAAGTCGAAACAAGGCCCTGGGAGTAGACGACATTCCGTAAGAACTACTGATAGTTTTGGGAGAGCCAGTCATGAAGAACTCTACCATTTGGTGCACAAGATGTATGAGACAGGCGAAATACCCCCAAACTTCAAGAACATAAGAGTTACAATCCCGAAGAAAGCCGACGCCTACAGGTGCGAGTATAAGTGCAAAATACTACCACGAATTCTTTACAGAAGAATGAAAAACCTCGTTGAAGCCGACCTCAGGGGAAGATCAGTGTGGGTTTCGGAGAAACGTAGGAACGCACAAGACAATACTGATCCTACGACTTCTCTCAGAAGGTAGACTAAGGAAAGGCAAACCTACGTTTACAGCATTTGTAGACTTAGAGAAAGTTTTTGACAGTCTTGATTGGGATACTCTCATTGAAATTCTGAAGGTAGCAGGGGTAAAATGCTGGGAACGAAAGGCTATTTACGACTTGTACAACAGCCAGACGGCAGTTATTAGAGTCGAGGAACATTAAAGGGAAGCATTGGTTGAAAAGGGAGAGAGACTGGGTTGTGGTCTATCCCCGATGTCATTCGATCTGTACACTAAGGAAGAAGTAAAAGAAACCAAAAAAAAAATTTGGTGTAGGAGTTGAGGCCCAAGGAGAAGAAGTTGTAACTTTGAGGTTTGCCGATGGAGTTGTAATTCTGTCAGAGACAGCAAAGGAGATGGAAGAGCAGTCGAACGGATTGGATAGTGTTTTGAAAGGATGATATAACATGAACGTCAACAAAAG